>NW_024543221.1:18740000-19196158 GCF_018167655.1 Microtus oregoni | reverse complement strand
AGCGCCAAGAATCTGGAAATGTACCTTGAACACTAAACAGATAATCACCCAAAATCAATACCCCCTATCCCAAACCAGGACCGGAAACGTAAATGGAAACCATGATCAAAAACATAACCCGAAACCCCAACGCAAACTCAACGGTAACCCAAACAACTAACCCAAAGACAATCATTAATACTAAACCATAACCTGGAACCTAACACAAACCCAAAACTCCATTACAAACCCAAGCTGTACATGTACCCTCGACCCCACTTCAAAAACCTGAACCTGATAACCTAACAAGACTCATAACCAATAAGCAATAAAAAGAACATCAACATGAGCCAAAAACAGAAGCCACACCATAACACAAAACCTAACACAAACCCAAATGCTGATTCGAAACCAAAACCAAACCATAATCAATGCGTGAACAAAAAACAAAGCACACAACCATATCTTAAACAAATCGCAAACCCTAAATCTAAAACATACCATAAACCCAAGCAAAGCACAAGAACAAAACAGTGTCCAGAACCCTAACTTTTAACCCAAATCTGAGCCAGAACTGGAACTCATAACTCTAACCCCCTTTAACCCTAAAACCTAAACCCAACTCTAACCCAATTACAGACCAGCACCACCACCATCTTAACCCCCTAGGCACTACCCATAAACCTAAATGCCGGCCCCTAGCTCTAAGCCTTATCCACAAACCCTAGCCATAAACCTTATCCTAACCAAGGACCAAGAACAGAGTGTCCAGGTACCTGGCAGGACAAGCAAACATCTCAGATAGACATACTGGGTAAAATCCCCAAGCCCCATCCAAATTGGTTTTTCATCTCTAGCTAGCTAACAAGAGATAGTTGCCTACATGCAGTCTACCCTAATACTCACGCCGCCCACTGAACCCTGGAAGCTGCTAACCCCATCCAACCCAAAAACTTACCTGTTTGCGCTCCAACGTGCTGCAAATCTGAAAGAAATGGGTTACAATAAAGAGAAAACAAACAGGCGCATGAACAGCAACACAGCACAACACCACACTCTCTGGAACATCGATAGTCAGACAAATATTTTGGGTCATCCTCAACCTGCCTCAGGTCAGCAGATCAAGAGAGCAAGTCCACAAACAAGCTGTGACTGCACAGAGTATATCAAAGGAGCAATAAAGTAAAAAGGAAGAAAAAGAGCAGGAGAAATGAGACCCCCAAACCACAGAGCAGACCAAGAACACTTCCCAAAGACTCAGACAGCCACTGTAACAATTTGAACAAGATGCAAAGACACTGCCAAGGTAAAATGAAAAGAAGAAGTTGGTCGACTATAATGCAATAATTTATACAACATCCTAAGAGGTCACACTGTAACATCAGAATCAAGTGATCACAGACCAGGCAGATTTCGAAACAAAGGAAAAAGGACTATAATTACGTAAGAAGATAACTTTATTGAGATGATAAAGACATAAAGTGAAATGAAAATCTAACTAAAAAAACGAAGAAAAAAGCAACAGCTAAAATATGAAGAAATTAAAAATCACACAAAAAAAGCAAGATAACGAAGGGGGAAAAAACCAGACTGCTGATGAAAACGGTTTAAGACCAAAGACTGAAATATAAGCCATAAAGAAAACAATAGAAACCCCAGATATGAAAATCCAGGAAAAAATGAACAGAAACTACAGAGGGAAGTACAACAAACAGAATAAAAGAGATGGAAGAGAGAATCTCAGGTTTGAAGAATGCTAGATCAGGTAATGAAATAAAAACATGAAACCTAACAAATTTTTAACAAAACATACATAAAATCTGGGAAAACAGAAAACAAAACCTAAGAAAGTGAGGGATAGAAGGCACAGAAAATATAATCAAGAAAATTACAAAAGGAAACTTTCAAAACTTAAAGAAGAATATATCTTACCTTAAGAAGGAGGTATAAGAAGCATAAAGAACAACAAATAAAGTAGATTAAAAAGATTCCCCTAGTCATACCACAAAATATCAAACACAAAAGCATACAGAATAAAGAATATCAGGACATGCAAAAGAAAATGGCCAAGTAACACATTTAGGTAAACCTATCAGAATTACTCCCAACTTCTCAATGGAAACCATGAAAGCAAAAGGACCTGGGATAAATGTGCAGCAGGCAATATGAGACCTTGAATACAAATACAGACTACTAAAACCTCCAAAGCTTCCTTTCACCATTGGTTAAAAACAAGATATCACCTGACCAAAAAAAAATACTTAAAAATACGTATCAAAATTCCCAGCCTTACTAAAAGGAAAACACCAATGCAAGAATGAAAACTTCACACACTAATTCTCAAGCAAAAACAAAAAAAAAACAAAAAAACTCACATCAGCAAAACTCTAACAACCACTCTCACTGAAAAATAACAGAAATTATCATCTATTAGTCATTAATGTCTCTTACTATACACGTACTCAATCCACATATAATGACACAGTCTAAGAGAATAGATTGGAAAACAAAAATCAACAATCTATTGTATACAGGAAAAATACCTCAACATCAAAGACAGACAGCACCTCAGAATAAAGGGTATGGAAAAGAACCCAAGAAACAATCAGGAGTGGCTACCATAATATCTAACATTAGATTTCTAACTAAAGTAAGTCAGAACAGTTGGAGAAGGACACTATATACTAATAACAAGTTCAATCTATTAAGATGAAGGCTCAATCATTGTCATACAACTGCAATCACACATGTAAAAAAACATGATTAGAACTCAAATTACTCATCAAAACCTACACACTAATGGCAGGATATCTCAGTATTCCACAATTGACAATGAACAGGTTAACCAGACAAAAATTTATAAGCGAAATAAGAGAACTAAGAGATGTAATGAATGAAATGGGCCTAAGAGACATCTTTAGAATAATACACCCAAACAGGAAAGAATATACCATCTTCTCAGCACCTCATGAATACTTTTATAAAGATGACCACACACTGTGCAACACAGGAAACATACACAGGGAAAAATGGAGTAATACACTGTGTCCTATCAGATGACCACAATTTAAAATTAGAACTTGACAGCAACAGCATTCTCAGAAATCCTACAAAATGATGGAAATTGAACAGCAAACTACTGAACTACCTATGGGTCAACGTAAAATAAAGACTTCCTAAAATTCAACAAAAATGAAGGAACATTATACCCAAACTTATGAACAATATGAAAGCAGTGCTAAGAGGAAAGTTCCTAGCTCATATAGAAAGCTCACACTAGTGACTTAAAACATGTGAATGCTCTAGAACCAAAAAAACAGACATGCCCAGAAGGAGTAGAAAACAGAAAATAATCAAATTGAGGGATGAAATAATTTATATAGAAACAAAAATGCAATGAATCAATGAGACAAAGAACAGGTTGTTAGAGAAAATAAAGATAGACAAACCCTTATGCAAACTAATAAAAAAGATGAGAGAGAACATCCAAACTAACACAATCAGAAATGAATAGGGATATATGACAACAGACACTAAGGAAATCAACAGAACCCTTAGATCATACCACAGAAACCTGTACCATACAAAATTGTGAAGCAGAAATGAAATGGACAATTTTCTGTCTAAGTACCATTTACATAAATTACATAAAGCATAGGTGAGCAATTTAAATATGTATATACTCCTAAAGAAAATATAAGCTCTCATCAAAAGCAGAGTATTCAAGGGCCAAATGGTTTTAATGAAGAATTCCATCAGAACTTCCTATACTACTCTAAGTGTTGCACATAATATAACCAGAAGAAACACTGCCTGAACTCTTTTTATGAGTATTCAGTAATATTGATGTGAAAACAAAAAGACTCAACCGAGGAAGAGAATTAAAAAATAATCTCAGTAATGAACATGAATGCAAAAATACTCAATAAAATGATGGCACACCAAATCCAGGAATACATTATAGAAACCTTCATGATCAATTCACCAGAGATGCAGGGATGGTAAAACAGTCATAAATGCATTAATGTAGTCCATGATACAAATAAACATAAAGAATAAGTAATTATGAACAACCTAATCAGTAATAAAATAGGCACATATCACACTTGTCATAAAAGGCTCTCAGCATAGTCCATTAATCATACCTGGGATAATGTTAATGAAAATTAAGAAATATCATAATCTGCATGTCCAGATTTTACATAATGTACTCTAAAACATCAGCCATATATTTGGAAAACTTTTGAACAAATTTGGCAAAGTACTTCAATAAAAATTGGTCAATTGGGGCACATATGGTTAACCTAGTAACAACTGCTCTGAAATATCACTTGTGATTTCCTAAGTGTCACCAGGATGAATCAAGCCAAGAGTAAAACTAACAGGAGGCCATTTTCTGGCATTGATTACCTTCCACACAGCCCCTACTGCAATACAGATCCACATTTACAAGATGATAGCTGCCTTAACCCAAACCCTAACCTTAACCGTAACCCTAACCTTAACCCTAACCCTAAACCCTAATGGGAACTCTAACTGGAACCCTAACCCAGAACCTGAACCTTAACCCTAACCAGAATCCCAACCCTAGTCAGAACCCCAGTCAGAACCCCAACCAACAAACTCTAAAACCAAACCATAACCCTAACCTGAACCTGAACACAAATACAAACCCAAACTATGACCCTAAGCTAAACCCTAAACAATAACCCATAAACCATAAACAGAATTCCTACCCAAATCCTAACTAAAAATATAAACTGAACCGTAAACCATAACCCAAACCAGAACCTGAGCACTACACAAGAACAGTAACGCAAACCCAAACACAAACAAAAATACGTAACCCACTAATCATAACCAGAACACCGAATCATAACACCAGCCACTAACCCCAACACCGACACCCAACCCATAAACCCCAACACTAATCCTAACCCTCTAACCATAAACCTTATACCAAAACCCTAACAACGGACGCCAAGACCAAATCAAATCTGGACCATGACAATTACCCAAAACTGAGACAAGAACCTGAAAATGAACCTTAAACACTAAAAAGATGACTACCCAAAATCAATACCCCTAACCCAAACAAGGACCAGAACCATAAACAAAAACCATTAACCGAACACTTACCCAGATACTAAACCATAACACAAACAACAAACAGGTTATTTTATATAATAAAGGTAGACAAACCCCCATGCAAACAATTAAAGAAGATGAGAGAGAACATCCAAACTAAAACAATCGGAAATGAAAATGGATACATTACAACAGACACAAAGGAAATCGACAAAACCCTTAGATCATACCACAGAAACCTGTACTGCACAAAATTGTGAAGCAGAAATGAAATGGACAATTTTCTGTCTAGGTACCATTTACATAAATTAAATAAATCCTAGGTGAGCAATTTAAGTATGTATATACTCTTAAAGGAAATGGAAGTTCCCATCAAAAGCAAACAGAATATCCCAGGGCCAAATGGTCCTAATGAAGAATTACATTAGAACTTCCTGTACTCCTCTAAGTGTTGCACATAATATAACCAGAAGGAACATTGCCAGAATTATTTTTATGAGTACACAGTAAGATTGATGCGAAAACAAAAAGACTCAACCGAGGAAGGGAATAAAAAACTAATCTCAATAATGAACATGAATGCAAAAATACTCTATTTATCCCATCCTAGCTTGCCACCAAGGACTCCTATCCATCTGGAGTGTGTTGATGTCCATCACCACAGTCTACTCCAGGGTGGAGTAGATATAAGAGACTCCAGAGCTAAGAAAACTAAGAGAGGCAGACCAAGAAAAAAACCACAAGCACAGAGGTAGCCACAGCAAAGATCATACCAAGCAGGCAAGACTCTCCTAACAGGATTGTTACAAATGTGAATGCATTTATGTAAGAATACCTCCAACAATTTGAAAGACAGCATGATAGTATGAGAAGCCAGGGAATATACAACAGGAGAATTTGAACACCCTAATCCAGAGGTAGTAGAAGAAATAGACTTTAAACATAAAATTATAAAAAATATAGGGACCATCAAACAGAATGTAAAAAACAACTTTAATCAAAAGGATGAGAAGAATAACAACAACTCTGAAGAAATGAGAAATCTATCAAAGATACCCTGGGAAAGGAAACCAAGAAAAAGCAATCATACTGGTAATGGAAAGATTTCAAGACTTGAAAATTGTAACGGAGGAAAAGGATTCAACAAAATTAGAGAATAAATCTTTCCCAACCTAAAAAATGATATTCTATTAAGGTAAAAGAAGCATACAGAACACCAAATAGAATGAAACAGAAACCCTTACCGCATAGTAATAAAAACACAAAAGATACAGTATTAAGAAAGAATATTAAGAGCAGCAAATACTTTATACTCATAGCAGGAATATTTCATCAGGATGAAGTATCAATACCAAATATAAATTTCAATAATATAAAAGCACCCACATCACTAGAAATAAATTTATGCCCCAAACCACACTAATAGTAGGAGACTGCAGCACTCCTCTCTCAATAATGGACAGGTCAACCAGACAGAAACATAACAGAGAAATAAGAGGAATAATGGAGATAATGAAATAAATGGACTTCATAAAAATCTGTAGAACATTCTGCCCTAATAGTAAAGCATATATCCCCTCACCTTCTCATAGAACCTTCTCGAAAATTGACCACATACATGGATAACAAAGTGAACCTTATATGATACAAAAAAAAAATTGCAGAGGCAGGCGGATCTGTTAGTTCAAGGCAGGCCTGGTCTACAAGAGCTACTTACAGGACAGGAACTTGGATGAGCAATTTAAATAGGCATATACTCTTAAAGGAAATCGAAGCTCTCATCAAAAGCAAACCAAATATCCCAGGGCCAAATGGTTTTAATGAAGAATTCCATCAGAACTTCCTGTACTCCTCCAAATGTTGCACATAATATAACCAGAAGGAGCATTGCCAGAACTCGTTTTATGAGTATGCTAAGATTGATGCGAAACCACACAAAGACTCAATGGAGGAAAAGAATTAAAAACTAATCTCAGTAATGAATATGAATGACAAAACACTCAATAAAACGATGGCTGACCAGATCCAGGAATATATTTTGAAAACCTTCATAATAAATTCAGCCTCATCCCAGAGATGCAGGGATGGTACAACAGTCATAAATGCAGTAACGCAATCCATGATATAAATAAACTTAAAAAAATACATGAGGCTCTCAGCATAGCCCATTAATCATACATGGGATGTGGGCACTGAAAATTAAGAAACAGCATAACCTGTATGTACAGATTATACACATTACAATTTCAAACATCAGCCATCTTTGGGGAAATTGTTGAGCATATTTGGAAAAATACTTCAATACAAATGGGTCAATTGGGGCCCATATGGTTAACTTTGTAACAATTGTTCTGAAATATCACAACTTGTGATTTGCTTATTGTTACCAGGATGAATCAAGCCAAGAATAAAAAGTTAACAGGTGATGGAGGAAGGTCATTGGCTAATAAAGGCACTGCCCTGGCCCATTTTATTGGTTAGAGGATAGGTGGGAGGAGTAAACAGAACAGGACGCTGGGAGGAAGAGGAAGTGAGCTCAGTCTCGACAGCTCTCCTCTCTGGAGCAGACGCCTGGGAGAGACGCCATGCCCCGCTCACGGCATGAAGCTCCAACCCAGGATGGACTAGGCTAGAATCTTCCTGGTAAGACCGGTTCTCACAGATTATTAGAGATGGGTTGATCGGGATGTGAGAATTAGCCTGTAAGTGCTAGAGCTAAAGGGCCAAGCAGTGCTTAAAAGAATACAGTGTCTGTGTAATTATTTTGGGGCATAAGCTAGCCGAGCAGGCGGCCGGGGTGCTGGGAACGCAGCCCCGCCGCCCTATATTACTACAAACACGAGGCTGTTTTCTGGCATTGATTGCCTTCCACACAGCCCATAATGCAATACAGATCCACATTTAGAAGATGATAGCTGCCTTAAAACCTATTCAGCTCTTTAAGGGCACATTTGTTGGAACAGCAGTATCCGGTTCTACTTATAAAATTACCTTATTCAGAAATACTAATGTTACTACCTATGTGCTACTTACTAACATATGTATTTTTACCTGGAAGAGTCAATTTCACTACTGGAATTAGTAGTTATGATTTTCTATGATATTAATGTATTAATTCCTCTGTTAAGTTTAATCCTCATCACTTATGACACTACAGCAACTTACACATATTTGGCTGCCTGTAAACCTAGGTCATTCTTGGGCTCTACGTTCTCTAGATCATAATGTTGTAGAATTCCTAAATAAGATATTGAAAAGAACAAAGTGCATGTTAGATTTAGTAATAGCTGTAATTCCTAACCTTATCGCTGTTGCTGCTAATGATTCTGTGACTGGTATTGCTTTACATACATCCCTGCAAACAAAGCATTTTGTAGGGCAACAGTATAAAGTTTATCAAGAACTGGACTCAACAAGCTCAAATAGATGCTCTACCTCAGTCAGAGATTGATGGACTAGAGCAAACTGTGGGATGGTTGGGAAAGAAATATTTATCTGTGCAAGAACTTATTACTTTGCCTTGTGATTGGAATTCAAAAACTTTGGGCATTACTGATAGGACTCATAATGATTTTTAACATGAATAGAAGGTTATTCAAACTCATCTTTTGGGCAATGCTGCTTCTCGATCTCTCATTGAGCACTTACATGATGATATAGAACTTGCTTTTCCTAATCATTTCCTGATTCAGATTCCTCTACCATTGCACACATATATGATGATGAATTGACAGGATAATATGGAAAATTAGATCCTAAGGGATTCATACAAAGTATTAATCATACCTCTGTTGGTATGCTTATTGCAATCATTCTTATGCCTTTCTATTTTTGATGATGTATCAGTTTGTTTCAAACAAATGCAGAAAATTTTCATACTTTATGGTTAATACTCCTTTTACCTCAAATAAAAATCAAAAAAAAGGAAAATAATGAATGCACCAAACTACCTTAGAGTGCAGGCTACTCCTGGTATAGATGAGACAAAGTTGGGAAATGGTTGCATGAGAAAACAAGCATAGATGAAAGCAAACTCTGCCTATTTCTCAAATGTTCTCTCAGTATCTATACCATGGATAAAGAGTTGGCTTTTGAGCTCAGGTGTTCACACTCTACCAGTCACAAAGGAGTGAGTGTTTTGCTTCTGTATACTTGTTGCCTTGTTTCTATGTACTTATTTTCATTTTTACTACTGATATTGAGGTATTGTTCTGGCAAGGAGAGGCAAGAGTTTATCATGACCATGTACGTGAGTACAAAGTGGTTTCAGAGTTGAGGTTCTGCTTTTGAGTATGTATAAAAAGCCATAATAAGGAAATCTTATTGTGCAGTTGTTCATACTCTGCATCCCCATGTACTGATTTACAAGACAACCATACCAAGGGTCTACAACGCACTAGATGTTAATAAGTGTCACCAGAACAGAGACCATAAAGAGTAAAAGTTAGGAAGTGTTAAAATATTAACCAGATAAGTAATCCTCATTACAGGGTTACGGGACAAGCCAAATCTTCTCTGTACCTAGCAATGCTAGGTCATTCAATAAAAACTCATGGGGTTCACATTTATTTTTCTGATTTAGAAATATGTGTGGAAATAATGAAGCCTTATAATTCTTTGGTATCCAGAAGGCACCTAAGATATTGATACTTGGTAAAGAATTAAAGCTAATGCTGAAAAAGCTCTGAGATAGGGTGAGAAAGTACCTGTCTGTTTCTGGTCTATATGGTTTGAGTTCTTCTATTTTCAAAGAAAAGCAAATGAAAATAACTGGCCACTGTGTCAAAACAGAAAGTAGTGCCAGCTGCACAAGTAATGACCATGCACAAAAAAAATCAAATATTTGGCCTCTTTGTCAATGGGATCAGGAATTATATTGCCATCAATCTCCTTTTAAATTTGCTGATAGAACTAAACTTGGCCCATGACCCTAAGAAAATGGATTTTTTGAAAAAACATTCCATTTAAAATATTATTATTGGATACTTATCAATATCCTGCAGGCTCTTCAGCTCAAAATATATTTCCCATTGAATGGATTAACAAAAAGCATATATTTTCAAAAACAACGAGTTATAAACAAATGGTAGTCTATGGAATTCAACCATGATGTCTGACTTTCACAGGTATAAATTTTTCTACTATCATTTTTGCATTTCCAAAAGAATAAGTAGAATACATGTTTTAGATTAAATTTACAAATTCATGCAGTTTCTATTACTGGAACTTTGAATATCATTTACCCAAAGAAAATTGTGGGAGTACTTAAATTTTTAATGAATAATATTGTAGCTTTCAGGGGCTGGAGAGATGGCTCAGGTGAAGAGCACTGGCTGCTCTTCCAGAGCTCCTGAGTTCAATTCTCAGCAACCACATGGTGGCTCACAACCATCTGTACTGAGATCTGGTGCCCTCTTCTGGTGCGCGGGCATACATGGAGCAAACCAGAATGCTGCATACATAATTAATAAATAAATCTTCAAAAAAAATTTAGCTTTCAATCCTTCACCTGATTCATTAACTATTTTTAATGATGGTTGAAAAACTAAGTGATTATTGGACAGAATTTAAGTACTGGGTAGTACTTACAGATTACTCTTCCATACAACAAAATTAATTGTACGCTGTTGTTAAAGCCAAGAAAGATTTACCTCAAGAATTAAATATCGTAGGTGATTGAGCTTATATTGTAGTAATTGTAAAAAATACATTTAATGCCGTACTTCATTCCAGTAAGCATTCTCTGTTAACTTTGTTTAAATTCATATTAGCTCTTAAATCAAAATAAAAAGTCTCTTACTCATGCACGAAAACACTAATTTGCATGGATATATTAAATTTGAAAATACTCACGTTATAAATTAATACCTTTTCCTTTGTTCAGGGAGAACATGAACATTTACATGATAATGATAATAATGTACATGTCCAACATAAAATTCCATTTCAACAAGCGAAATAAATTATTTTAAATTCTTCAATTTGTCATCTGTTACATATCCATTTCATTACTCATTGGGCTAATCATCAAGGATCTCAATCAAATGAAATTTTGCAAATGGTTGTTACTCATTACAGAATTTGAACGTTTATCTTTCCTCCATGTAACCATAGATACTCTTTGATCATTTATATGGGCTACTCCTTTAGGTGGAGAATACACAAGTTATACAACATTTATTAAAAGCCTTTTTCATCACCTGTGTTCCCTCTTATACTAAAACAGATAATGGACCTACTTATATAATTCTAAAGAATTTCCTAGGTTCTGTGAATTATATATCATTGCTCCTGTTACTGGTATACAAGAACAAGCTATTGTTAAATGTGTCCATGAATCAATAAAACAAATTTAAAAAAATCAAAAAGAGGAAAAAGGAACAGTTTTGAACTAATGTGTTTTTTAGAATAATGTGAGAGCCAGTTTACAGCAAGCGTTGTTTATATACAATTTCCTAAATATGCCGCATGCGCATAACTTAATCCGCAAAGAAACGTTTTATAAACACCACAAATGCCGAATTTAAAAAAAAGGGGGACAAAAATGCAAGGTAATGAATGGCAGCTGGCATTGATAACACTGAAAGGGAGAAGATATATATAGAAGTATATAAGTAGGTCTCTCTGCAAGATGTGCGTCAGTTATGGATCAGAACTAAGAAATGAGCGGAAACTAAAGACAGGTTTCCAATGGACTCATGATGGCCCTTTTGTCAAAGAAGACATTCTAGTATAGCAATTCTCTCTATGGAAGCGACCTTGATGACATAGGTCTTCATCTTAACCGCCATGGGGTCGGGTGAAATCTCTTGCATCTTAGGTTCAGATTATTATACAGCAGTCCAGAATACCTGTTATGGATGAACATCATTTTCTGGCCCTGAGCGCTCTGCTATCTGTCTCTTCAGTTCGGGGATCAGATGTAAGTTAATGGGCTTATGTCCCTAACCCAACAATGTTTCAGCCTGTCTTTTGGGTAGATACTGATGTGTTAGTGTATACCACTCCCAGTATCCTTACTCCTCCTTGGAATAATTTAACTCATCTGAATAATTTTGATGGGACTCCATATAATTTTACTTATATGGATAAAAGGGAGCCAATACTATTTGGAAATGGTCCTTGGTTTTCAATGGGATTTCAGCAGTGGTCAGAACCTATTATTAAAATAGGAAAATCTAGCAATCATCCTCAAAGACTCTGAGCACAGTCCATTACTGAGACCTTGGATAATAATTTTGAAAATTATAAATTTGCATATCCCCTATATCTATACTTTAAATATTATATGTTAAAATATAAGCTATTTATTTGGAAAATTTCTTTCGGAAAATTTGGAAAATAATTCAAAATAAATGGATCAATTGTCATACATACGGTGACTTTATTAACACTTGTTATGAAAGGAATATTAACACTTCTGATTTGCTTAATGGTACAATGATGAATTGAGCCAGTAATAAAACGGTAAATGGAAACTGTTGTCTGCATGGGGAGATGGAAGAATCAGTGATGATCTTATTGCCTTATTCAGAGTGAAAGCTGCAATACAGATGCATAATTGGCAAATAGTAGCTACCGTTAAACCTGTTCAGGTTTTAAATGGATCATTATTTGGAACACCAATATCCGCTTCTACTTATGTATTTACCTTATTTAGAAGTAATAATGTTACTGCTTCAGTGCCGCTACAATATGTATTTTTTTTTAAAGAATCAATTGTCCTGCTGGAATTAGTTTTAATGATTAGCAATTGTAGTCATGCATTAATTCCTCTATTCAGTTTTATCATCACTTATGATACTAGAGCAACATACACAAAATTAGCTGCCTGTAAACTAAGGTCATGCTTGGTATCAAAATTCTCTAGATCATATTTTTATTGAATTCTTCAATAAGATATAGAAAAAAAAGTTGATGTTAGGTTTAGTAATAGCTGTAATTCCTGACCTTGTTGCTGTTGTTGATACTGCTAATGTGGCTGGTATCACTTTACATACATCCTTGCAGACAAAAGACTTTGTAGAGCAATGGCATAGTCTCATAAACTGGTTTCAGCAGGTTTAAATATATGCTCGGCTTTGAACAGAGATTAATGTACCAAAGCAAACTGTGGGTTCACTGAGAAAAAAAACCTGTATCATTGCAGGAACTAATTAAATTACTTTGTGTTGTGATCGGAATTCAACCACTATTTGCATTAATAATTTGGGTTATAAAGATTTTTTACGGGAATGGAATAATATTCCAGCTTATCTTCTGGGCAATGCCTCTGCTCAATCTTTCAATGATCACTTACATGATCACTTCAATGATCACTTACATAGGACCTTTGTTAAATCATAACCCTCGAAACATTGAACAAATTTTTGATGACAAATTGGCAGGTTTAGATCTTAAGGGATTCTTACAAAGCATTCTTCATACCTCCAGTGGTATGATTATCGTAATCATGCTTATACTTTTTTATGTTTGATTATGTATCAGTTTTATATTTGACTAAACATAATAATTACATACTTTATGGTTAAAACACCACCTAATTCGAATAAAAATAAAAAACAATGAAATTGTGGAGACAGAGAACTGGCTCAAAGTGCAGGCTCCTCCTGGGGCAGATAAGATGAAACTGGGAAAATGTTGTTTTGCAAACCAAGCATAGATGAAAGCAAACTTTCTCTGCCCATTTTTCAAATGTTATGTCTGAATAAAAACCCTGGATTAAGGAATGCACTTTGAGCTCAGTTCTTCACAAGCTACCAGTCATAAAAGAGTGCTTTGCTTCTGTATTCTTTTTGCCTTATTTCTATGTACTTCTTTTCATTTTTATTATTGTTATTAATTGAGGTATTGTTTCTGGCATGGAGAGGCAAGAGTTTATCATGACCATGTATGTGAGTAAGGGGGGAGAGTTTAGAGTTAAGGTACTGCTCTTTACTCTGTATAAAAGACCATACTAAATGAATCTTATTATACTTTTGTTCATACTCTTCAACCCGTGGACTGATTTGCATGAGACACATACCCAGGGACCGTGAAGCAATAGATGGATACAAGGTAACACCATCCAAAGTTAAAAACATCTACAAAATTAACTTTTAGCTTTTGGTGAGAGAAATTGAAAAATACACCAGGAAATGGAAAGATCTCTCCATGTTCTTAGATAGAGAGAATAAACATAATAAAAATGGCAATCAGTCCAAAAGCAATCTGTAGATTAAATGGAATCCATACCAAAACAACAACAAATTCTTAATGTCAGTTTAAAGAGTAATAATCAATATCGAAAAACCAATGATGGACAAAATAATCCTGTACAGGAAAGTAAGTTCCAGAGGCATGACAATCCATCAACCTCCATTACAGAGATACAGTATTGGAAACAGCTTGGTATTGGCATAAAAACAGACTTGACCGCTGGAATCAAATCAAAGACACAGATAGTAATCCACATAGAAGTTCAGCTGACTTTTGACCAAGAAGCTAAAAATACACAATGAAATAAAGATAGCATCTTCAACAAATAGTGCTGGCATAACTGTATGTCAACATGTAGAGGAATGAAACTAGATACATATCTATCAACATGCAAAAAACTAATGTCCAAAGGAATCTCCAAAATATATAAAGAGCTCAAGGAATTAGACATCAAAAGATGAAAATGCCTTACCTCCTCTGAGGACTGAATGGATATGGTAGGGAGGCTGCTTGTTTGTTCCCAGATGCTAAGAACTAAATAATAAGACAGAAACCATCTTACTTGGAATACTCATTGGACAATAGCTTAAGCGTATTTATGGGTAACTCATATCATAAATTAAACCCATCTCCTTTAATCTGTATATTGTCTTCTCTTGTAAAATTCCATCATCTGTCTCCAGACTAGCTACATTGCTTCTCTCTGACTCTGCCTTCTTTCTATCAACATTGACTTTCAATTTCCTGACTGGCTCAAACACTACAAAGTCACTATGTGAAACAGATTTGTTATTAAGCAACAATATTCACAGCACAGATAGATGGGACTCTCATATCACCTTAAGCTGAAGAGAAAGCTGCTAACATTCTGCTTTCATTCTCCTAGTGTTAAAACCACATTTCTTTACTTTTACTTTTCCATTTCTAGAACCAACATTTTTATATTCTCATTCTTATGATTTATGATTGCCAACAAGTCTGCCGCAAAGTGAGGAAATAAGAACTCCATAATACAAAATGGAAGGGGACTGGGGAATAGGGGACAAAGTAGTGAGGGCAACTGTTGCAGTAGTTTCTTAATCACACTGAGCATGCACCCAAGCAAGCATGCCCTTTTGTCTGTGATGTCCCTGGCCAGCAAGTGGCCTTATCCCATCCAAGCTTTGCACCAAGGACTCCTATCTACCTGCAGGGTGTTGAGGTCCACCATCACAGCCTACTCCAGGGTGGAGTGGATAAAAGAGACTCCAGAGCTAAGAGAACTAAGAGAAGGCAGACCAAGAAAAAACCACAAGCACACAGCTAGCCACAGCAAAGAGCGTACCAAGGAGCCAAGAATCTCCTAACAGGATTGGTACAAATGTGCATGCTGTTATGTCAGAATATCTCCAAAAATGTGAAAGACAACATGATATTATGAGAATCCAGTGAATATACAACAGGACAATATGAACACCCTAATCCTGAGGAAGAAGAAGAAATAGACCTTAAAATTAAAATTAGAAAAGAGGTAGGGTCCATCAAACAGAATGTGAAAAACAACTGTAAACAAATGGAAGAGAAGAATAAAAACAACTTTGAAGAAATGAAAAATCCAAAGATACCCTAGGAAAGGAAACCAAGAAGAAGCGAATCAAACCGGTAATGTATAGAGTTGAAGACTTGAAAACTGAACTGGAGGAATTAGATTAAACAAAATTATACAATAAGTCTTTCACAACATAAAAAAATAATATTCCTATTAAGGCACAGAAGCATAGGGAAAACAAAATAGACTGAAAAAAGAAACCCTCACCACATCATAAAACAAAAATGATACAGTATTAAGAAAGAATATTAAGAGCAAAGGAAAAAGGTCTAATACTAGTTTGTAGAAACAAAAATGACTTCTAACTTAAACCAATCAAAAGAGAATAAGATGGAAACTTTAAACTCATAGCAGGTATATTTCAAGGGATGAAGTATGAATACCAAATATAAATTTCAGTAATATAAACGCACCCACATTACTAGAAATAAATTTATGCCTCAAACCACACTAATAGTTGGAGACTGCAGCACTATCTCAACAATGGACAGGTCAACCAGACAGAAACATAACAGAGAAATAAGAGAAATAATCGACATAATTAAATAAATGGACTTGACATCTGTAGAACAAAAAACACAAATATTAAAAAATATAGCCTCTCAGCATCTCCAGAAACTTCTAGAAAATTGACCGCACACTTGATAACAAAGTAAAGCTAATATGCCACAAAAAAATTTTGCGGAGGCAGGAAGATCTCTGTGAGTTAGAGTCAGGCCTGGTATACAACAGCTACTTCCAGGACAGGAAACAAAAGCTACAGAGAAACCCTGTCTTAAAAATAAAAAAAAAATTAAGAAAAAATGGAGGGGGCTGTTTAGATGGCTTAGTGGTTAAAAACATTGCCTGCTCTTCCAAAGGTCATGAGTTCAATTCCCAGTAATCACATGGTAGCTGACAACCATCTGTAATGATGTCTGGCACCCTCTTCTGGCCTGGAGACACACATACAGACAGAATACTGTATACATAGTTAATAAGTAAATAAATATTTCAAAAAATTTTGCAAGCACATGAGCCTTCTCAGATCAACATGGATAAAAGTTAAGAGTATAACAACAATTATAACACCAGAAAGCAGACAAACTCATAGAAACTGAACAGTCAACTACTAAACCACTCCTGGGTCAGAGAAGAAATAAAGAAAGAAATTAAAGTCTTCCCTGAATTCAACGAAAACCAAGACACAACATAACCAAACCGAAAGCAGTGCTAAGAGGAAAATTCATCTTACTAAGTGTCCACATTAAAAAAACAGAGAAAGCTCACATTAGACACCTAAAAGCACAGCTGAGAGCTATAGAAAAAAAAAGCATTCTTACCCAGGAGTAGAAGGCTGGAAATTATCAAATGGAGGACTCAAACAAACAAAATATAAACACAGAAAACAATCAAAAGAAGTCAATGAAACAAAGAACTGGTTATTTGAGTAAAAACAAGATTCACAATGTAATAAAAAGTTAAAGAAAGAGAACACGCAAATTAACAGGATAAGAAATGAAATGAGGGACATAACAGACACTGAGGATATTCAGAAATAATTATCTTAACACAAAGACCTATATGCCACAAAATTGGAGAATGTAAAATAAATGGACTTGTTTTTAGATAAATAACATATACCAAAATTCAATAAGACCAAGGGAACAATGTAAATAGATCATGAAGCGGTGAAGAAATATAAGCAGCAAAAAAAAAAAAAAACCTACATACCAAGAAAAACACAGCACCAATTAGTTTTACTGCATAATTTTACCAGAAATTCCAAGAAGAGCTGATACCCAAACTCCTTAACATGTGTCACATAATAGAAGCAGAAGAGTCATTTCAAAGATTTATATTAAGCAACAGTGGTACCATGACACCGAACGAAAAAATAAAAAAAGCCACCAAGATAGAGAATTACAGACCAATCTCGCTCATGAACATCGACAAAAAAATTCCCAATAAGATACTGAAAAACCTGATTCAAAAAAATAATAGGAGGCTTTATCAGAGATACTGGGCTGGTTCAACACGTGGAAATCCATCAAATCTATCATATAAATACACTGAAAGAAAAAGAAACCATATGATCATTTCAGTAGAGAAAAATAACAGTAATTATCAAAAACTAGAGAAATAAGAGATGTAATAAATGAAATGGGCCTAACAGACATCTATAAAATATTCCACCAAAACAAAAAAGAACATACCATCTTCTCAGCACCTCATGAAAACTTCCACAAAACTGACCACACACTGTGTAACCCAGCAAACAAAAAAAAAATGGAGTAATACACTGTGTACTATCAAATCACCACAATTTAAAATTAGAACATGACAACAATAGTACTCTCAGAAATCCTCAAAACAAAGGAAATTCAGCAAACCACTGAACCACCCATGGGTCAAGGTAAAATAAATTAAATACTAAAATTCAACAAATATGAAGGAACATTGTACCCAAACCTGTGGAACACTATGAAAGCAATGCTAAGAGGAAACTTCATAGCTAATACAAAAAGCTCACAACAGTGACTTAATAGCACATATTAATGCTCTAGAACAAAAAAAGCAGACATGCCCAGGAGTAGAAAACAGAAACTAATCAAATTGAGGGCTCAAATAAATTATTTGGAAACAAAAAATGCAATGAATCAATGAGACAAAGAGCAGGTTACTTGAGTAAATAAAAAAGATAGACAAACCCTTATGCAAACTAATAAAAAAGACAAGAGAGAAGATCCAAACTAACACAATCAGAAATAAAAATGGATACATGACAACAAACACTAATGAAATCCACAAAATACTTAGAGCAAACAGCAGAAACCTGTACTACACAAAATTGGGAAACCTAAAAGAAATGGACAATTTTCTGGCTAGGTACCATTTACCTAAATCTAATAAAGCCTAGGTGAGCAGTTTAAATAGGCATATACTCTTTAATGAAATAGAAACTCTGATAAAAAGCAAACAATATATCCCAGGGCCAAATGGTTTTAATGAAGAATTGCTATACTCCTCTAAGTGTTGCACATAATATAACCAGAAGGAACATAGCCAGACCTCTTTTTGAGACTACATTAAGATTGATGACAAACCACACAAAGACTCAACCGAGAAAGAAAATTACAAAACAATCTCAATAATGAACATGAATGCAAAAATACTGAGTAAAATGATGGAAAACCGAATCCAGAAATACATTTTAAAAACCTTCATTAACAATTCAGCTTCATCACAAAGATGCAGGGATGGTACAACATTCATAAATGCATTAATGTAATCCATGATAAAAATAAATTTAAAGAAAAATACGCATGAACAACCTATGAAATATTAAAGTAGGCACATATCGTACTTGTCAAAGACTCTCAGCATATTCCATTAATCATACATGGGATAATGGTACTGAAAATTAAGAAACAGCATAACCTGTATGTACAGATTATACATATTATAATTTCAAACATCAGCCATCCTTTAGAAAATTGTTAAGCAAATTGGGCAAAATACTTCAATATAAATGGGTCAATTGGGGCCCATATGGTTAGCTTAGTAACAATTGTTCTGAAATATCACCACTTGTGATTTGCTTAGTGTTACCAGGATGAATCAAGCCAAGAATAAAAAGTTAACAGGAAGCCATTTTCTGACATTGATTTCCTTGCAGAGCCCATAATGCAATATAGATCCATATTGGAAGGTCATAGCTGCCTTAAAACCTGTTCAGGTATTTAAAGGCTCAGTCGTTGGAACAGCAGTACCAGCCTCTACTTATATATTTACCTTACTCAGGAATGTTACTACCTATGTACCACTAACATATGTATTTTTAGTTAGAAGAACCAATTTCAATACTGGAATTAGTAGTTATGATTTTCAATTGTATTCATGTATTAATTTATCTGTTAGGTTTAATCCTCATCATCACTTATGATACTACAGCAACATACACACATTTGGCTGTCTGTAAACCTAGGTCAGTGTTGGGCTCAAAATCCTCTGGATCTTAATGTAGAATTCTTTATCAAAATATTGAAAAGAACCAAGTGCATGTTAGATTTTGTAATAGAGGAAATTCATAACCTTATTGCTGTTGCTGCTAATGCTTCTGTGTCAGGTGGGGCAATGGTATAAAGATTCTCAGGAATTGGACTCAGCAAGCTCAAATAGATCCTCAACCACAGACAGAGATTGATGTGCTTAAGAAATCTGTGGAATGGTTGGGAAAGAAATATTTATCTGTGCAAAAACATTTGTGATTGGAATTCGACCGCTTTTGGTATTACTGATTAAGCTTAGTGAATTTTTACATGAATAGAAGGTTATTCATATTTATCTTTTGGGCAATGCTGCTCCTTGATCTCTCATTGATCATTTACATGATGTTATAGAGCTTACTTTTCCTAATCATTTCCTGATTCAGATGCCTCAACTATTGCACAAATTTTTGATAACAAAGTGACAGGACAATTTGGACAAATTAGATGCTAAGGGATTCATACAAAGTATTCCTCATACATCTGGTGGTATGCTTATTGTAATCATTGTTATTCTTTTCTATTTTTGATTATGTAAGTTTCTTTCAACCAAATGCAGAATATTTACATACTTTATGAATAAAATTCCATTTACTTAAAAAATCTAAAAGGAGGAAAATATGGAAGCACAAAATTAGCTTCGAGTGCAGGCTCCTTGTGGGACAGATGAGACAAACTTGGGAAACGGTTGCATGAGAGAACAAGCATAGATGAAAGCAAACTCTGCCTATTTCTCAAATGTTCTCTCAGAATCTATACCATGGATAAAGAATTTGTTTTTGAGCTCAGTTGCTCACACTGTACCAGTTAAAAAGGAGTGCTTTGCTTCTGTATACTTTTTGCATTGTATCTTTGTACTTATTTTCACTTTTATTACAGATTAATTGAGGTATTGTTTCTGGGAAGGAGAGGCAAGAGTACACATGTACATGAGTACAGAGAGGTTTCAGAGTTGAGGTATCACTTTTTAGTATGTATAAAAAGCCATAGTAAAGCCGAGCAGTGGTGGCGCACGCCTTTAATCCCAGCACTTGGGAGGCAGAGACAGGCGTATCTTCTGTGAGTTCGAGGCCAGCCTGGTCTACAAGAGCTAGTTCCAGGTCAGACTCCAAAGCCACGGAGAAACCCAGTCTCGAAAAACCAAAAAAAAAAGCCATAATAAATAAATCTTATTGTGCAGTTGTTCATACTATGCATCACTGTGTACTGATTTACAAGACAACCATACCAAGGGACCACAACGCAGTAGATGTTGAAAGGTGGCACCAGAACAGGGACCATAAAGAGTAAAAGTTAGGAAGGGTTTTAAATTATAAACCAGATAAGTAATCTTCATTACAGGGTAATGGGACAAGCCAAATCCTCTCTGTACCTTGTTATCCTAAAGCATTCAATAAAAACTCATAGGGTTCAGGTTTCTCTTTCTGATTTAGACATATGTGTGGAAATAATGAAGCCTTAAAATTCTTTGGTATCCAGAAGGCACCTAAGATATAGATACTTAGTAAAGAATTAAAGCTAATGTTGAAAAAGCTCTGAGATAGGGTGAGAAAGTACCTGTCTGTTTCTGGTCTTATAGGGTGTATGAGCTTTACTATTTTCAAAGAAAAGCAAATGAAAGTAACTGGCCACTGTGTCAAAAGAGAAAGTAGTGCCAGCTGCACAAGTAATGACCATGTATAAAAAAATTCAAATATTTGGCTCTTTGTCAATGGGAGTACATGACATGTAACCCCAGCACATAGAGGCTGGGAGGAAAGCTGCCATGAATCAGTTGCCTCCCTGGGCTAAATAACAAAACAACAATAAAACAATTCCATTCATGATAGCAAGGGCAGGCCTAAAAATTTCAAGTCCTTTGCAGTAAGAAAAGTACATTTGAGGTACCATTTTTTGTTCCAATTTTCTTCTCCATTGCTGTGATTAAACTCTATCCAAAAGCAACTTAGATAATGAGATTTATCTGGTTGATATCCCTAGATCACAGTCCATCCTTGTGGGAGCTTAGGGTGGAAACTCAAGCTAATAAATGAAGACAAAACATGGGGAAACATTGCTTCCTACCTTTCTCTCTTGTTTGTCATGGTCTCATGCTAAGCTAGTTCTCTTCTGCAGGTCCACTTGCTTAGAGATATTGTCAACTCAGTGGAAGAGCCTTCCCACATCACTTTAAATCAATACAATTTCTCTCAGATGCAGCAATTAGATGTTCTCAATTGATGCTTCTTCAGATAACCCTAGGCAATGTCATGTTGACAGGTGGGGCTAATTAGGAAAAAGGCAATAATATACAAGGAGGTTTTAAAGATCCAAAGTCAATGTATTCACCACATCCAATCACTTAAACAGCAAAAACCCAAACAGCAACTGGAAAACACAGAAATGTCAGGGAATGCAAAGAGGAAGGCCTCTAAGAACAATAAATAAAAAAACTAAAACCAACTCTCCGCAGAAACTTCTCAAACCAACAAAAACATAAGGAACTTTTAACATGAAATTTTCTAGATACAAAATTGTTGAAGGCCGATCATTTTCCAGAGGAACAATCAGATGATAATAAAACTAACAATATAGATTGCAATACTCAAAAAATGAGACATAAAGACATAGCTACAAATATAGACTATAATTTCTTAAACAGAAATGACAGGATTCTAATCAAAGTCAAACTACTAGAAATCAATGACCATAACTCATCCAGTACACCCCATTCTTTGGAGAGATTCACTTGAAGCCTTCTGAGGTTTTAACTTTGTAGAGAATATTGTGACTACTAAAAGGATATCATTCAGCCGGGCAATGGTGGCGCAAGCCTTTAATCCCAGCACTCGGGAGGCAGAGGCAGGTGGATCTCTGTGAGTTTGAGACCAGCCTGGTCTACAGAGCTAGTTCCAGGACAGGCTCCAAAGCCACAGAGAAACCCTGTCTCGAAAAACCAAAATAAAAATAAAAATAAAAAAAATAAAAGGATATCATTCTATTATGATAAAGAATAGGATGTCTGTTACGGTCACTTAGACAACATTTTGCTTACTATTGTTGGGTCCAGGTGGCATGCAATTATTGAGGAGGGGGCAGACCACTAAAATCTATTAAACCAGAAGCAAACTTTATTCCAGAAAAAAAGGAAGGCAAAAAAACCTCCATGGGGCACACAAAGCTTATCAGTTGTATCTGACCACACCTGAGATTGGATGTCTATATCAGTGGCGATGGGAGATTTCTAAACTACCCTTTTTATAGCAAGAAGCAAGCATTATGCATGAACAAAAGAATTTTTATAACCTTGAGGTAAAGCTCAGGTACTAATTGCTTTGTTTGTTGTTACCATTTCCAATAAAAGGGTTTTTCAGTGAAACCAGGGTTTGCATTTAGCCTATTGTTTCTCTCTGCCACTTTCTGGTGGTCTTTATTGAAGTTCTGTAGTCCCTTGATACTGACAGTTTTGCATGTCAAGAAAGGGTATGGGACAATGCACAACAAAAAAGTCATGTACATTCCTTAATTTAAAAGTTAACTCAGCGTTTCTAAAAACTGAAAAATGCAGCTGTTCTAGAATTATTATACTTTCATGGCACACAGGTTGTGAGCCTGTAATGGCCCCTTGAGCACCAGTCTTTGACTGAGAAGTGGGTCTTTTGGCTGGTTGTAAATCATGGTTGTCTCATTTGTTATAGGAATGTACCTTAATGGCTTATTAATCTTGGTGAACAAACATTTGCATCTCATGATACTAATATCTAACAGGCATGGTTAGCATACTACTTATTTTTGTGGAATTTGGGATGCAGCCCTCCCTTACTTAAATTCTACTGTGTGACTTAATGTCTCCTAAGAACTGGTAAATCCTTATACCATTAATGCTACTATCAATTATGCTCTACTTCAATTTAGCAGTGGAGTGCTACTCTACACAGGAGAAACCGTTTACAAGCTCCACAAAACTACAAATGGATCCTAAACATAAATGTTAAAAGTACAGAACTTCCGAAGATACTGTGGTCTCCGAGTTTGGAAAATTTGGTGATATCTCTCCACATGCGGCAAAATAAGCACTACAGCCACCACCATTTGCAGCTGCCAATGCTCTGCTCAGTGCAGACACAGCCCAGGCAGTGAAGTTATTCAGAGACTGCCAAGGGGAGTTGCAAGGATCACTTAGGACTACTTACTTAGGATAAGGCAGGAACACACTAAACTCTGTGTTTGTCCGCTGGCTCCAAACCAATCAGGGTAGGACTGAACAGATCAGCTGCACTCCTCAGCAGGCCACTCCACCTAGTTTGTGGACAGTGGCCCCTGACCAGCCAAGCCCTCTAAACGTGGGGAGAGCAGCCACGTGCATTAAGCCCAGCCACTCCTCCCTACCTGGCGACATTGGCCCCTTACTCACCTTGGCCCATCATTCCTCCAATCTGTGGAGAGCAACCACTCATTCACCATGGTACAGCTGCCGAGCTGACAAACTCTCTCCCCACAAGGGAGCCCAAGGCACAGTGCACAAGAGAGACTGTGATTTCTTCAGGAAGCGATAAACAGGAAGCCTGGCTCCCAGAAGAACCCTCCCATTTGACTGGTAGAGGCTCTGATTGGTTAGTGAGGTCTGAGTGTCAGAATCAGGTGAGCAGAAGATATACAGCACAGTGTTCCCAGCAATGGCTGCTAATCTAAAGATAGACCTATCCCAGATTGACTGGAGATCTAAGTCAAATTCAACAGCAAGTCTCTTGCTAATGTAAAACAATGGGTTGCGTTTTAAAAGGAAGTATACAAATTCAGAAAGGGGCTAATCAGTCAACGTTGCACAAGAAAAACATTGGGTAAACCAAGAACATTATAAACAAAGTTGACAGTGGTGTTGGAACTGATAACCACAGTTTTCACCCTTCTGTGAAAAGTCGTGGGTTCTGAGGACCCAGACCAGCAATGGAAGAGGTTGCTCATCTTCCATGTAAAATGTTAGCCACTGAGTGCTGTAATCTAACACATTACAAATCTAACACATTATAAAGTAGTCAGGAATGGTCCCTGACTACTTTAACCCAATGTAATTGTTCTGAATTTATCCATACTATGGTGTATAGCAGCCCATTCATATTCATTTCTGAGTAGTGTCCCATGAGACCTCAATCTATTCCTCCACCTGCTGATGAAAACGTTGAGTGTGTCCACTTTTTTACTCTTACATATGAAGTATTTGTGATCATTTGTAATTATGTACATACTCATTGCTCTTGATGTATTCGGTTGCATACACGCAGATGTAAAATAGACACATCACATGGAAACAGGAGCTGATTGAGTGGGGAATGCTGGGTTAAGGTTTAAAACTGGGGACTGGAAAGATGTCTCAGCAGGTGAGGACACTTGTCAACAAGCATGAAGACCTAATTTTAATCCCCAGAAACCACAAGGTAGAACCAACTCCCACAAGCTGTCTTCTGTCTTCTGTCTTCAACATGTATGCTATGGTGCATGAGTGCTTGTATGCCCACAAAAATGCACACACATGCACACATAATAAATAAGTTTTTGAAGTTATACCTGAAGACTCATAACTGGGTACAAAGACTCACACTTGCAATCTCAGCATCTCAAATACTAAAGCAGTATTCTGCTTTAATACCAGGCCACCTTAGGTTGTATGAAACCCTGTCTCTGAAAGAACATGATAAAGGACTGAAACCCTAGATTATGAGCTTCACTGCTACAAAATTTCCAGTGACCTCAAGCAAACACCTCGTCACCTTTCTGATTGTCAGTTTTCTGGTAAACAAACAGAAGTCTGAATCAAATGTCCCGTGCTAGGCTAGGATCTACTGTTCTGTGCTTATCCTCCTAGGATCCTTTACTTTCTGTCACTGAACAAACTCAGAGAGTGTGGTGAGTGCCGCTTCTCCACCACCAGTGCCAAATGATCTTGAACTCCATCAGTCCTGAGCCAAATTGAAGTCTGGCCACGTGATTCCATAGTAAGCACCAGACATAACAAGTTTTTAAAAATGTCCTAACTTCATTCATTCTGACCCTAAACAGGAAAGAAGGCAAGGAGAAAGGTTTCTGCTTCTTGGGTTCACATAGACTTCCAGCAGACAATAAACATCCACAAGTTAAGACCCAGGGAGGTGCTGTCTTGTGGTAATCAAGATCCATCAGAGTTAAGAGAATAAGACATCAGATGGCTCCTCTTTTCAGAATGTAGTGTTTCCTACTCTATGTCTCTCTCATGTCTGTGAGCTACACCTAAGCATCCTACCTCGTATCTGGAAACTCCTCTGAGACAGCAGTCTCAGCTCAATGCCTGGGTGTGCCACACACTTCCACACACACACACACAGAGACACACACGGTAGCTCCTCAGATGACTTTTAGAATGCAGCCTCCTGACATAGTAGGTCTACAAATCAGGCATGATTTGATTGATTTAATCAATCAGCTCTGTTGTCTGATCAAGTGAGGAACACCCCTCCAAAAGGCTCATGAAAATCCTTCCATTTGTGTTGTGTGGCATTTTGTTTGTGTTGTGACAAATAAAACTGGCCTGGAGATCCAGGGTGGAGCTAATCACTAGTTGACCATAGGAGCCCGGTGGTGGTGGTAGTGGTGGTGGTTGGGTAGAGACAGAATCTCACCCTTTTAGATGCAGAAAGGAGATGCATAGGAAGCTCTGGTCTTCCAGGTTTTTACTCCCATATCTGTCTCCTGGTTTTTATTGATTAAGTGTAGTTGGATTTACGCGTCACCTTTGTAACACAGATCATGTTTTACTTTAAGTTGTTCAAATGATTCATTGCTTAAACCATTAGCTTGGGAGAAAGATCTGGAAAACAAGCATGACAAGACTTTGACCACAGACTGCCTCCAAAAAATGAATAGCTAGCTAGAGATGCAAAGAAAGCAGAAAGGGTTTTTGCAAAGTTAGAACTGAACCAAATCTAACTCTGCCCATGCCCCCATTGTACCCAGTGAACAGGATAACTGTGGCAGAGAGCCTTGTGTCTTCTCATTATTTCCCCAGGCTCTTTTTAGCCTTCCTAATGACAAAGAGTGGATAGACAGTTTGAATAATTGCCCTGCAGGGAGACAGGCCATCTCTTCAACAGTATAATCAACTTTTACAGGGAGGAAGGCAGAGTCTGTGGCAGTTGAATCAATACTATGGACCTATCAGGACAGCACCAGCACCAGCAGAGAACTTATACATGAAAATCGTAAGATTATTCAGGAATTCCATGGGTACAATTCAGATAAAACTCTGACAATTACTGCCCTAAACTTCACTGAGCTCAAGAGTATATTGCTGAGCTTCAAGACCTGACAGCCAGCCTTCCAGAACTGTAAAATGTGTCGTTGCACTATTTAGCCACATGGTGGCAGCACGTGTCTACTATACTGCCACCCGGCAAGAGACTCATAAAGTAGGAGTCGGAGAAACCTAAAAGAAGTAGTTGGACTCAAAAAATCAGGTAAGTTTTGGTAAACAGTCACTTTAAATGTATCCCAAAGACAGCACAACAAAGTGAGTTTGGTCCAATCACGTCATCTAAGAGAAAGGGCCCTCTCCACCACACTTTTAACAATGGCTCTTCCTCCACCAGTGACTAGGCATTCAGGGAACAAACACTATGGGATCCGCCAGTGACTAGGCAAAAACGCTACATTCAGGGAACAAACACTATAGGAGTCCATAGGACAATGAGAGGAACTGCATCCCAGGAAGCCTGTCTCCAGGTGAAAGGCTGAAAGAGAGACTGTTCACTCAGGCCTTATCACCACCTAAGACTCGACTGAAACTCTAAGCTCTGGTGAAGAAAGCGTGGCCCTTACAGTCCTCTCCTGCTCATCACTCTTTCCTGTTTCTGGTCTGCCTGGTACCACAGAAAACAAGAAATGCTTCTGTTTGGTTTTAATTTTCTGATCACCCAGATGTTTTAAATGAGCAAAGCATTCTGTTCCAGGTTGGTATAAATAGGAGCTGATATTTATTTCAGGTAGAAAGGACAGCTTCATAACATCAGTCACTGCAATAGGGGTTTGTTCTGAATCCCAACTAAAGAGAGTTCTTTACTATAGGTTAACCTATAGGTTTCTAGAGAGGGTGGGTAATCTAAGGCAATGTATGGCTTTGTACAATCTCAAATTTTGGGGGGTTGCTATATGCCTAGAGTCAGGAAGGCAGAGAAAACAAGGACCAGGGTTATAACTGTACCTGGAGCTCATAAAGCAGGGGTTGCTCTTGCTGAAGCAGAAATGATAGACAGAAAGGTGCCTGGGGCTGCAGGGAAGGTGACCAGATCACTCTAATATTACCAAATCTGGTCTCTACTTTTGTCTTTCAGTTTCTTATAAACACATATGATGTACTTTGAATTCATTCCCTTCCATTGTCCTCTCTTATGCCCCTCTTACCAAATACTTTTTCTCATCTTTTTATTTATTTACTTATTTAATGTATATAAGTATTTTGTTTATTTTTACGTCTGTGTGTCACATGCTTGCCACATTCTTGCAGAGGCCAGAAGAAGGTGTCAGATCACCTGGGACTGCAGTTAGACAGTTGTTAGCCACCATTTGGGTACTGAGAATAGAACCCAGATTCTCTGGAAGAGCTACCAGTGCTCTTAACTGCCGTGCTATCTCTCTAGTCCTCATGTCTTTTTCATGTGTGCATACTTTATCACATTTAATTAGAGTCACTTACATGAACATAGGTAGGGATCTATTACTTGAACTAGGTCAGCTTACCAGCACTACAGAGCTATGGAATATGACTTCCCTCCTCTATCAGCCATTAGCTGCCTATAACTCCTCCGGGTGGTGTGGGGTTTCATGAGCCTCTCTCCTCCTTTCATCAAGGAATGTTAATAGGCCCAGTCTTCTGCAGGTCTTGTTCAAGTAACCCCCACTGCTGTGATTTCCTAAGTGTGGCAGACTGGTGATGTCCAGAAAAGAGAATTTCCCAGCATTCCTTCCCATTCTCTGGCTCTTAGATTCTATCTCTGCAATGTTTCTGAGCTTTAGAGAAAGGAAATCTAGTCTCTCTTAAAGCTGCAGCATATTAAAATGCTGGCTCCATGATCCAGTACCAGATCCCATCACCCACCCACATAAAAAGGGCAATGTACATGAAATCTCCATACCCTTTATCACTGGAGTCCACCATATCCACACACCTGAGAAACTTTGGTAGCTCCTTTTGTCCCCTAGAACTAAATATCACTGAATCATATCATTGTGGCTGGAGAGAGCAGAAAGTTAGAAGCATTCTCATCATGTATTACAAAAGATAATCAACATCACCATAGTTCTACAACCTTTTAGATTATCTGAAACATTTATAAGACTAACTTGAAAGTAAATACAATATTCAGAAATTCTAGAAACCACAATATTGGGTTTCGAATCTGACATCCCACTGCACACCAAAATAACACCCATATGGGTACACTAGACAATGATATTACAAGCATAATATCCTACAATACAAGAGCTGAAGAGTCTCCCTCTTCCCAGGAAATCCATACACTTGGAGGCTCAGAGTACCAGGAACGCTGACCAGGTCTCTACACAGACCAACAGAACCATAGCCTAGCTCATGGTTCAACAACAAACTCTACCCCCACAAGGGAGCACAAGGCACAGTGCACAAGAGAGACTGTGATTTCTTCAGGAAGCGATAAACAGGAAGCCTGGCTCCCAGAAGAACCCTCCCATTTGACTGGTAGAGGCTCTGATTGGTTAGTGAGGTCTGAGTGTCAGAACCAGATGAGCAGAAGGGATACAACACAGCATTCCCAGCACTGGCTGCTAATCTAAAGACAGACCTATCCCAGATTTACTGGAGGTTTACGTAAAATTCAACAGCAAGTCTCTTGCTAATGTAAATCTTTGGGTTCGGTTTTAAAAGGAAGTATACAAATTCAGAAAGAGACTAATCAGAAAATGTTGCACAAAAGGAACATTGGGTAAATCAAGAACATTATAAAACAAAGTCCACAATGGTGTTGGAACTGATAACCACAGTTTCCACCCATCTGTGAAAAGCCTTGGGTTCTGATGATCAGAAACAACCCTTTTACAAAGGCCTGACCCCACATCTTTACCAGCTCTCCCAAGCATATTCTTGAGATTAGAGACAGAGCTCTTTTGTTGCTCTATACATCAGGGCCTTAGAGAAACCTCCCAAAGCCTAGGCAGGTTACCAAACTCAGAGAAGCCTAGTTTCAAAGATGTTTTAGAAGTTGTGCACTTAGCATTTGACATTTAGGTGTAAGGTCCATTTAGAGTTAATTTGTAGAAATTGTAATAGGGATCTCATGTACTGTGTAGTACTCCACTACTCAGCCACAATGTAGAAGAGTAGAATTGGTGACATAAAGGATTGACCAACACTTAGGACAGAGTAAGTCACACCAAGTAGAATTTAGGTGAGGGAGGGCTGCCTCTGAAATACACCCAAAGACAAGTATTATGTTAATCAGGACTATTAGAGATTTGGATGCTAAGATGTAAATGTTTATTTACCTTTCGTGTATACATGTCTGTAGTGAAAACAGCAAATGAGATGCTGACCCATAGAAAAGATAGAGAGTCTGCCTGTGTAACTTGCTGGAGCATCATAGTTTTAAGAGGGACTTCTTAGTTGTGTTGTACTGGATGCTGTAAACATCAATTCCATGATATTTGGTTATGTATTTGCTGTTTCTTGGTATCAACTACATACTTACATTAAAATCCAAAAGCATTGTTATAGTAGTGATGCCATGTATCATATGAATAATGTCTTCTGTTTTATCTAAGGTTTAGTTGAACAGTTTGTACCTAGGAAATACAAATTTATTACATTATCATGTGCAGACTCTATTCAGTTTTCTTATATGTGTTGTTGCTCAACACTATCTTAAGACAAACAATTGGTACCTTCCTATGATCAACTGTTCCTGCTTACCAATAATGACCACCACCAGGTTTGCTGACTGTTAATATTCCATCATGAAAGAAAGTATCCCCTCCATCTAAGTACACAATTGCTTTTCCAGGCAACTATTTGCAATTCATCCCTAATGACATGTGACCTTGTGGTTTTAGGTATGAACTAGAGTACATAGCCTGGAAAAGACTTGGGAGGATGTACATTATGTGTATGCACCTATGAGAAAGCCATCTTTAAAAGTGGGAATTTACTTTGAGTCCTATCAAGCTGACATCCTATGTCCACTGAGAAATGTATTGTAATGGAGAGTATATGGGCAGTGGAGGAGTAGAGAGAAGGTAAGCTCCACATATGCAGCAATGGGAGAGCCATTGTAAATACTGGATAGAGACATGCCTGTGTGGCTGCTTTTGGGTATCTTATTTAGAGCTTCTATTGATGTGAAGAGACACCATGACCTCAGCAACAGCAACACTTATAAAGGAAAACATTTGATTGAGGCTCACTTACACTTTCGAAGGATTTAGACCATTATTATCATGGCAGAAAGCATAGTGGATGCAAGCATAAATGGTGCTAGAGAAAGAGCTGAGAGTTCTACACCCAGATCAGCAGGCAGCAGAAAGTGACTATGACATACCTCAACAAGGCCACACCTCCTAATAGTGCCACTCTCCATGGGACTTTGGGGGTCATTTTGATTCAAACAACCACAGAAACACAACTCTTGTAAATACGCTTTAAACCATGCTCAATAAGTAAGCTCAGTGAACTCACTGGTTCCCCAGGATGGACTTTGGTGAAATTGTACTTTGTATCTTCATTGGGGCTTATGGTTACAGGATAGAAATTGGTTCCTCTCCCTTCACAGGGAAGAAAATTCTCACAACAGATCATAAACATATTTGTTAATGATCCTATTTCTCATGGTATTAGAAAAGGAAGCAGTACATAAAAGAACATGTTAGAAGAATATAAATGTGAAAATGACCATAGTAAAAAAGAACTTAGATATATGAACATGATTGTGGCTGGATTGCTCCAGGATAAAGAAGACTGGAAAGGTTGTACAAGCTATGAAGGTCTGAGTAAGTTGTTTAAGGTACATAAGGATGAGAATTAGGGATCATATATTTATTAAAATTTACAAGGTCAGATTCCAACTATTTCAAGGACTGGCTAAAAGGTATGTCAAACAAAGTTTACTGAGTTGTATCTAACTATTGAAGTCTTATAAAGTGGTTAAAAGTAGAAAACTAGTATAAAACTGATCTTCTAGGTATTTAATAATCATTCTTAGAGGCTATTCTAATGTCATTAGAGGGACAAAAAGAGGAAATATTTCTCTCATTTCTATACAAGGTCAGTGGGTACCTAGGAACAAAGGCTATTTATTGATTATTTATTGTCTTGTTCATGGAGGCCATGGATAACACAATCAATGAATTTGAATCATTATCAAGTCTAAAAAAGGAGGATCTATGTGGGAAAGATTTCTTCAAGGCTTCAAAGGAAGCCACAATACGTAAAGCAAAGCTTTTGACTTATCCTCACATTGATGGACAACTGATAATGGAGAGACTTGAAGAATCTGAGATTCCTTCCAATCACAAGTGACCTCTAAAGACTAGATGCTAAAATGGCCTTGACAACACAGAAAGAAAGATTAATTTTTGCCTCCTGCATTTGATCTTCAGTACTCAATGAGAAATTTTAATCAAAGGATAAGGGATTGGTAGCAACACAATGGTTCACACTCCATAGACATTAGATGTAAGTCTACATGAGATGTTAGTTAGATAGCAAATCTCAAGAATATTTTCTTTTTTTACTTATTTATTAAAGATTTCTCTCTTTTTCCCACCACCGCCTCCCATTTCCCTCCCCCTCCCCCTCCCCCAATCAAGTCCCCCTCCCTCATCAGCCCAAAGAGCAATCAGGGTTCCCTGCCCTGTGGGAAGTCCAAGGACCACCCACCTCCATCCAGGTCTAGTAAGGTGAGCATCCAAACTCTCTAGGCTTCCACAAAGCCAGTACGTGCAGTGGGATCAAAAACCCATTGCCATTGATCTTGAGTTCTCAGTAGTCCTCATTGTCCGCTATGTTCAGCGAGTCCGATTTTATCCCAGGCTACATATTGTTGAAATTTGTTCTTATCCTGGAATGTCTTGTTTTCTCCATTGATAGTGATCAATTGTTTGGCTGGGTATAGTAGTTTGGGTTTGCATCCATGGTCTCTTAATTTCTGCAGTACCTCTATCCAGGACCTTCTGGCTTTCATGGTTTCCATAGAGAAGTCAGGTGTAAGTCTGATTGGTTTACCTTTATAAGTTACTTGGCCTTCTTCCTTAGCAGCTCTTAATATTCTTTCTTTAACCTGTGTATTTTGTGTTTTGATTATTATATGGCAAGGGGATGTTTTTCTTTGATCCAGTCTGTTTGGTGTTCTGTATGCCTCTTGAATATTCAAAGAAATATCTTTCTTTATGTTGGGAAAGTTTTCTTCCATAATTTTGTTAAAAATATTTTCTGGGCCTTTGAGCTATGACTCTTCTCCTTCTTCTATTCCTATTATTCTTAGGTTTGGTCTTTTTATTGTTTCCCATATTTCCTGAATGTTTTGTGATGAGAATTTGTTGGCTTTGCTGTTTTCTTTGATCAGTGTGTTTATTTTCTCTATGGTGTCCTCAGAATCTGAGATTCTTTCTTCCATCTCTTGTATTCTATTGATTATGCTTGTTTCTGTAGGCTCTGCTTGTTGACCTAGATTTTCCATATCCAGCTGGTCCTCAGTTTGTGTTTTCTTCCTTGCTTCCATTTCAGTTTTCAATTCTTGAACTGTTTCCATTACCAGTTTGATCATTTTTTTTCTTGGTTTCCCAGGGTATCATGTAGGTATTTACTCATTTCTTCAAACTTTTTGTTATACTTCTCATCCATTTCTATAAGGGTATTTTTCACATGTTGTTTAAGGGACTCTATTGCTTTCATGAAGTCAATTTTTTCCACTTCTTTTGTGTTAGGGTGTTCAAGTTCTTCTGTTGTAAGATCATTGGGTTCTGGTGTTTTCATGTTGTTTTTTAGATTGTTGGGTGAATTTTTGCCTTGGCGCTGCCCATCTCCTCCTATCGATGCTATCTAATGGGTCTTTTAACACTGGATCAGGTTTCCCTGCTGGCCAGGGGCTCCTCTTACAAAATGCCCTTGCTCTGTTTCCTGGCTCCTGCCGGGGGCCAAGATCCCTCTCACCCCTAAGAAGGGTCTTCAGGAACAGGAACAGGCTGCTCGTTCACCAGGGACCTCGCCAACAAAAGGGCTACTACTCTGCAGGCCAGCCACCAAAACAGAGAAACGCCTGCTGCCCTCTGCCCTGAGCTCCTGACCCAGTGCCCAAACAGGCTAAACTGGGTAATCCCACAGCCCCGCAGCCCCGCAGCCCCGCGGAAGGGAAGGGGAGTGAAGGAGGCCCCTGGGCGCAAGATGGGATGGGTCAGGGAGAGAGAGGTCGCCACAGAGGAGGAGCAGCCCCAGCAGGGGGTACCTGCCCTCCCAGACTAACTGGAGGTCAAGGGGGTCGGGGAATGCCCCTGCTCCATCTCCTGTGTTCCGCCAGAGGCCCAGAACACTCTCCCCACTCAGGAGGGTCTTCAGGGGCAGGACCAGGCTCCCCGTTCTCCCGTGGACCTCGCCAATAAAAGGTCTACCACACTGCAGGCCAGGCCCCAAAAAACCTACTTGATTTAGTAGTAGTGGGGCCATCTGCTCTCAGTGTGGGCTTCACTGTTTCATGCTTGGACTATCCCACATCTGCTGCGGGGGGCCTGCGCACCGGGTCTCCAAGAATATTTTCTTGATAAAAAGATTGTGTACACTGGAGCACCATACTGAGCTCCCAATGTCCCAATGAGGAGCAGAAGGAGGGAGAACATGAGCAAAGAAGTCGGGACCACGAGGGGTGCACCCAAACACGGAGACAGTGGGGCTAATCTACTGGGAGCTCACCAAGGCCAGCTGGACTGTGACTGAGAAAGCATGGGATAAAACCGGACTCTCTGAATATGGCAGACAATGAGGGCTGCTGAGAAGCCAAGGACAATGGCACTGGGTTTTGATCCTACTTCATGTTCTGGCTTTGTGGGAGCCTAGCCAGTTTGGATGTTCACCTTCCTAGACCAGGATGGAGGGGGGAGGACTTTGGACTTTCCACAGGGCAGGGAACCCTGACTTCTCTTCAGACTGGAGAGGGAGGGGGAGAGGAGTGGGGGGAGGAGGAGAGGAGGGGGGGTGGGGGGGTGTTGCGGGAGGTCCTCCCACTCCTCCAGCCTATCACCGCTGAGGTATCAGCCCATTGGGGCGTGGTTTCTCTCCCTTTAAAAAAGCGGCCACTTCCCTCTCCTCTCTCTCTCTCTTCACTTCCTGCTCCACTGGCGACTAGACTCCTTTCTTGGTTGCGTAGAGGGCTGTTGCCTGGGACAGTGATCTGTAAGTTTTTTCCCCTTTAAATAAATGCAACCCTATTAATCATAATCCCAAATTAGTGTGGCATTGTTTGTGACTTACGCCTTCATTTTGGCACCCAACGTTTGGTTTTAGAACCTCTCCTTTCCCCACTCGCAGCCGCGAGTTCGGCTTGGCGGCCGCAAGTTCGGCTTGGCGGGCACTAGTTCGGATTGGCGGGAGCCCTTCCTTCCTCAGCCGCCAGCGGCCTTGGCCTCCCCACGTGGATTTAAACTCCACAGGCCCGCATAGTCTCTGCCGCGTGGTTTGCTCTTTTCTGAGTCATTTTTAAATCTCCCTTGCAAGCACAACTCTTAAGTGGCGCAAACCAGAGCATGCGGTTGCTGAAAGCTACAACCCCCTCAGGGTGACTCTGTCACGTGGAGGCATAAGCGGCTTCCAGATTGCTCTTCTCTACCCCTGGATTCTGGGTTTCTGGTTCCTTCTCTGGAATTGATTTAATTACATTTACTTTGTTGAGAAACTTGCATTTTCCAGTTTTTAACATCTACTAAGGCACTGAAACAGGACCATGTTTTCACCGTGACTCTGCAACAGCGCCACCTGCTAGATAATAGGTAATATGGCAGTTTTCGTTTCTAACGCAAATTTTACTGCTTTGTTTTCACTAATACAATGGATTAGTAAACTTATATTTACTAATACAATGAATTACATCATACAAGGTTTATATGATTATGGGGATACCTTAATTTGCTTGTTACTAGGCCTCAGTTTTCTTTTCCATATTCTATCATTAAGGAAGAATATGGCACTCCTAAGAACGATTGAATCTTTACGTACTAATAATGAACAGAAGAATATGGCACTCCTAAGAACGATTGAATCTTTACGTACTAATAATGAACAGAAGAATATGGCACTCCTAAAAACGATAGAATCTTTACAAACTAATAATGAACAGAAGAATATGGCACTCCTAAGAATGATAGAATCTTTACGAACTAATAATGAACAACTAATTGATAGGATTAAAATTATTGAAAATCAGAGGTTATCTGAACAAGTGGATACTATGACAGACAAAATTGATTCCATATCCAAGGGTATTAGAAAGTTACCTGAAAGGGTTCAGGCTGTTGAATTTGACCTTCAGACTTTATCACAAAGTTTTGATAAGGTAACAGACAGAATGTACCTCCAAGATGGGAATCTACATGATATACAAGAAAAGTTTAAGGAGGACATGTTATCTTTGAAGGAAAAAATTAAAGCTCTGGAATCACAATTGCAGAATGGGGACCAAAAAATTGATGCCTCAGTGAAATCACTGGAAATATATACAGGTCAGGAGATTCAGGATTTAAGAGAGACAATGATAAAAAGATTTGAAAAGATTGGGGAAATTATTGCAGCTGGTGAACAGAGTAAGGAGGCACAAGGACAGGATACAATGCCTCCACCAGCTATTAGAACTGACTTACCCAGGGTTCTAGCAACATACCCTATACTTAATTTTGAAAAAGCATCAACTTCTAAAGGCTCAAAGGGAGTCAGAGAAGCTAGATGGACGCCAATAGCAATGAATGATCTAAAAGAAATTAAGCAAGCTGTTGTTAATTTTGGCTTGCACAATGCATATGTAAAGGAAATGATAAGGACTTGGGCTTCTAATGCTAGAGCTACCCCCCATGATTTCCATCAGTTAGTGTCTGCAGTTTTAGATAATGGACCTTCCTTGATGTTTGGAATTTATTTCAGAGAAGAATCCAAACATATGGAACAGAAAGGAAGAACAAAAGGTGTCGAGGTTTCCCAAGATCAAATTCTTGGTGCAGGAGAATATGCTGATCCACAGGTCCAAGCTCTTTATGACGATGAATACTGTGTCTATGTCACCAAGCAGCTTTAAATGCTTGGAATAGGATACAAGATCCAGCAAAAAGGGTTGAATCATATACCAGAATTAGGCAGGGACAGAGAGAACCCTTTATTGACTTTTTGCAAAGATTAATTAAGGCTCTGGACATAGGGGTAACAGACCCAGAAGCTAGACGAATACTTCTTGAATCTCTAGCTTTTGAGAATGCAAACATAGAATGCAAAAAGATAATTGGGCCTTTAAAGTCTAGATCAGCACCTATGGATGAATGGATTCAGCATACGATGAATGTTGAGACGTTTAGCTATAATGATGAATCTTGGGTAGGAGAAGCGATTTCCAAAGCAATGAGGAGACATCAAACTGCCAGGTGTTTTAATTGTGGTAAATTAGGACATTTGCAAAGGGATTGCGGGCAAAGAATTTATAGGAATAATATCTCTTCTGGGAAGGCCAAAAATAGGAGACCTCGGCCTTCAGGTATATGTAGGAGATGCGGTAAAGGCCGACATTGGTCCAACGAATGTAGGTCAACAACAGACAGACGGGGCAATCCAATATCATCGGGAAACTCCTCGGGGGGGCCTCTCACAGGCCCCCCAAGCCAACAGTGGCCCAGTCATTCCCAGTCACAGTGGAGAACGTGCCTCACCAAGAAAATTAAAAGCTCCATTTTCTGCTGTAAAAGGTAACACTAGTCTAAATGAAGAATTACGTGTGGAGGATGAGTCAAAAAACCCAGTAGGACAGAGTAAACGTATATTTTGGCAGACTTCTATTAATGATCAAAGACCAAAGCTAAGAGTCTGTATAAATGGCACTTTTATTGAAGGCTTATTAGACACAGGTGCGGATGTAAGTATCATTACCCCAGAATCTTGGCATCCGAATTGGCCTCTTCAAGAAGTAGATGTTCAGTTCCTGGGAATTGGAACCCTATCTCGTGTAAAACAAAGCACAAGATGGGTTGAATGCATAGGGCCCGAAGGGCAAATAGGAAGACTAAGGCCATATATAGCCAATATTGCCATAAATTTATGGGGCTGTGACCTGCTACAGCAATGGGATACCCAGATTAACATTCCTGTATTTCCAGGATAATTCTGGGAAGGATATGATGAGGTATTATGGGAAAAGGTCACCAGCCATTCAGGCTGTACAAGAACATACAGCAAATACCAAACATTTAGAGGTACCAACAGCCCTACCTTTAAAATGGCTAACTGAGAAGCCAATATGGACCAAACAATGGCCTCTAGCTGAAGATAAACTACAGGCATTGGAAGAGCTGGTGCAAGAGCAACTAGATGCTCACCATATTGAAGAATCAACCAGCCCTTGGAATTCTCCTGTGTTTGTTGTAAAAAAGAAATCTGGTAAATGGAGAATGGTGACAGATCTAAGAGCTGTGAACAAAGTAATTCAACCTATGGGCCCACTACAATCTGGAATTCCTTTGCCTTCTCTGTTACCAAAAGGATGGCCTCTTATAGTTATTGATTTGAAAGATTGTTTTTTCACTATACCATTACAAGAAAAGGATAGAGAAAAATTTGCCTTCACAGTGCCTACTTATAATAATTCTCAGCCTAATAGGAGATATCAATGGACTGTCCTCCCACAGGGTATGCTCAATAGTCCTACACTGTGCCAATATTTTGTAAGTAAGCCATTGGAAATAATTCGTAAACAATTCCCCAAGTCCATCATTTATCATTACATGGATGACATCTTGTTATCTGATGCAAATAAAGATACTTTAGAAAGGATGTTTGAAGAAGTAAAGAAAGTCTTGCCTAGGTGGGGATTACAAATTGCCCCTGAAAAGATTCAAAGAGGAAATTCTATTAATTACCTAGGTTACAGAATAGGGTTAGAGAAAATTAAAACGCAAAAGGCACAAATTAGGAGAGACCGGTTAAAGACTCTTAATGACTTCCAAAGATTGTTAGGAGACATTTCCAGTCTACGACCAGCTGTTGGGATAACACCTGATCTAATAGGTCATTTAAACAAAACCTTAGATGGTGATAAAGATTTGAATAGTCCAAGAGAACTGACAGCTGAAGCAGAAAAGGAACTGACAATGATTGAGGAAAAATTATAGGAGGCACATGTGGATAGGATGAACCCAAATCTTAGCTGCATCCTAGTCGTATTGCCTTCCAGAATTACTCCTACAGGGATTCTAATGCAGAGGGAAGATATTATTTTAGAGTGGATATTTATACCTAATAAACCAAGTAAAAAATTAAAAACTTATGTGGAAAAAGTCTCTGAATTAATTATAAAAGGTAAGCTGAGACTTCGTCAACTAGCAGGTATAGACCCAGCAGAAATTATAGTGCCTTTTACTACTGAAGAAATAAAAAAGTTATGGGAAGACAATGAACCGTGGCAAAGAGCTTGTGCTAACTTTTTGGGAGAAATTAATAGCAACTATCCCAAAAGTGATAGACTTAATCTCATAAAAAGAACTTCTTGGATTCTTCCTAGAATTGTACGTGATGCTCCAATAACTGGAGCCCGTACGTTCTATACTGATGCAAATAAATCAGGGAAAGCAGGTTACAAGTCAGATGAATTGAGTAAGGTGGAACAAAACCCTTATAATTCTGTCCAGAAGGCAGGATTATATGCCATTCTTATGGTGCTAAGGGATTTTAAAGAACCTCTTAATATAGTTACAGATTCACAATATGCAGAAAGAGTTATCTTGCATATTGAAACCGCTGAATTTATACCAGATGACACAGAGTTGACTTCATTGTTTATCCAGGTACAAGACATAATCAGGAACAGGCTTTGTCCGATGTACATAACACACATCCGGTCCCATACAGGTCTGCCTGGTCCTCTAGCCCAAGGCAATGCTGAGATTGATCAATTATTGATTGGAAGTGTGTTGCAGGCCTCGGAATTTCATAAAAAGCATCATGTCAATAGTAAAGGCCTAAAGAAAGAATTTTCCATTACTTGGCAACAAGCTAAGGACATTATAAAGAGATGTCCTACTTGTTCTTTCTATAATCAAACACCGTTGCCTGCAGGGAGTAACCCAAAGGGTACTAAGAGAAATGAAATCTGGCAGATGGATGTGTTCCACTTTATGGAATTTGGTAAATTAAAATATGTACACCACACCATAGACACGTATTCAGGTTTTCAATGGGCTACTGCCCTGAGCTCAGAAAAGGCTGATTCAGTAATCACACATTTATTGGAAGTTATGGCCATCATGGGTATACCTGCGCAAATAAAGACAGATAATGGTCCAGCATATGTATCTAAGAAAATGAAACGCTTTTTTGATTATTATAATATAAAACACATTACAGGTATACCAAATAATCCTACAGGTCAGGCAGTTATAGAAAGATCAAATCGTACTATAAAGGATATGCTGAACAAACAGAAAGGGACTGAAAATACCCCCAGAAATAGATTACATAATGCTTTATTAACCTTGAATTTTCTTAATGCTAATGAGAAAGGAACGACAGCAGCAGAAAGACATTGGATAATGGAAAAGTCTGCTGAACTAAATCAACCGATTTATTTCAAAGATGTGCTGACCTCTCAGTGGAAGCCAGGAGATGTGCTATGTTGGGGAAGGGGTTTTGCTCATGTTTCCACAGGAGAAGAAAAATTGTGGATACCATCAAAATTAATAAAGTTTCGATTTGAAGAGGAGAAACCTCTTGGAAAGGAGAAATGACAACTCATCCACAACGATGATATTCATACAGGTGGTAAGAAAAACATATAGAATGGGGGCAGGGTTCTGTTCTTATCTCAACAGGAAAACACTCATCTTTGAGAAATTCAAGGGACCCTGGATGTTTGGATACTGACAGATGGAAAAATACCTGCCCAATAGGAAATATCAAGACAACTGAATGGGTTGTGTAAGTAACATTAAACCATATTTATAAAGCTGGTTTTGAAGTTGGACTCTGGCTCAGTCCCTCTCCAATTCCAAGCCTGTTAGTAAGAGAAAAACCCAGAGTTTCTGGAGTTTCTGTCTCATGTCAAGAGCCATGATATGGGACAGAGAGAAATATGAGTTTAGAAAACATCTTTGCTTTTCTTCATATCTATCATACTTTTCATTGAATATATCTATCATGTCTTTCATTGAATATATATATATGTGTCTATATATGTCTATATGATTAATGTTTAAGTTTTTCATAATGAACAATGAGTTTTTCCTGAAGTGACATTTGAAGTTTCCAGGAAGAAGATGGGGCCCCATAACAACAACTCCACCTGGTTGATATGACGTCATGATACTGATAGCGCTACTACAAGACCTGCTTTTGGTACTAGCTGCACAAGACAGTTCCAATTTGGTTAGCTGAAATGGTGCACATCTTATACAACATTTTGGCCAGACCTGCACAAAATACTCAGAGACTATTGGCAATTTTAAAAGACATTGATCTTGAAATTTAACCATCATTTCACTTTCACAGGATCCCCCAGAAAGAACGTCGCCCCCATGACAGCTGGAAGTAATTCTAGAGGACAAGTCCCCTCTCCCAGTAAAGTTTGCCCTTGGGTTTAGGGACATCATTTAGGGGTTGATTATAATTAGTATACGATTGAGGGTTGGGGGAGGAATTTTATACGCTCAGGGATCATTTTGGAAAAAAAAAAGAGGGATGATGGTGTTGTTCTTAATTGTTGTTCTTAATTTCTGTTTGTCCTATGGGGTAAAGACGATTACGCAGGGAAAAGACACAGACACGCGGCGGTACCACGTGGTAGGTACACTTTTTAATGGGAAGGGAAAACACACTAGGAAAAGTGAAAGGAAGGGACCAAGGGAAGGGTTAAGAAGGGGAGGGAAGGGAAGGGAAGGGAAGGCGCGAACTCGTGGCTTGTCCTTGCTTTTAACGGAGGATGCAAAGGCTTCTGGGAAATGTGTCCCGCGCTTGCGTGCGCTGGAGTCCAGAGGGATGTTGGGAGTTGTAGTGTTGCAAGGGAACAACATTTCACCCTTTTGGTTTGATTAAAAAAAAAAATGGGGGACCTTAAAGGGTAGGGAATGGGGGCGTAGTCCAGTCTCTCATGGCTGCTTCCTGCTGACTTTGGGCGTTGAGGGGTCCAGGGAATGTCCGATTATCTTGGCAATGTCCCACTGGCGTTTGCGGTCGCTGGTGCAGTTGGTCACTGATGTCCATGTCCAGGGTTGCTGGCTGGTGTAGTCGGTCGCTGATGTTTGAAGTCCTGGCTGTCGTCTGAGGCGGCTGATTGAAGAAATCTGTGTGGCTTTTCCTGAGTAGCTGGGTCATCATTAAGATGCTGGAAGGCAAAAGTTGCATTAGTAAAAGAAAAAATTAAAAGAGGGGGGGGATTTCTGGAGAGCTGGGATGAAGGGGCGGGGGGAGAGGGTCTTAGGATGTCCGGGGATAAGAAATGATAAAAAAAAATATTAAGTGATACTTATTCCTTTGTGATACTTATTCCTTTGTGTTTGATCCGTTGGGCTGGCATCCCGGAGCTTAAGGAAACTGTCTTAAAAGAAATAGATTCTAACCATACATCTCTTAACATTTTAGGGAGCCGCTGCTGCAGTCAGCGGCTGACCTGTTACGTAAGAGCTTTGTAGAGGAGAATCTGCTTACCACTTGTCTTCATATTTGTTGGGGGTACCTGTAACGACAGCTAGACGGTTATTTATGAATTTAAAGAAGGGAGGGTGTGTTAACACAGCGACGGATCGGGACCATTGTTGTCCTTAGACTGTAGTAGGGGGGCTGAATCCGGCGTCCTTTGGAACTTAAGAGTACAGGGTCCGGTTTGAGTCACCGTGTATGAAGGATTATCTTGAGCCAGTCGAGGTGGAGTTCTTGTGACATCTTATCAGGATCTGTCCAGGTGAAGGCAAAGATGTTCTGAGACTGAGGGCTCGGCTGGCCTGGCGGGTGCGGTGATCACGTGGCAATGATTTCTGGCCTTGTCATTCCTTGAGTGGTAGATCTTGAAGGCCATCTCCAGGATCTGTGCCTGTGGAGTTAAGGGACCCTTCTCCAAACGTCTGAGTTTCGCCTTGATGTCTGAGTAGGACTGGTTGACAAAGTGGGACATCAGGAGCTGTCTGCCCTCGTTGGATTCTGGGTCCATGTTTGTGAACTGTAGCATAGCTTTGGTGAGACGGTCAAGAAATGCGGAAGGATTCTCGTTTGTATCCTGAAATATTTCTGTAAGTTTAGAATAATTGACTGGTTTGAGAGCCGCCTTTCTTAATCCCACCAGAAGGCAGGTTAAGAATCGGTCTCTGGACAGAATGCCCCCGGGGGAGTTGTAATCCCAGTGGGGTTCCTGTTCGGGCACTGCCTCTGCACCAGGTGGGTGAGAAGGCTGAGTCTGGTGTACTTCGTCAGCATGCAGTCTCGCCTGCTCCCAGACCCGTCGGCGTTCCTCAGGAAGCAAGTTGTTAAAGAGAATCATATAAATATCATGATAAGTTAGGCTGTAAGATTGGGTTAAATATTGAAACTCTTTTGTGAAATTAGTGGGGTTAGCCGTATATGACCCTAGTAGCTTAGAAATATGTGAAAGTTCCGATAAGGCGAAGGGGACGTGCACCCGAAGTGGGCCCTCGACCCCAGCTACCTCTCGTAAGGGCAGAACGGTAGCTGGTTTGGGTTGATCAGGGTCTGCTGCTGCGGCAGCGGCTCGCGAGCGCGTGAGGGGAGGGGTGAAATTAGGCGCAAGGCGGCGGGTGGGGTTAGCGCCTGAGGGGGTCTTGGAAGACCGAGGCAGAGGGGTGGGGCGGGGAGGTGAGACGGAAGAATCCAAAGTCGATTCGGCCCGCCTACTGCTCCTCCTGTGTTGGGAAAGGTACCAACAGAGTACCGCGAACACGGCAAGCCAAAAACGCAGGCGTCCGTGCGAATTTGGGGCGTGTTAACACTTAACTGCCCCGAGCCCAGCAACCATACGGGAGAGAAAGTCCCGGCTGGGAGGAGGCGATTAAGCTCTTTAGGGCACAGGGCCCGGAGGTGCCACAAAAGTGGCCCGAAAGTGGACAGGAAAAAAGTTAGAAAAAAAGGAAGAAAGAAGGAGAAAAAAGCCCGGAGCACCGAACTCCGGGTGCGCGGACTGAGCGTTTCGGCCAAGGGCAAAAAAAAAACTCGGGGAAGTGGGTTAGCAACCTAGCCTTAGACCGAGGTGTGCAAAGAAAGCCGGCCGGACAGTCTTTGAACGCCCCAGGGGGAAGGAAGCCAACTCAGGGTAACTCACGGATCAGGATGAAGCTGTTGAAATGGCCGTGGAAACAGGTGGTGGTGAGCGAAGGCTGTCAGTTCTTTGGACCTTGTCGGTGAAGCCCAGAGGCAAAGCCTCGGGCACCAGACGGAGAGGTCTCCGAGTCGATGCGGCGGCACAAAAATGTTGTTCTTAATTGTTGTTCTTAATTTCTGTTTGTCCTATGGGGTAAAGACGATTACGCAGGGAAAAGACACAGACACGCGGCGGTACCACGTGGTAGGTACACTTTTTAATGGGAAGGGAAAACACACTAGGAAAAGTGAAAGGAAGGGACCAAGGGAAGGGTTAAGAAGGGGAGGGAAGGGAAGGGAAGGGAAGGGAAGGCGCAAACTCGTGGCTTGTCCTTGCTTTTAACGGAGGATGCAAAGGCTTCTGGGAAATGTGTCCCGCGCTTGCGTGCGCTGGAGTCCAGAGGGATGTTGGGAGTTGTAGTGTTGCAAGGGAACAACAGATGGGATAATAGATTTGTAATTGTGAGTTACTGTTTTTAGACAAATACATTGGTATAGATTCTTGTATATTGATACAAAGTTAAATTATATTGACTATTGTACGCATGCATGTTTCTACCTCTGTTTAAAACATTTTTTATGTATTGACATATATTGTATTGATATATATATAATATATATTTACCATATTGCAGTGTACATTTCTACCTCTGATTAAGATACTTATATAATGATTGTGTATTGATATATATTTACCTACTGCAATGTATTTTTGTACATTGTTTATATTTGGAGGTCATTGTCCTCATTTGTTTCACAGTCATTTATTGTCTTAGTCTTTAAGTTAGATAGATATTGAGAATTATATAGACTAATAGTCATCTAAGTTTGTCATTTATAATTAGACTAATCAGGTTCTTTAGATATATAGAGATTATACTCAGTATAGATAGATAATCTTCAACTTCTTTAAAGAGCTGTAGAAAATGGCCTTTAATCTAACTCAGAGTTTTGTGGTAGTGAGACACAATTGCTCCTGGCAACACCACTCTATTCCTGAGAGAATGTTGAGCACCAAAGACACTCCACCTGGAACCTTCTTTTTGGCCGAACTGGCCTTGGGGCAAAGAAATGCCCATACCTCAACGACTGACAAAGATACAGAGCGTGCATCAATGGATAAAACAGGGTTGTCATATCCTGCCAAGACAGGGTAAGATAGTTTTGAAAAGTTGCTTGCCTTAGAAAATGGTATGTCAGTTATGTTAGGCCTTAGCCAAAGTTGGTTGCTTCAATGCTGCTAACGTGATTTTGGGTGATTGCCCAGGTAGCCAGTTGTCTCTGTGATTTGTTGCATGTTTTGGAAGTTGTTTTACTGAACTTCCTAATTACCCAGGTAACATTATTTCCCTTCTCAGATCTTTGATAGGGTTGAAGACTATATAAATGTAGTTACTTTCTCTCATGACTTGGCCAAGTTATTTATTATACAAGACCTAAGCTAGTTAGAATAGGATATTTGTACTTATTGTATATAATTTCATAGTAGGTTTAGAACTCTCTTATTTAAACAAAAGGGGGAGGTGTTGCGGGAGGTCCTCCCACTCCTCCAGCCTATCACCGCTGAGGTACCAGCCCATTGGGCGTGGTTTCTCTCCCTTTAAAAAAGCGGCCACTTCCCTCTCCTCTCTCTCTTCACTTTCTGCTCCGCTGGCGACTAGACTCCTTTCCTGGTTGCGTAGAGGGCTGTTGCCTGGGACAGTGATCTGTAAGTTTTTTCCCCTTTAAATAAATACCACCCTATTAATCATAATCCCAAATTGGTGTGGCATTGTTTGTGACTTACGCCTTCAGGGGAGGGAAATGGGAGGCTGGGAGGAGGCAGATTTCTTTTCAATAAAAAAAAATTAAAAAGAAAAAAAAAAGATTGTGTACAGATGTGAGACATCAGACCTTGGCTACTAAGCACCTGAACACAGCAAAGAAGGACAGGCCCATGATTGTTTTAACCTCCAAATTAAATGTGCTAAGTACCTCTCCTCTACCTATCCAGAAGCCACATGGGAAGGGCATCATGCTGACTTTTGGCTGATAAAACAGGAGTAGTAAAAACATTTGTTCAAGTACAATGTTGGTCAGTTTTTTTGCTAAGACAAAATACCTGAAAAAACAAATTTGAACAATCAAAGATTTATTTTCTTCCAGTTTCAGAAGTTTCAGTCCATAGTTGTTTAGCTCAATTATTTCTTGGCTTGTGGTCAGACAGATTGCCATGATAAGTAGAAAAGCTGTTTGCTTCATGGTAGCAAATAAATGGAAAGAAAGAAAGGTAAGATAGCTAGGCATGATATCTAGTCCCCAAAGTGCATCCCCAAAGACCTTACTTCTACCATTTTCAGAAAGCTTATTAAATTATGAACCCATCAATAATCTATTAATTAATGCCAGGGCTCTCAAGATCCAATCACTTTCTCCAAAGCCCATTCCAAGAACACCTTTGTATTAGAAACTAAGTCTTCAACACATACATTTTAGGAAGCATTTCGAACTCAAACTGCAACAGTAAAGAAATCTCAGAAACTGGCAAGCAATCAATATTGAGGAGGGGAGTAACAGGCTAAAGACTCCTGTTTGAAATGTATTTTCTTTGTCATTATAAAGTGTTGCAAGTATAAAAAAATACAATAAAGAGCAATTGACACCCAAATTCAGTAATATTTTGCCATTTTTATTTGTTTTAAAGTTCATTTTATTTTCAAAATAATGGATAGACTTGTTTAATGTAATTTCGCTGGTTTTATGTATGCATTTTCTCTAAAATGTATTTAATACTTTGTTTGCATGTTTTGTATTTTTACCAAAAATGGATGCAAAAGGAGTGTTGTTTTGCCTATTTGTATACAAATCATGCCATCCATGTACCCTATAATTTGCCATATCTGCTCCAGTATGTTTTAAAGAATTATCTATATAGGTACATGCTGCTTTAATCTACTCACTTTCACTGATATGTAAGTTATAAAAATTTACATAGATATAGATTTCATACCGGAATTTCTTCTAAATACATATCTAGAGGTAACATTGTTGTTGATATAGTTGAGTTAACACATAAATAAATTTTTGACTATTACAGTCATTAATTTGTCAATTTGTTAATGAGTTTTGTTGTGACAGGTCCATGCATAAAATATATGTTATGTTGATCATGTCTACCATCTTAAAATGTTTATTACCTAAAGGAATAAAGGAAAGAAATAATGCAAATGAATACTTTAGGAAAGAGAGAGATTAGGATAAAATAGTGGGAATTAATTAAGAGAGTTATTCTATCTCAACAGCAAAGCAGTATGAACTTTCATTGCTTCTCTGAATTTCCCATCCTGTCCACCAGATAAAATATGTCTCTTGAAATGGATTGGGTATGACAGAGATGACTTGCACCATCCCCTGCCATTCTAAAAGGTGCTTTCCAGAAAGAATGGGGTTTTCACAATGCTGAAATCTGCAGGAAGCTGGAGTATATATGGAATCCTTTAGAGGTTGGAGCCTTCTATTAATGTTTAGTATCACATAATCCACTAAAAGGAGACTTACTTATTCCATCCAGCTATGAGAATAATCCCTGAGCCATATCATGTGTTCAATATATTTATTGAATAGATAAGAAAACAAATTAATACAAATGTAAAGCTATTACTACCCTTATTGCCAGTGAGTTTTCAAAATATAAATCCCGTCAGAGCCAGAACCTATGGGAAACATCAGTTAAAACCACAACAGAAGTGGGTAGTGAATGATGGGATGGTATACCAGCTCTCTTGATTTGTCAGCATTTTAACTCCAGAAAGTCCTTTTGACTCTCAAAAACTCAAGAATGAGTATAATATAAAGAGTCTTTTTGAAAGACTTTCTATTTTTTATTTAACTTCTTTATTAACTGTCTGGGAGTTTCACATCATGTACCCCTATTCTGCTCATCTCCCAGTGCCCCATTTCCTCCCCTCATCCCTGCTGCTCCCCCTACAAAAGGAAACAAATCAAAACAAGCAAGCAAACAAAAGAAAAAAAAACAAACCAAAAAAAAAACCCACAAAAACAAAAATATCAAAACCCAAACAAAATAAATACAGCAGGAAAATCTCTGCTTCTCCTTTCCTGTCTCTCAAACACCTATTTATTTAGCCTGATGACACTGGGGGCTTCAGTGTGCCATATAGTATACCTCTTTGTCCCATCAGTTTTAATGACAAACATTCATTGAAATGAGTCACCGGTCTGGTTTAAGGACTCTGGTTTCTCATCACCACCACCCCAGAATCCCCACTGGAAATCTTCTGGGATATCCTAAGGCTGCCACAAGTCTTGGAAATTTTGCAGGTATCATTCCACAAAAGCAGTCCCTTCACCAGCTCCAACAGGTCCTAGATGGGTGGGTGCTAGTGTTGGTCAACCCAAGGCCGGGCTGTGGGCCTGGGGGGGTAGCCAAGCTATTCAGTCTCAGCCCCTGTGGCCACCTGCCTCTGACAAGGGGACGGAGACAGCTCTTTACATGCATGCCCTTGGGGTCAATTCACACTGCCCTATGATGAGAAGTGAGGACCATCTCTGCAGCATTTAGGGGCCAGCTCTCTTGTTGTAGTGTAAAACAAGAGGCAAGACCAGCTTTCCCAGGGCCAGTAAAGGCAGGGCTGGCTCAACTTGGCCCTCAGATTTTATCTTGTATGTGTTCTAAGACCTCCTGAGGTGACACAGGCCACAGACATACACACAGACCTCAACTGTAGCTGGACCATGGACCAAGACATGGCCCTTGGCAGTAGCTTGGGCCTGGATGACATTCTGGCTCTGGGTGGAAGGAATAGCCCCTCAAGTGGGAATGGTTCTAGCTACTGTATGGCTGCCTGACATCACCAAGGCCTCAGGTTGTGGCCCTAACTCTAGGCCTCAATGTGACCTTTGGTGTCAATGCAGGATCTAGACTTCAGCACAAACACCAACTGTGGCAGCACCATTGACCCCAAAGTGGTCCTTGGCAACACCTGGGTCTGGATGTCACCAATGCTCCTAAGGCAGTGTGGCCCTAAGACACCAACATGCCCCTTGATCTCAAGTGTCTATACTGCCTTCAATGGGTAACAGGTTCTCAGCACAGACTCTGGCTGTAGTAGGGCCACAGATGCTGACATGGACCTCAGCTGCAACTCTGGCCTGGATACCACCATGACATTGAGTAGCAATGTAGGCCACTCAGATCTGGATACATCCTGGCCCTCAGACACCAACCTGGACTCATGTGGTTGATCTGCCCCTGGGCATTCTCATGGCACTTAGTGGCAACAGGAGCCACAGATGTCAATCCAGACCCTGGCTGCTATAGGGTCAAGAACCCAGACATGGCCCTCAGCAGCAGCCTGGGCCTAGATGATATCACGGCTCTGAGTGATATAGCACAAGCCACCCATATCTATATGGCCCCTGCTGTGGTGTGGGCCACAGATTCCAACTAAGCCGAAGACTCCAGCACAGATCCTGGGCCTCTGTATTGGCCCTAGTGGCAACCTCGGAACAGACACCAGCTGCAGCTGAACCAAGGTCCCAGACAAAACGTCCATCAACCAATCTTCAGGACTGCTGCTAAGCTTTTGAAAGACCCTCATCCACTTGGGTGCAGCCCAAAGGGGAGAAGCCCCACGACTCAATTAACCAGTCCAAACGATTCAAGAAGCAAGAGGCTTTTATTAACGTTAACGATAGCGCCACCGGGTGTCTCTAGTCTCCAAAGAGGTAGAGCACCCCGAACAGTAATTCCAGAAAACTTTTATAGGCAAAAACCACAATATTAGCATGGTTAGCATAGTGGGTATGGGGTACAAAATGATTGGACATAACATAAGCATATTAAATCAGACCTGGGCCACAATTATCAGATCTCTTAAATTTTCCAGAAATACCATAAAATGTTGACATTTCCCACAAACTTTATTTATGTTTCAGTCTGGGCACCAGATGCTTCCTGAGGGTGAGCAGAACAGGGCACTGTGGTCAGGATGCAAGCATGGCAATTAGGGTTATTTTGCAAAATTTGAAAGTTTATACTTTTCTCTTTTTATTGCTGATCATCTTTAATCTAAAAATAGTTGCAAACAGATACTTCCACTTTTTGTTGCTGATTATCTTAAATCTAAAAGCAATGGCAAATAGGCACAAACAGGCTTTTCACTTTCAAACTCACCAGTCCAAGTGGCACTGGTGAATACAAGAAATGATATTTAGGAAAAACTGCATTTCTAATCACTTGAGCAATTACACATTTTGAACTTTATACATTTTGGGGGGGAGGGGATCTAGACAGAGTTTCTCTGTGTGGCTTTGGAGCATGTCCTAGAATTCATTCTGTAGACTAGGTTGGCCTCTTTGTGGTGTTGTTATATATCCTTAAGGAACTTTCATGTTTTTATCTATACCTGTTTTTGTAAAATTTAGATATTGTTAATCTATTTATACCATACATACACACACACACACCTCACAAATATATATGAAAATATTATAATCTCAAAAAGTATTGTATTGCTCAAAAAATTGGGAAAATTTTAAATAGGCATTGAAATTTTTTATAAAATATTTTATTAAGTTTATTGTTGCAAAAGATGAGCATGATATGTACCCACTCATAGGTGAATACTAGCTAGAAAGTAAAGGATAAGGAGCCTGTAGTTCACAACCCCAGAGAAGCTAAGTAACAAGGAGAACCCTAAGAGAAACATACGTAGATCCCCAGGGGAAAGGGAAATAGAGACCTCCCGAGAAAATTGGGAACATGGGGGTGGAGGGGAGAAGGGAAGAAGAAGGGGAGGAGGAGGTGAAAAAATGGGGGAGAATTAGAGGGAACAGGATGGTCGAGATAGGGGAAGGACAGAGACAGAAAACAAGGAAAGATATCTAGATTGAGGGAGCCATTATGGGGCTAGCAAGAAACCTGGCACTAGAGAAATTTCCAAGGATTCCACAAGGCTGACCTAAGCAATAGTGGAGGGGGTGTCTGAACTGACCTTGCCCTGTAGTTAGATAGATGACTATCTTAAATGTTACCATAGAACCTACATCCAGCAACTGATGGAAGCAGATGCAGAGATTCACAGTGGAGCATTTGGGCTGAGCTCCCAAAGTCCAGTCGAAGAGAGGGATAAATGACAATACAAGCAAAGAGGTCAAGACCATGACAGGGGTAGCCACTGAAACAGCTTACCTGAGCTAATGGAAGACTTCCAACTCCAGCATGACAGTGAGAGAACCATCATAGGACCAAACTAGGCCCTCTGAATGTGGGTGATAGTTGTATCGCTGGGACAGACTGCGGGGCCACTGGCAGTGAGACCACGATTTATCCCTACTGCTTTTTCTGGATTTTTGGAACCCAAGGTATCTCTTTGGAGGGATACTTTGCTCAGCCTAGATATAGCATCAAGGGCCTTGGTCCTGCCTCAAAGCAATGTGCTAGATTTTGTTCATTCCCCATGGGAAGCCTTTCCTGCTCTGAAGAGTGGATGTTGGTTGGGATGGGAGGGGGAAGGGAGAAGGTAGAGAAAGCAGGAGAAAGGGAGGGAGTGGGAAATGGATTTGGTATGTAAAATGAGAAAAGATAGGTTTTTATAATTAATTTTTAAAAAGCAATATATATATATATTATATGGAATTTCATAAAACAGTTTATTGTTGCTGTGTCTTACTGCTTTTGTATTTACACAAGGGAATTATTTTGATCTTTAATTTTTATAAACTCAAATAAACATTCTGACTTGGTGCTCTTATAGGTATATTAAATTTCCTTTAATGAGTTTAACAATTTTAATAGATGTTATCATTTCTATAATGGAAAAAATTGATTTTAACTACTAATTATGTTGGTTTTTACCAGTTAATAGTTTATAACTTTTAAAATAAGAAAAAATCAGATTTATAGAGGTCACTGAAAGGGGTAGTAGGCTTGGCAGTAATAAAAACACTACCTACAGTCTTTAACAGCTTTTTAATATCAAATTCAAAACTATTTCACTTGTTTCATATCTAATATTGAGAAACAATCTAGCGTCTCTTTTTATTTTTATTTTAAGGATTTATGTATTTTTGTTTTATGTGTATGAGTATTTGCATATATGTATGTACAATCACGTGCCTGCCTGGTACCCATGGAGGCCAGAAGAGAATATCAGATTCTGTGGAACTGGAGGTATCAACAAGGTGAGCCCCCATATGGGTGCTAGGAACCAAACCCAGTTCCTCTGCAGAAGTAGCAAGTGCTCTTACCTACTTAGTCATCTTCTCTAATTTTTCATAAGATGGTAAACAAACTGAACTCCAACTTTCAAAAACATTTTTGCTTTCAATTCAAAGCAAAGTGCCTTTTAAAATCCCCACTTCATTTGTTTTTGTAATACTAGATAGATAAGTGATAGATGATAGGTAGGTAGATAGATAGATAGATAGATAGATAGATAGATAGATAGACAGACTTGTGTCTACTGGACACAAACTAAAATTATCTGTAAGGAGAAAACTTCAATTGAGAAAATTCCTCCATTAGAATCAGCTGTAAGGCATTTTCTTAATTAGTGATTGATGGGGAAGAGCCCTGTCCATTATGGGTGGGGTGGTCCTGGGTTCTCAAGCAGGCTGAGCAGACCAGGGGAGCAAGCCAGTAAACAGCATCTTTCATGGCCTCTGCATCAGCTCCTGACTTCAGTTTTCTGCCCTGCTTGAGTCCCTATCCTGACTTCCTTTGGTGTGAACAACAATGTGGAGGTGTAAACTGAATTAGCCCTTTCCTCTCCAGCTTCTTTTTGGTCATGGTGTTTTGTTACAGCAATAGAAACCCTAAAAAAGACAGATAGATATTTCAATTATCTATCAATAATAAGTATAATGTGCCTATTTAATATTTAAATTCAGTGAAAACTTTTTATAAAAAATGATCCCTGATTACATTTTGATTTCTGATTTGAATTAGAGAGTTCTAAAAAATTGTTTGGAATTTGACTGTCACTCACAATTTAGATTATTGCAGTTCTATTTAAAGAGAGTTCAGGTTGAGAAGAAAAAATGAAGGATTTTTATATGTGTGAGGAGAATGATGAGACTAACCCGCATCTTCTAGAGGTCAATGATCTCTGTTTAGATAAAAAGTTGGATAAATATTAAGTAGGAGAAACAAAGACAACTAAGAATGAGTGTTGATGTCTAGAGCATGGGGACATCCTCTCGCGTTACTTCCTGGCTTTCACTGTTCTTCTGGATCATGGTCAGGAGGCAGACATAGGATGTCATGATGGTACCAATCACCATTCCTGAGGACCCAAGAGTAGTTTGCTTGGGTGTTCTGCTTATCTAGAAACTATGAATGGCCAATACTTTGCTTTAGCACTCCAAAAATAAAACATCTGAAACAGATTAAATATGGTCAAACAGGTTATAAAAATCCATGAGTTTTGACCGAAAGTGGCTCCAAATGACAGAAAAATATCCTTTGTCTTGACCTCATAGGAATAAAACCAGAAATGATTATGAAATGCCTGCAGTGCTAAGTACCAGAAAGCCCATATAAATTTCCTTGCCCGATATTCTCCAGATCACCACATCCCATTATCACCACCAGCAGCAGCATTTTGTTTTAAGGCTGCAATATATGTTCGAGCATTTTCATATACAGTTCAGATAGAAGTATTCTGAGGTAGGGCTGGAGAGATGGTTTCATAACCAAGAGCACTTGCTGCTTTCCCAGAGTGCGCAAGTTTGCTTTCCACATTGCCTGACTTACAACTTCCTTTCACTAAAGTTCGAGATTCCAGTTCCCCTTTCTTGCATTTGTGGACACATGGGTGTGTGCACACACACACGCACACAAAACCACACACACACGGCATAAATTTACATGCATACACATAAATCAAAATTGAAGAAATTAAAGTATCCTGTGGTACTTTTAGAAGGTATTTATTTAAATACCCATCCACTAACAGATGGGTTGGGAGAGGGGAAAAGAAAAATCATAACCATGATCTAGACTTTGATTCTTCTCATTTAATGCCACATTAATTCTAATTTCCAAAAAGGAGAGAACCTTTTTTTTAATGATATGAATGAACTTCTTCCACTCTTAAAGGATCAACATTCTGTACCCCACATAACAGCATGGAAATCTCCTAAAATAAGCAGTTCCTCTTCGCTCTTTAAGCTAACTGACAAAAATGCTTTTACAAGAAGTCTTTATGAGTTTATTTTAATTGTGTACATATAACTTTTATATTGTATACAGCATACCCACAGTGCAAGTCATGGGCTAACATAATAAAGCATTGTAGATATCATATATTCGTGTAATGACAGGAACCCCCAAATGACTTTCAAAATATTTGACTAGGAAAAACTAAGTATTGAAGAAACTGGTTTATTTAATTTAAAGCAATCTGTGGGCTGTTGGCCAAGCAATATGCCCACCCCATATCCGTGTTCTTGGCGATACATGGGCAAATCAAGCCCTTGAAAGAAGGAGCGTCCGTTTTATTAAAGAGTTTGACCACCCTCCAGCGAGTGGCTAGCCACCCAAGAATATTTGGGTTGTAAAAATTGGGCTTTTTTTTGAAAAATGAAGTTGGTTGGTAGGGATGTGAGGATGAATCTGGATGAGCTGGAGGAAGGGATAAATATGATCAACCTATATTGTATGAAAATCTCAATGAATTAGTAAAATACTATTTTATAAGAAAATAACACAAGACTCAGTGGACACAGGTCCTCTTATTTATTCTTCATAGGAATGTGTTACATGATTGTTTTTTTCCTGGAGCACCCAGATGGGGTAAGAGCAGACCAAAGAAATGAGGCCATCAAGTGTAGCTTCATGAACAATGTGCTTAACTGGGCCCACTTGCAGCAAGTAACAGGAGCATGGGAAATTTAAAGGGAGCTATACTGTGAAGAATGTGGTATAAAGACTATTTATAAATTATCATGTGTTGTGTGTGCTTGGCTAAAAGCAAACTCTGGGCCTGAGAAGAGCTCCCTTTTCCCAGATTCCAGTATGTTTATTCCAAGTGTTCTCCAAAACTCCCTGTCTATCTGCCTACCTCTGTTAGGGAAGAAGGAATACAGCAAACAGCAAAGGGTATTAAATCAGTATGTCATTTAGAACAGCTAGAAGGTAAACTATACAATATCTGGATTCATTTTTATTGGTGTCACCATTCCTTCTTATCTGGTGCCCTTCATGGTACCATCAGTGCACCAGGAAATAACAGACATGGCCGGAATTACATACAGTACTTTGTGTGGCTTGGGTTTTGGTTTCATTAATTCTAGGGGGCTCAGCAACTTGAAAGGACACTGATCACAGCACAGCCTGTATGGCATTGGTTGTAGCACTCGCGGACACCAAACCACATTGTTATAAATATGCATGCCATTTTTGCAGAGTTTGATTCTATGCTATCACAGAATTAAGTCTGGCCCAAAATTGGATATGCTCTTTTAAACATTACTGAAATTGAATCTACAATGGATTCTGTCTATTGAAATGCCTTGTATAGTGCTAATAATTGTTGTCCTATTGTGATATCTGAGCGTCTATCTCTTTCCATGACTAGGATCAACATTCTATAGAAGTTGTTTACTTAGTTTTTCTAGCTAGGTTCTATATGTAATCCTTTGAATTTCTGTTAACTTGCATTATAAATTTATCATCAAAAGTATTGAGGCATACAAATTAGCCCGTTCTCCAAGGATTCTAGCTTTCTCCAAAGCCTCTTGATATATACTGTCTGTATCCCACGTGAGACTCCTCATCAAATCATATAAAGGATGGGCATTTAAAACAAGATGGCTGTGACAATGAAGCAGTTCCTCTAGAAATCCCCCAAAATATCTGCAGCTGTTTTGCATTTACAGCCACTGCACAGGCTGATGTAAATTTGTTTCAACAAACTTGTCAGGTGTTAGACACAACTTACCTGACCATCATACTCCAAAAAAATTTGACAATTGTGCCTGACCCTCACACCTTGTATAGACTGACTTCTTATCCTCACTTCTGTAGGTACATTTGTGTATCTTCAAGGTACTTTTCTAAATCTTGAAGACCCTGAAAGGATGCCATTATATAAACCTGTATAAGCTACATAATGAAGCCGTTTACAGGACTTCCAGGATAACAAAACAATGCCCATGACAAACAGTAGGACCCTGAAGATGAACTTGAGGAAAGTGAGCTGCTATCTATTCCAAGCTTGGAGATGAGAAAGGAATACAAAAAAAAAATGCTAACATTGTCCAAAGCAACGCGGACATTACCTGCATTTGTTTTTGTCAAAAGAGCAATGTTGAGTACTAGAATGGATGACAGGCACAACTTCATTTAGTTGTCTATAATCCATGGCCATTTTTCATGAGTCACCTAGTTTATTTACTGGCCTCATGATTTGTGAAAGGGGTTCAAGCAGGACAAATAATCTCTACCTTTTCTAATTGTGTGATGATTTCTGTAACTTCATATTTCTCATGACACCTGTATTGTTATTTACCTCCCTTCAGATACTTGATTCACCCAACCACACATGACTAATTTAAAATTCTTATCCCCAGGAGAAACTCTCCAACCATGGTATGTAGAAGGTGTCTTATCAGTATATCTATCTCCAGTATATTTTCTGGCAAGAGAAAAATGTTCACAGTATGCTCTAAGGGAGATAATCACCTCCCTTGGGGCAAGCAATGGCCTTTTTTATTTTGACTGTTCTATATATGAAATACTTACACCTTTTCTACATCTTTATTGAACTGTTATTCAAACGTTAAAGCCTTCTGAAGGTTCATGAGCATTAGATTCAGCTTCCCGTCAAATTTCATTTCCCTAGAGACTCTTTCTTGACATATTCTTTCACTTTTGTTTTGCAGGGACCAAGATAGACTTCATCATCTGCCTTCCCTTTCTTTATCCCCACCTGAGGGCTTTAGCACCTTACAAAACCAATTCATATGCTACCTGTTGTGTTGACATTTCTTAGCAAGACATGAACAAATACTTTTCATCCTGTATAGGGTATCAATGCTATGATCCATGAAAGATTCCAAATAAGTCTAACTTGGTGAACAAATGAGTTTAAATGTTGTTCCAGACAGGAGCACAGGTGACTTTCACTGGAGACACAATTGAAAAAAAAACTCTACCTCATTAGCAAATGTTTACCACTTGCATATTCTCACAGAGGAGTGGGACTTTGCATGTTTATGAGATTCCTATTTATAATTACAGATGTTGTGATTTTTTAAAAGCAGCAGTAATGTCATGTCTAAAGGTCAGAGTTCTACAATAAAATGAATATTGACACAAATTTTTAAAACTTTTTTATTGAGATATATATTTTCCCATCCCCCTTCCTTCCTCCCTTCTCCCCTTCCACCCTCTCCCCTACTCCTACCCCATGCTTCCAATTCTCTGTAGTTGAAACAACTTTTTTTATATTTATTTATTTATTATGTATACAATATTCTGTTGGCGTGTATGCCGGAAGGCCAGAAGAGGGCACCAGACCTCATTACAGATGGTTGTGAACCACCATGTGGTTGCTGGGAATTGAACTCAGGACATTTGGAAGAGCAGGCAATGCTCTTAACTGCTGAGCCATCTCTTCAGCCCCCTTGAAACAACTTTTTTAAAGGGAATTTGTCATTAGCTAATAAAACTATATCCATGTTTTCCATTTGACCAAGCAATTTCATTTGTAGAGTTTTTAATTGAAGGTGTACATTCTACAACAGAAACATAAAAATAAAAAGATGGATCCTGTTTTCTAATCTAATATGTTACTCTGTGCAGAATGGAAACTGTCAATGTTGAGAATTTTTATTGAATAGTCTAATGTATTCATATAAAAATGGTTGAATAAGTCATAGTACATCCATTCAGTGAAGTACCATGCAGCAATAAAGAGAGTAAGGAATATCTCTTACTGTATAAGGAGTGAAGTCTAATGTATTTGTTAAGTGAAAAAAAAAAATAAAAGAAGGTTAGGGTTATAACCCTAAGCAATAACATACTTTCTTTTATATGTGAAAGAGAAATAAGAACACAATTATGTGTTTGCACACTGGGGAAAAAATAAACTAGATAAACAAGAAAATACTGAACTATATTACCTATGGCCAGTAGGTGAAAATACAATAAAAAAGAATAGGTATTTCTCTGATCATACATTTTGAACAGTGTTGATATTTAAAACTGTGTTTTCTAAGTAAAAATGATGAGATACAAACTAAAATGTAATACAAAGGAAAATAAACCAATCTAAATGATTAACATAATCGCACTGGAGAAGACTACTTAACCTAAGCAATTTAGGGTTCATCTATGTTTCGGAATGGAAGAGAATACTGTGAGTTGGAGATCAGTGGTTTCTATGCTTTCAGGGCACAATCAAAATAAAACTTGAAAATTCTCCAGGTTTCATTTTACCATGATAAATTTAGCAACTCTTAAACTTATTTTTCTGTAGAACAAATAAATAAGTATATTGTGGAACTAAGTATTTGCCTTTGGAGGACAGAGTTACAAATAAGATAGAAGGAAAGATGGGGAAATCTATAGTCAGAGACTGAAATTAGAAGACGTATTAGAGATCAATGGCAGATGTAAAGGAGGAAAAAGTTTACAGAGACATAAAACTAGACTCCAGCTTCATGCCCACTCTCTCTCATTTTGTCTGCAGAGAAGGTAAAGAAGCAGTGGTACTCCACCAACAATGATGCAGTGTTCAGGGTTTAGAGTCTAACCATGACAATAAAAGCAAATGAAAACGTGTACACTGATTTTTTAAAAAAAGAGGAGCCAATATTCCTTAGAGAAAGATGAAATTCCAGTGGTGGATCTAGAAAATCATAAACTGAAGTACTCAAAAATTTATAAGAATTGGACAAAAGAGAAACAGGGACTATTTTGAGAATCTTACAGGGCAAGTCAGGTACAATTTATGAATTAAAAAACTTCAATAAAAGATGAAGGCTCCATAAATAAGTAATTTCATATTGATATAGAAACTGGTTCCATGGTGATTTTATATAGAAAAATTAATGAATAGATGAGAAAGTTTTTGCAGTGGAATATCAATTAATGAATATAAATGTAATGACTGACTATCATGAAGGAGTCATAAAGTAGTAACTGAGTAAGATAAAAAATCATTAATGAGAAAAAATTAGCAGGTAAAATTTTGATTTTTAAATGAAGTATTTATATAGTTTTGAAAGATTCCTCCCCCAAAACACTTGTCAATAATTAGGGGATAATAATTACTTAACTGCAAAAACCTGTTTATGTGATAAAAGTGACCACTACCAATAAAAGGACCATCAGGTAAGGTGACATACAGACAAGCGAGAGCATCCATTCTCTTATATCTCTGCCAAAAAATGCAAAATTTCCATCTAATTGTGAAGAAACATCATATAAAACCAAATTGAGTGATGCTGGCAACCAGTCTCCAGGATGGTCCCTCTTCATCTTTGACTCCCAGTATCCCCATCCATGCATAGTGTCTGGCACTGAGAAGACTGATCTTTGTTCTGAAAATGTTATGACTTCTGAGAAGCATGAAAGATATTCTGTCTTTTGTCCTTCTCGATCTGAAATAAGTTAGCTATCTCTCATAATGGGAGAAGTTTCAACCCCTATAACCCAACAGTCCATTTTCTGTATACACATGAGGAAGAAATGAGGAATCCAGGCAACAGCCACTGACTGTGCAACTTCTGTGTGCTTTTCCTGTCCCGTTCAACCAGATAGCTGCAGTTCCGGCTATCATTTTGACCACAGTATTGGAGAAGATGTCCAGTCCAGCTAAATCCCTCCAAATTATGACTCAGAAACTAAAAGGTACTATTAAGTCTCACTTTAAGCCACTACTAATCATAGGGTAATTTGTTATCATACTGTATAATAGACAAATACTTTGAGTGCCATTCTAGAAAAATAATTACTTCAAAGATATCAAAGAAAAACAATGAAAGAACAACAAAGTTCCAGATCCAGGAATTGGGGAGGGCTCAGTCAGCAAAATGCTTGTCATACCAGCACCAGGGTTTGTGTTCAAATTTCCAGAATAGGTAAAGAGCTACACCTAGTATACCTGTAATCCTAGCACAAGGGAGGCAAAAACAGACAAATGGAACCCGCTAAGCAGCCAGCCTAGCATAATCTGTCAGTTTGGGGTTCAGAGAGAGACCTTGCCTCAAATAAGAGAGTGGAAAGCAGATAAGAAAAACATTGACATTAGCCTCTAGTCTCACATACGTCTTTACATGTGCAAACACGTGAACACGTACAATCACATACAACACCACACACACACACACAAAAACACTCTGGGAGATTTTTTTTAATTAAAGAAAAAGAGACCAAAGAATCAAATATATGATCCTGAAGGTGGATAGTTTTGTTGTTTTTATTTTGCCATTACAGACTATTGATGTAATCATCAAAATTTGAATACAGTAAAAATTATAAAATAGGAATGTACCAATATTGGTGTCTTGCAATTGATCATTGTACTATAATTGTGGAAACATGCCCTTATTTTTTAAGAAATACACATTAAAATGGAGATAAGTGCCTATAATTTATTTAAAATATCAAATGTAGCAATTACATAAGAAAATTAAATAGTCAAAGATATATACTTTTATATACTTTTTAAAGACAGAGAGACAAAATTTCTAAAATATTACCCTTTAGGAAACCCCTTTACAGATATACAAAAATTAAAATTTTCACTACTTACACTAGAGTAAAAAGACTACAATACCAGGCAGTGTAATTCCTGAATTTCCACTTTAAGTAAGCCACTTTAGGTTGTTTTCTCAAAAGGAGAGTTGTCTATATTAATTGAGTTTGGAAATGAATTTACTGGAACAAAATGCAAAACAGGTTTAATGAATAAAATACTGTAAATTGACACAGCATACGAATATTGTAGATTAGTAGAAATGAGTATTATTTTGTGAAATGTTTCAGATGTAGGCAGAGAAAAGGTTAATGTACGTGGTTGCACAGTCAACAAAAAGTAGGGAAGCCAGGCGCTGAGCAGGACTCAGTTTAAGCCAAAAGCAGATTTGTCTGGGGCCGCCCTCCCTGCCTCTTCCGCCCCTGGCCACCTGCAGATGTGCTCCACAAGTCTTCAGTACCCAGCGCGGAGCAGATGCTATTTAAGGGTCCTTCCCCACAGCTTACAGCCAGACGCAGCCAGCCGGCACCTAGCCAAATCCCCCTATCCTTGCTGGAGACTCAGAACACTCAGAAAGCAACCTTCTGATGGGCCGCTGCGGTGGCATGGGAGCCTTGGGTTCCCTCTGGGTTTTCTTCACTCTCATCGCGCCAGGAGTTCTTGGTAAGCTGGGCACGGGAGTGCAGATAAGGGAACTCCTTCAGGGCTAGAAAAATTTCTGCGCCTACACAAAGGTTAGAGATCAAACCAGGGATAGGGGGGCCCTTCTGGATACTTGTCTGTCCCTGACAACTTTGGAGACTCAGTCAGTCTCTGAAGCAGAATGGCCCCACCTCTTCTGGGAACTGGACCCCCACCACTGAAACCCGAGCCATGCATGGGTGCTTTTGAATGACTGCTGCTGCTGTTTGGTGATTCTCTCTCTCAGGCTCCCAGCCTCATGAGAATTCAGCCAAGTGCTGTGCTTCTGTGCATGCAGAAATCCTCTCTAGCCATGCAAGGGTCGTTGAGTCCCTGCTTTTCTTAAAGAATAATACCCGATTCTCCAATATGGGTCTCAGATTTTGTTTGACTTTGATAGGATATTTAAGACTGTGACTTCTGTAACAGTGTATACCTACATAGGTTCTTCTTCAATGTTCTTTGTAACAGTTTTTGGTTTTTTATTGTTTTTGTTTCACAGATTGGCTGGCTTTAAAGTAGTATAGTTTGTTCTGGTAGTGAAGACATAGGTTTTAAGACAACCTCAATAGCTGGGTGAATTTTGGCAAGTCGTAATATAATTTATTCTCGTAGTGAATATATTCATAGGTTATAAGATATTTACCATAAGCAAATATCAATAGCTGGGTAAATGTTAGAAAGTCGGTTAGAGCCCGACCCTCAGTTTCTCGCATATGCAATGAAGTTAGAAATGAGCTGCTGTACCATCCCACAGAGCTGCGAGAAATCATGAGCTGCTGGGGAAATTAGGTCACGGTACTTGACTGTTAACACTTACTAAGTGTAGCAATTAGCAGTTAATGGTGAATCTAGTCATGTATTTGCATTAGTTCTGGTACAACTTCTACTGGAAAACAAATTCTAGGGATGACTGGACCTCGTTTCATGTTCACTGATGAATGTTTTATGCTTAGTACCATACTTTCCTTAACATACATGACTCTCATTTATAAAACTCAGCCTTTAGATATTCCGAGTCCCAGTGTTAAGGCATTTGCTGATAATTCTCAATAATGGACTCCCATCCCCTTCCTGATTTCTAGCCAGCTTTTCAGATTTATATTCATCCTATTCGTAAATCCTCCATCTACTTCCAAAGGATTTCTAAATCATCCATGTAAAGCCCCTTAGATCTAAATAGTTAATTGCACCCTGTCCTCCAGAAACATTTTCTGTGTTATAGTCACTACTCTGATCTTCACTCCTGATGCTAGAAAGAGGTAAAGAGGGAACAGGGACTTTTAAGAAAATCCATATCATGCAATTTGAAAAATTATTACATGTATTTATTTGTTTGTTTAGTGGGGGGGGTGCAATCAATGGCATGTGCTTGGAGGTCAGGGAATATTTACAAGAGTTAGCTCTCTCCTTCCACCTGTGGCTCCAGGGACTAAACTCAATTGGTCAGTCAGGTTTGACAGCAGTGTCTTTAGCCAGTGAGACATGTCACCTGCTCCTTTACTTTTCTGATTGGAGGAGAATCCAGTCTTTGGAGATTCTGTACTGTGGCCTGGGAGGTGGGTAGTTTCAATAAAAGTCCAAGGTCTCTTTACTAGAGATGAGACTTCCATTGAGCCTCACCCAGAAAGAAAAATTCTTGCCTCTTTTTGACATGGAAGTCACATTATAAAGTTCCCTCTTCCTTTGTAGTTTCCAGATCTTGTATTCCTCTTGGTCTGTATTGTTACCACTGATTGAATATTATGAATGTAAATGGCTTCCCATATTGTGGAAGATAATTTACCTTTGTCCTTATTTACATTTGATAATCACACATTATTACCTAATTAGAGTAATTGGTAGAAGTGGTATTACATATAAATCAATTAAAGTAAATTTGATTTTATTAGATCTCTATGATAATTTAGTATCCTATGCTAAAAGCTTTTATTTATAAGATTTTTACTTGTAAGGTTGGAGAGATTGCTCAGTAGTTAGAGCACTTGCTGTTCTTGCAGAGGACAAGGTTTGGTTTCCAGCACCCACTTGGTGCCTCATAATCACCTGTAACTCCAGTTCTAGGGAATACATAACTGTCTTAAGGACTTTGCAGTCACTGATCACATATAGTGTACATACATTCATGTAGGTAAAACACTGTGAGATGTGAAACAAAAAATAAAATCTTAAAACACTTTTAAAGATATTTTAATGGTATATTTCTGGTTTTTAATTATAAAACTAGAGGACTTTTTTTATTTTTTTGTACCCATTATTGTTTGAATGTAATGTGTCTCCCATAAGCTCATGTATTTGTACAGTCAGTCTAGAGCTGTCCTTTAGAACCTTTAAAAGGCCATAGATCTATCTGGAGAGTGGACCTTGGAGGTTATATCTCCTCCCCACTTCCAGCTAAACTTTCTGCTTCCTGACTGGTGTCATGTAACCAGCAGCTGTTGAAGTTTTCTTCCCCTAAAGATCAAGCTGCTCCAGTCATGTGCCTTCCTCATCATAATGGATGGTGTCCCCTGGACTATAAGCCAACTGATCCCCCCTCCCTTAAGTTGTATCTGTCAAGTATTTGGTCACAATGATAAGAAAAAGCTGGTACAAATAGCTGACATAACTTCCCTTCAACCCCACCAAAAAGTATATAGACTCATTATTTTATTACTATTTTATTACATAAGGTTATCTTATTACATAAGGTTATATAAGGCCAGTCTCATGCAAGTATATAATATACTTTGAGGATATCCTATAACCCCCCTTCTTAATTTTCTCCCCTATCATTAGTACCTTTTGTTCTTCCAGACAGTTTGTATCTACACTCAAATCTATATGAGAGAGAAAAAAAGAGATAGCCATTTTTCTAAATCTGACTTAATTCACTTGATATTATTATCTCTGGTTACATTTATCTTCTTACAAACAATATAACTCCATTCTTGATAGCTGAAAAGGTTCCATTGTGTATATATACATTTTCTTAATCTATTCTATTGCTGGGCAAAGATCTATTTTTGTTATTATTAAATACTATTTACTATTATTTTGTTGAGAAATCTCTAGACAGATTTTTACAGTGGCTGGACTAGTTTACAATCTCATCAGCAATGTAAAAGTGTTGTTCCTTTTTGTATATATCCTTTCCAGTATTTGTTTACTTATTTTCTTCAGGACTGTCATTCTGGCTAGTGAAAGATGGAACCTAATTGTGGTTTTTATTTTAATATTCTGATGACTAGTGAGGTTTAACACATTTTTCATATTTATTGAACATTTTATACTTCACCTGAGAATCCTATGTTAACACCATTAGTTCACTTATAAATGAGAGATTTTGGTGTTTATGCTTTTATTTCCTTGATATTAAACAGATATCTGTTTAGCAAAGATTTTCTCCCATTTTGTAGATGATCTCTTCACTTTTTTTTTTTTTTTTCTGTTCAGAAAGTCTCATTTGTCAATTGTTGGCACTATTTCCTAAGCAACTGGACCCTTATTTAAAAGTGCTTCCCTATGCTGATATCTTGCAACATTCCTTGCAGCGAACTTCTCGACCAGCGAGAAAGAACAACCACCACACGAGGATTCTTCTCAGATCACGCTTTAATGGAGTGCCCTTGGTTGAGGGAGAGCAGAAAGTGAGAGGCCCCCGAGAGCACTAAAGCAGCTGCTTATATAGGAAGTAGGCACATGGTCGCCCTATGATTGGCTGCCATCATCAGCTGACACCAGACTGCATCGGGATAGGCCCAAGGACTCTAAACCACCGCGCATGCGGGAAGCAGGGGACACGCAGCTCCCAAAGGCATAGCCCAATATGGAGTTGTTTATTTCCAACAAGACAGGATGTCTGCGCCATCTTGTAATGGCGATCCTGTCTGGCTCCCTGCAATTCCTCCTTCATTTTCCTCTATTGTTTTCTGAGTTTTGTGTTATATAATAAGTTCTATATATTCATATTGAAGTTCCACATGATTTTCTTATTTTTCCTGACTCAACTGCATTAAAAAAACAAACAATCCACCCACAGTTTTAAATTGTAAAATGATGGAATTTTATGAAAAAACATCTTCAGATATTATTTCTCTGCTCTGCTTTAAAAGCTTTTGAATCTCTGAATTTCTCTGTGTCTATCCATTCTAGAATTATATTCATAGATAATATTGCCCCAAACAAGAATACTTCTAAAGATCAAATTTGTTAGAATAATTGGTGACAGGAGAGAAGCAGAGAAACTTTAGCCTTTTTCAGCTTTGATATTTCTGTGGTCCTTTCTAGGTCAGTGTAAGTCGCTGCCAAGGTATACTTTTGCTAAACCTATTATTGAGAGTGATAAGTCTGAGTTTGCTGTTGACACAACTTGGAAATACAAATGCCTCCCTGGGTATAGTGGGAAGCCATTCATAATCACCTGCTTAAAGAACTCCAAGTGGTCAGAGGCTCGGCAGCTCTGTAATCGTGAGTACTCCTAAAGCCATGTTTGTCTTCATCACTTTATCTGTACAGGATAGTATGCCATTTTCCAGACAAAAGACAAGTAAATTAGTATGTCATGGCAAGCAAAATAGGATGCCAGCCTCTTTGTTTCCTTTAACTCCTAAATTTTCTGAATGGTGTCTTCCCCCCATGCGAAGGTATCTTAAATTTACTATCTACTGGGGACTGGCCTGATATTTGCCAAGACTTACTTCTTATTATTGCCATTCTTTCCTAGAAGCCAAATGTGACCCTCCAGGACAGTTTCCCAATGGACAGATAAAAGAACCTATAGGTCTTCAGGTTGGCAAAATTGTGCACTTCTCCTGTAATGAAGGGTGAGTATCAGGAGGGTCTGTAAATTTTAATGCCCTTGGATTATATGTGCCTGCTGTGAACTATAATGTTGTCTGAGGTTTCTGTGTATCTTTGGCTATCCAGTTCTTGAAATCGTTAAGTCCCAAAGAAAATCACACAGAGGTCCTCATTAATCTACTGATTGGCCGATTACCTCAGGCTTTTATTAACTCTTATAACTTATATTAACCAATTATCCTTATCTGTGTTAGCCATATGACTCGGTACCTTTTTCAGTGAGGCAGTCACTGAGAGAGATGCTGGGCATCAGTGTGGTCTTTTGAAACCTCAGAACCCATTCCCAGTAACATGCTTCCTCCAGAAAGATCACAACTCCTAATCCTTTTAATATTTCTCAAATAGTGCTACTTCCTGATGACCAAGCATTCAAATATATGAGCCTGTGGGGTACATTCTTATTCAAACAACCACAATGTGTGTGTGTTATACCACAAAAAGTTAGAGAAGAGTTTAAATGAAAAACCAAACCTGGAAAACCAGATGCCACAGTCTTTGCATTGATAAATCCTGAACTAGACTGTGAGAAAGAAGTTGAAGAAACTGTGATGGCTGTGAGTTAGCATTGCAGGTACATGTTCGAGAGCAAAGCCATATAGTTGAATATAGCTGAAGAGGCAAAAGATAAATTCTTAGGTAAATACAACTTACTTACTACAACCTTCCAACAAAAGAAGCCTTAGGACAAATGATTTCACCACTGAATTCTAATGTATTTTATGAGGCCAGTACTATGCTAATACCAAAGCCAGACATGACAACAGAAGGAAATTAATGGACAATATCTTTAATAAACATGTTATAAACATTGTCTACAAATTACTAGCAGACAGAATTTATAAGTGTATACATTGGGGCTAATGAGATGAAGCTTCAACATCCATGTAAAAAAACCCAGCCATGGCTCCATGTGCCTGTAATCCCAGCACTGGGAGAATGAGAGAGAGAAAGATCCTAAGAGCTTGGTGGCCAGATAGCCTAGCCAAAAGAGTGAGTTTTCAGCCCAGTGAGAGCAATTTTTTTCTCAAGGCAGTAGACTAAGAGTGATAGAGGAAGATGCCTGGCATCTTGCTCTGAGTTCCTTGTGCACACATACGAGCACACTGTGTAGCACAATTAATAAAAACCCAGAGACAGAAATTGGAGTTCAACTTGAAGGTCAGAAAAGCAAAACAAACAGTCACTGGCTGTTACCTCTACCTCAGTCCAAAATGGCAATTCTGCCTCCAGGAATCTCAGAATTAGACTGTAAGTGAAGCATGCACCATTATCGCCCAGTTTCTATGGCAAACTAGTGTGGCTACTGGTGTTAAAGTTGTGTGCCACGACTGTCTCGTTTGTGAGGCTGATCTGTGTGGCTGTTTTACTCTCTGAACTTCGGCAGGCTTTGTTTACACAAATGAAATATCACCGCAGCACTGCCACACAGACCCCATGTACACTCATACAACATACCCACTGTCTACATCATGATGAAGTGGGATTTATCCCTGTAATGAAAACTTGACAATGTACAAATAAAACGTGATATATCGCACTGACAGAATGAGGTGTAAAAACATAGCCATTACTAGAAGAAAAGACATTTGAAATTCAAATTTTCCGTTGTTAGAAAAGCTCTTTAAAAGTTATTCATAAAAGGATTAGAGATTCTGCATATATTTTCCACATATGACAAGCCTACAACTAACATTGTTCTCAGTGGTGAAAAGCAGTCTTTTCTTTAAGATTAGGAGCACAAAAGCATTTTTATCATTCTCAAAGGAAAGCTTTCCCTGTCCTATCTCTACGGATCTCCCTGATTTTGGACTTCCTTGAATATCCATCAGTAGGTAAGTGGTTAAGTGAGTGGTGGTACATCCATGCTGTGAACTCTAACTTATAACAGAAAGGATTGCTTGATAAACCTCCAGTTATTATGCTGAGTAGAAAGCTAATCATATATGGTTACATTCTATATGATTCTTTATATAACTTTTGTAAATTATATAATTATAGAAGTAGTAACCAGCAATAAGAATATGCTAGGAAAATTGGGAATAGGAAGATGAAAAGTGAGTGCCACAGTAACTAGACAGAACAAGAGATCTTGTGTCAATTTTAATTCTTTCTGTGGTAGAAAATACACAAGCTTACATGTAAAATTGTATCCTCTTTTCCACTGGTTGCTGGTGGCACATGACTTTTCCCCAGCATTTGGATCTCTGAGTTTAAGGCCAGCCTGGACTACAGAGTGAGTTCCAGGACAGTCAAAAAGAAACGCAGAGAAATCCTGTCTCAAACAAACAAACAAAAAAGAAAGAAAAAAAGAAAGAGGAAAAAAATTTTAAAAAGTTTCTTTCACATAGGAAAAGAAGCAAGTGAAATTTAAAACACAATCCTTTACAGTTGCACTTCCCAAAATGACTTTTTTTTAAATAAATCTAACATAATAGTTATAAGAGTTAAGTTGCTGTGAAATAAGTGTCATGACTTGTTTTAATTTTATGACATACTAGACAATTTACCGCATAATAATTGAGTATTTCTGACTTTAATCAAGTATTGCTGTTTTTGTTCAACTTTGGTCAGATTTGAGCTTCTATGTTCTACATTAATGAATCTTGCTGATAAGGCATAACCTTATCTAGGCATTCACATTACTGTTTTCAAGGTATAAATTAATTAATTCATATTAGTATAATATACATATACACATGACATTTCTTTTACCCTCAAGAAGCTTGTAATGTCTTTAAAAATAAGATTTATAGGAAACAATTATAATTTATTGCAGATTGCATGATAACATAATAAAAAGAAAAATCTCATTTAGTTAGGAAGACATTAAGAAGAAAAATCAAAAAGTCCAAAGAAGGATTTAAGATTTCAGAACTCATGGTCTTTGACAAGAAAAGAAAAAATGTCCTGAAGCTTTTAAGGTAGTAATCTCTGGGAAGCAGCAATTTAAGCAGGCAATTACTTACGAATTAATTAACATTCTTTATTCTGTGTATAGATACCGCCTCATTGGTTCCTCTACAGCTATGTGCATAATCTCAGATAACGGTCTCATTTGGGATAACGAAGCACCTATTTGTGACAGTAAGTTGAAATTTTTTATTTCTATCACCTTTACTCATGTACTTTAAATTTTTTCTGGAATTATACAATTTTTGCAGATCTAAGATTGAACCCAGGGCCTCATGCCTGTTAGGAAGTACTCTATCACAGATGTAAACCTAAAGCCCTATAAATTGTTATTAAAATTGCTCTCGTATAATCTGTTTTTCAAGAAAATGATGTTCTGGCTAGTTTTGTCTTAATTTGACATAAGCTAGAATCATATTGAGAATAGGAATTCTTGGTTGAGAAAATGCCTCCGTAAGTCTGTAAGGCATTTCTTAATTAGTGATCTCTGTGGGAGAGCCTAGTCCATTGTGGGTAGTGTCAGTCCTGGGCTCGAGGTCCTGGGTTCTATAAAAAAGCTGGCTGAGCAAGCCATGAGGAACGTAAGCTTCCATGGCCTCTGCATCAGCTTGTGCCTTCAGGTTTCTTCCTGATTAGAGTTCCTGCCTTAGCTTCTCTCAGTTGAACATGTTAGGATGTAAGCCAAATAAACTCTTTCTTCCTCAAGTTGCTTTTGGTTATGGTTTTTTGTTTTCATCACAGCAATAGTAACTCTAAGACAGAAGACAACTACAACATTCTTGAACTACAACATTCTTTAAGTTCTCCTTGGTCCTGGGATGTTCCTTTTCTAACTGTAGAATGTGTAAATGTAAAAAGCTTTCCAATCTTATTTTTATCTCAGTTCACTTTAAGTTGTGTAACACCCGACTTTGTGTTACACTCTCGGTACAGTTTGCGTGCCACTGTACCAAACATGAGTCGGGCAAAGGCCTGGAGATGGAAAAGAAGACACAGAGAGACCAGGGTCATTCGAAAGGAGATCAGCCAAATGCCACTTTATTCAGCCTTTGGGAAGTCCTTATCTACCTAACTGCAGCACAAGGATTTCCACCCAGGCAGGTGGGAAATTACCATATTAACAATGGAGTGAATTCCCTGCAGCTAACCACCAGGCAGGGCAGGCACAGCACAGAAACACACAGGAAGCTTAGTTAGTTGATCATAAACTGTCCCTGAGGATGCACCACAGGAATAAGGGAAACCAGGGCCCTACAAAGTTGTGTTTGTTTTTCAATCTCTAATATAACTATCATCCTGCTTGGCAATTTAATAAAATTTTTGTCCATATTTTTTAAGGTTAGTGAAGCTGTGGGCTAACCTACACTTTCACATGTTGTAAACCAAGTTTCTGTCCTGCCCAGACCTACAGCCATTCAGTCCCAAAGAAACACACAGAGGCTTATAACAATTATAAACTGTTTGGCCTATTAGCCCAGGCTTATTATTAACTAGGTCTTACAACTTAAATTAACCCATAATTCTTGTCTGTGTTTAGCCATGTGGTGTAGTACCTTTTATCAGTGCAACATCGTCATCTTATTTCCTCTGTAACTGGGTGGTGACTGCTTCTGGCCTTTCCTTGTTCCAGAATTTTCCTAGCCTGGATGCCCCACCTATATTTCTGCCTGGCTACTGGCCAATCAGTGTTTTATTTTTACAGTGTACAAAAGCATTATCCCACAGCAACATATGAAACATTTAAACATATACATTTTGTGTAAAAAAGAATCAAAATTCAAACTGCATGTATTCTCCTATTAAAACACAGAATAACTAGTTATAGCTCTGTCTGTACATTTATCTGTTTAATTATCTAAAATTTATATAACTTAAGCCCACTAAATAGCTCTAAGTCCCTGGGGGAAAGTTAGAAGAAATTTTGGAATATTTGATAGTAGGCTATGTCCTGCAGAAGATTATTTCCTGTTTATGTGAATTTTTCTAGACCTATAAACCAATTCAACCTCTTTTACAGTAATTCACTGTAAATGTTTGTCCACCCGACAGATATCTCATCTCACAAATAAGTCATATAACACTGTCCATAGTTACATGGTGATGATCTTGATAGTCAGATCATTCTGTTGTTTCCATAGCATAATACTAATGATCAAAATGTCTAAAATGATTTGAATTTTCATTGATACTAATTCTGCATGTTTGTGGAATGACTGTTCAAACCTGATATGCATTATTTACTAGTTTATTTACTTATTTTATAGAAATTCTTGTACATAGTTTCATATTTTCCAATAAATAAAATAATTATGTTTTCTTTTGGCTATGGCCTGTCTTTTTTTTTCTTTTTGAAAATAGAAATTCTTCATTTTGATATTATTAACTTTCTTATTTTATCCTTCTAATTACTGATTTTTCTGTTCAAGAAATCTTTGAGTATTATGATTACATTTTTTTATCTTATAGTCTAAAAACTTTGTTGTTAATATTATTTTTCAAATTTTCCTTTCAGTTAACAACAGATTTGCAAATTAATAGACAAAGAAGAAAAATCTGAAAGCTGATATGAACTCTGTAATATATCAAAGAGCTATTTCAAACGAAGAGGTCAATTGTATTTGTAACTTCATGTACTTATAAGATAAGAGAAAAGTAGGAAAACTTTACAGAAAAAAGTAGGTGCACATGTTGTTATGTGTGCCTAAATAACAACATTTTAAAACTCATCTATAAATCTATAAATATTAAATACTTTTAATGAACATTTGAGTATATAAGGAGTATAAGTATCTTCAATTCAGTGATTCATTGGATTTCCCCTATTTATATAAAATATAATCTGTTTTCTTTGCCCAGGAATTCCTTGTGAAGCACCCCAAGCCATTACCAATGGAGAGTTCGTTGCTCCTACAGAAGATTTTTATTATGGAATGGTGGTCACCTATCGCTGCAAAACTGGTGATAGAGGGGAAAAGCTCTTTAATCTGGTGGGTGAACCATCCTTACACTGTACCAGCAGTGATGGTGAAGTTGGAGTCTGGAGTGGCCCTCCTCCTCAGTGCATTGAACTTGGCAAATGTACACCTCCCCATGTTGAAAATGCAGTCATGGTGTCTGAAAGCAGAAGCTTGTTTTCCTTAAGAGATACTGTGGAGTTTAGATGTCAGCCTGGCTTTATCATGGAAGGAATCAGCAGTGTACAGTGTCAAGACCTAAACAAATGGGAGCCAGAGTTACCAAGCTGCTTCCAGGGTAAGTCTGATCAGGGCTTGGGGAGCATGACATGCCATGGGGTGTTGGAGGACCAGAGGTAAAGGTTGGTTCTGGAAGAGGGCATATGGTGAACAGGTTGGATGAGTAAATTTTCTTGGGAGGGAATGTGAAATCAAGAAGGGTCATGTGTTTGTGGTGTTTGTGCACCTTCACAACACATCCATTCAAACTGAGAAGAAGCTGAATATGAACAAGGAATGTGATACATCCTGGGAATTCTCATACACAGAAGTTCTTTTCATGTATTGCCATCTCCAGCCCTTCTCAGTTATTCATATACCTAATATTTACTAATATGTAATGAGTGATCCTTGGCTAGTCATATTAAATACATGCATATTTAATTCCTAAAATGAAACTATGGGGTAGTTATTATTTTTGCCATATTGAGGCTTAGGGGTTAGATAGTTTTCCAAGACGATATAGATACTAACTTGCAGAGCAAAGATTAAAATCCAGGTCTTTCCATTTGGCAGATCCTCCCAAGGAATGAAGACTTTCCTGTGGGTGATAATGGGTAATAGAGATATTAGAAGGATAGGAAGAGTAAAAGGAAAACAATGTTGCCAAAGATCAGGGAACTACTGTTACTCAAGAATAGAGCTGACACATCGGGCCCTACTCTGGCTGACACTGTCAACCTCTGTCATGGCTGACACAGCCAGACCCTGCTACTTCTTCCAGGATAGAGCCAGTCCTTGCTGTCATTAGTGTTGCTGACTGCTGCTCACTTGAGAGGTCATCAAGGCTGCCTCAACTTATGCTGTCCCTGGATACATAAAGGTGTCTATCACATCTCTTGTCCTTTAGTTTGATATATATGTCTTCCAGGTGGCAGAACTTAATTAGAGCCCCTGGAGCAGTGGTTTTCTATCTATGCAATGGGACCCATTTGGCTAACCTTATCTCCAAAAATATTTACATAGTAAAAGTAACAAAATTACAGTTATGAAGTAGCAACGAAAAAAATTTTCGGAATGGGGGTCACCAGAACATGAGGAACTGCTATTCGAGGATCACAGCTTTAGGAAGGTTGAGAACCACTGTCCTAGAGACCTAGAGCAAAGAAGTCATAGTGTTCATGTTTTTACCCATAACAATCAAAAGGCATTATATAGTATGAAACTGAGAATCAATAGAAATTTAACCAGATTATTCTTTAAATATCAAGGGAAACTCTTGAGAGATGAGCCCTCAAAGCAATTATTATAACATCAAAAATATTTGGAAATCCTTAAGAAAGTCATTTATTCTAGACCAATATTCTAAAGTTCAAGGCTAGCCTGGTCAACAGAGCTAGTTCACAACAGTCAAGGCTACACAAATAAAATCCCTGTCTTAAAAAACAAAACAAAAAAGATATTGGGAGTAATATAACCTTAGTGTACATCATAGAGAGAAACCAATAAATTCAAGATTTATCAGTTATAGTCACAGTGTCTTCATTGTATAGTCACTTTTGGCAGAAAGGTTGTTTATTCTGTCATACATAAATAAAGTTGTTCCTTTTTTTCTTCTTTTATTTCCCACAAAGTTGTGATCCTCTTGGCATGTGTGATCCAGTTTACCATTGAGGGAATTTTTTTTCACTTCATGAAACTTTCTTCCTTAACATGTCACTTGCCTCTCGAAATCCAGCATTAGGAGTGTACCCCAAACAAAGATGGTGTTTTTATCCAAAGCTGAAACTGCTCTAGCACTATGAGCCAGGCTACACATTAGAGTCCTGTGGCTCCTGCATGTGTGGGTCTCCAGACTGTCATCTGGATTGATATTTACGGCTTGTGTTTATATTTTCCACACACAGTTATTTCTGTTTGACTCTTTTTCTTCAGTGAAATCCTGTGGTCCTTTCCTGGAACAGCTCCCTAATGGGAATGTACTATTTCCACTAAATCTTCAAATTGGGGCTAAAGTGTCCTTCGTTTGTAATAAAGGGTAAGTGTGAGCAGGCCCAATTTATCTGTCTGAGCTTGTCCGAGGTATGAGAAGGTTGGTATGGGGAAGAGAACTTCTGCTATTGTTTATAGGAAAGACTGGTGACTTGTGGTATTCATAAAAAGAGATATGAAGGAAAAACTGGGATGTTTATTAAATTACAGGTTCAAAAACAAGTGTATCTACTGGTTTTAAATATATAGGTAATGCACTAAGTGAAAAAAATCATTTTCTAAATAGAAAATAATGCTAGTAATTTTGAGGGACATTACATGTTACAAAAGCTTATACAGTTAACAATGTATTTAGCAATGTTTTAGGGAAAAAATTAATGCTTTATTAATGGAATTTATAAGAGAAGCAAAAAATAAGGTGCAGTGTTTGAAAGCCCAGTCATGTGTCATTAGACCAGCAACGGGCTGTGGGCTCTAAAATGGGAGCATGGCATCCAATGTTAATATTTCAGGTGAGATCATAAACATTCTACAAGCAGACCTGCCTCTGTCAAACTACCAATCCTCACCAACAAAGAACCTGCTCTCCAGTGCTTCACAGAATCCTTGGCAGCACCAAGTACCAGGACCAAATAAGAATTAGGAATACAGAAGGGTATAAATATCCTTTGAGAATTTTGGATGGCTTTATACAAAAGTTGGCTCCTTTCCACTTTCCATTTTTCTCTTCAGTCCCAGTGCTTTAAAAGGAAAGACCAAGAAACAGAAACAAAAACAAGCAAAAGGAGACCTGTACCTAAAAGGTGCCTGCTTCTCTGAATTACTGAGAAAATAAGTGTAACTTATTCTTCAGTAGCCCAGCATGCTGTAGTGAGCTTCCTAGACAATAATAGCAGAAACTGAGACATAAGAACAATCTCTATTTCCTACCAGTTAACTCAGCTTTCCCAGTGCCAGAGTTGGCAAGGTGTTGCGTTAGCAGTCTGGGTTTGCAGTTGTGACAGCGAGCAGTACTGGATTCCTTTTAGCATGATCAGTGCTGAGTAAGGGTCCAGGGTCTGGCTGTGCCCTGACTGCTTTCTTTAGTTTAAGCTAGGACTTTATATGATAAGTCTCTTTGCCTTGCAATTCTGTTTTACCCACCTGCTAAGTGGTAAAACTACCTGTGGTAGTTAAGTGGCTTAGCATCTGCACACCCTTTCCACCTCCTGGTTCCATTTCCTAAAATCCTCAAATGCTTTTTTGACTAGACCTGGAAAATGAGTATTACTCTGGCCAAATCATTTTACAGTACACTACCATTTTCTTCCTTAGGTTTCAATTAAAAGGCAATTCTGCTAGTTACTGTATTCTGGCTGGAAGGGACAGTATTTGGAATAGCAGTGTTCCTGTGTGTGAACGTGAGTATATATAGCAATACTTTTTTTTAATATTTATTTATTTATTGTGTATACAACATTCTGCCTCGATGTATGCCCACATGCCAGAGGGAGGCACCAGATCTCAGTACAGATGGTTGTGAGCCACCATGTGGTTGCTGGGAATTGAACTCAGGACCTCTGGAAGAGCAGCCAGTGCTCTTAACCTCTGAGATATCGCTCCAGCCCCTATATAGCAATATTTTAATGTAGTTGCTCTCTCTAACTTCTTGTTAATTATTCTACCTTTCAGTATTTGTTCTATATTCTAGTCTGACTTTCTGACAGAAGTTGATTAATAAAATTTTGTTTTTATTATCTCCTTGCTTTGGAAACTCTTTGATTAGCTTCCATCATTCTGAACTTTGTGTTGATGTGTGATATTTCCTGTGTAGTTTGCTACTAGGACAAGACTTTGACAAGTTTCTCTTCTCTTTCCTCCCCTTCTTGCTTCCCTGTGTTTTTCTTTTATGTTCTGTCATCAATATGCAAACACTTATTCATATTTATTTGGTAATATGCATATATAAAACAAATGTCCACTTAATTAATTATTGAGCAAAAGTTATGTGCTTTATTTTCACCAGCACTGGAATTATAATGGTGATAAAGATGAGCTAATTTTCAGACTCCATATTATATGTACTTAAGTAGGAAGATGAACAAGAAACAAATTGAATACTATGGAGTTAATACATCAGATAATAGGTAATAGATCAGAGGAAATGAGAATGAGGAAAATTAGGTAAACCACATCAGACTGAGTAGGAAAGGTAACATTCTTAAAGTCTCAACGTAAGCATATAAAATATGCTGAAATATTAAGAAATAAAAAGATTAAAAAGAAAAGCTCTTATACAAAATCACTGCTTATTTCTCCTACTTGTTACTTGTTCTATAAAAACTTTCCAAAAGTTTGCCAACACTTGTAAAATATTTATTTGAGGTGTATGGGTGTTTTGCCCGCATGTATGTCTGTGCATTGTGTGCATGCCCGTTGCCATAGAGGCCAGAAAAGGGTGTCAGATTCACAGATCTTGGAGTCACAGATGGTTTTAAGCCACTGTGAGAGTGTTGGGAATAAAACCCAGGTCCTGTGGAAGAGTAGTCAGAGCTCATAACCATGGAGCCATTTCTCCAGTCCCAGTGGTTTTTGTTTTTAACAGTAAATTTTAAATTTCTTATAGGCCATAGATGTGCACTTCATAAGTTGCCTACTTCTCTGAATTACATGGAAAGACAAGACTTTTATTGCTTTTCTTTCTATTGCTTTCCTAACGTTTTGTACTCACTTTGTGTGTAATTCCCCTCCTCACTGTGAGGCTGCAAGTCTATCTTGTGGCCGATTTCCATGCTTGCTTGACTCAGACAGCATAGGGTTTTTTTTTTCTTTTTCATTCATTCTTCCAACTTTGCATCTCCATCTTCTTCCAAGCAACTGCTGACATTTACAGCTTGCATGTTCCTGATTTCTTTTTAATGTCTAAAATAAAAATTGTCCTCAAACTTTAAAAAAGTGAATAAATCAACTAACCTTTAGTTGCTAGAAATCCACTTGAGCATCTTATGATGTTTTCCACAACATAGCGTGTGTGTGTGTTTGTGTGTGTGTGTGTGTGTGTGTGTGTAAAATCTTTGCTATCCAGGAAACTTTACACGGAAGCAGTATGACCAATGGCTCTTCTACCACCATGCACTAGAACTCTTTGACATATTTCCTGGTTTTTTTCCACTCATTGTGAAACTACTGTAATAATGAGACTGATGGTTGACATCAGTGAGTCATTAAGGGAAGATCTCATTCCTTTAAGGTGTTTAGTATACATGGAATGCATTTTAGAAAGATGCCCTAAGAATGTAAGCTTCTTTGAGGATAAATATCTGCCAGCACTCTTCTCTACTGTTCCCCCAGTTGCTGGTAAAGGCTGAAACAAGGATGACTCCAAGCAATAGTGAATACTTAGCATAAACTAGCCATCTCCTATGATCAGATTGTTGACTACCCCAGTTGTCACCAGAGAGCCTTCATCCAGTAACTGATGGGAACAGATGCAGAGATCCACAGCCAAATAATAGGTTGAGCTTGGGGAATCCTGCTGAAGAGGCAGAAGGAGGATTGTAAGGTGCAGAGGGGTCAAGGTCATCACAAGAAAACCCACAGAAACAAGTGACCTAACTGAGGAATTCAGAGTCTGAGTCAACAACCAGGGAGCCTGTGTAGGTTAGACCAACCTAGGTTCTCTACAAATATGTGTCAGTTGTATAGCTTGGTTTACTGCAACTCCTAATAATAGGAGCAGGGGCTGTCTCTAATGCTTTGGCTGCCTCTTAGGAACCTATTCCTCATACTGGATTGCCTTGCCCAGCCTGAATACTGCAATTTGATATGCCATGCTTTGTTGATACTCATGTGAGTCTTGCTCCTATCTGAACAAAAATGGAGGGGAGCGCAGGAGGACTACAAAGGCAGCTTTACTGGTCATTGTGTTTTAGCTGGAATGAACAGCAGTGTTCCTGTGTGTGGATGTGAGTAGAAAGCTTACCTTAACCATGCAGCCTGGATTGCACTCCCGATTTTCTCTCCCGGTGTGCTGTCCCTCATCGAATTTCCTTTGCCCACAGATCTTTACTAAACTACTTATTTGTTGGAAATATTTCAAGTAAAGCCTTATAAGTAGGTGTTTGTGGTTTATCAACATGTGGTATGTTGATGTTGAATTTTGTGGGGAATATGGCGGAAGAAACTAGGTGATATAAAAGTACATGAAATGATACCTATTTGTTGTATTTATTAGTTTCGTCATCAGGGGTTGATCTCTCTTAAATTGTCATGCTCTTTTATCCCCTCACTGATGTATTTATTAGGCCATTGTCTTCTCTATGGCATTTACTGACAAAAGCTTCTGTATCAGGACTTTGTATGTGTGGAAAGAGTAACAAATAGGTTAGAGCCATTCATATTTTCATAAAGTTAATTTTCCAGTTGGAAACAAATAAAGAACAGGAAAATAAATATTTTTTTTAAAAAAATCACAATATATCACTAGCATGATAATAGTGAAGTGTGATAAGAAAATAAAAATTTATATAAGAATTTATTATGGTACAGGAAGTGGGAGCAGTAAGTCAATCTTTTTTTTTAACTTTTTTTTTTATTGAGAAAAGAAAAAAAAAACAAATTTCCTCCTCCTCCCAGCCTCCCATTTCCCTCCCCCTTCTCCCACCCTTCTCCCCCTCCCCCCACTCCTCTCCCCCTCCCTCTCCAGCCCAAAGAGCAGTCAGATTTCCCTGCCCTGTATTAAGTCCTAGGTCCTCCCCCCTCCGTGCATTTCTAGGAAGGTGAACATCCAAACTGGCTAGGCTCCCACAAAGCCAGCACATTACGTAGGTTCAAAACCCTGTGCCATTGTCCTTGGCCTCTCATCAGCCCTCATTGTTCGCCATGCTCAGAGAGTCCAGTTTTATCCCATGCTTTTTCCGTCACAGTTCAGCTGGCCTTGGTGAGCTCCCAATAGATCAGCTCCACTGTCTCAGTGGGTGGGTGCTCCCCTCGTGGTCCCGACTTCTTTGCTCATGTTCTCCCTCCTTCTGCTCCTCATCGGGACCTTGGGAGCTCAGTCCAGTGCTCCAGTGTGGGTCTCTGTCTCTGTCTCCATCCATCACCAGATGAAGGTTCTATGATGATATGCAAGATATTCGTCATTATTGCTCTAGGATAGGGTCAATTCAGGTTCCCCATCCTCAGCTGCCCAAGGAACTAACTGGGGACCTCGGCTTGGGTATCTGGGAGCCACTCTAGGTTCAAGTCTCTTGCCAACCATAAGGTGGCTCCCTTAACTAAGAACCGTGCTTCCATGCTCCCCCATCCAACCTTCCTTCATCCCAATCCTCCCCCTTCCCCAAGCTCCCCCCAATCTCCCCCTCTCCCCCCTCTCTCCCCATCTCCCCTTACCCCCATCCCACCCCACCCCCAAGATCAATTTTCTCCCGGGCAATTTTGTCTACTTCCCATAGCCAAGAGGGCAACTATATGCTTTTCCTTTGGTTCACCTTCTTACTTAGCTTCTTTGGGATCACCAAGTGTAGACTCCGTGACCCTTGTTTATGGCTAGAAACCAATTATGAGTGAGTACATCCCATGTTCATCTTTTTGGGTCTGGGATACATCACTCAGGATAGTGTTTTCTATTTCCATCCATTTGCATGCAAAATTTGAGAAGTCATTGTTTTTTAACGCAGCATAGTACTCTAATGTGTAGATATTCCACACTTTCTTCATCCATTCTTCCATTGAAGGGCATCTAGGTTGTTTCCAGGTTCTGGCTATTACAAATAATACTGCTATGAACATAGTTGAACAAATGCTCTTGTCATGTGATAGGGCATCTCTTGGGTATATTCCCAGGAGTGGTATTGCTGGGTCCAGGGGTAAGTTGATCCCGAATTTCCTGAGAAACCGAAACACCGATTTCCAAAGTGGTTGCACAAGATTGCATTCCCACCAGCAATGGATGAGTGTTCCCCTTCCTCCACAGCCACTCCAGCAAGGGCTATCATTGGAGTTTTTTATTTTAGTCATTCTGACAGGTGTAAGATGATATCTCAAAGTTGTTTTGATTTGCATTTCCCTGATTGCTAAGGAGGTTGAGCATGACCTTAAGTGTCTTTTGGCCATTTGAACTTCCTCTGCTGAGAATTCTCTGTTCAGTTCAGTGCCCCATTTTTTAATTGGGTTAATTAGCATTTTAAAGTCTAGTTTCCTGAGTTCTCTATATATTTTTTAGATCAGACCTTTGTCTGTTGCAGGGTTGGTGAAGATCTTCTCCCAGTCAGTAGGTTGCCTATTTGTCTTGGTGACAGTGTCCTTTGCTTTACAGAAGCTTCTCAGTTTTAGTAGGTCCCATTTATTCAATGTTGCCCTTAAAGTCTGTGCTGTTGGGGTTACACATAGGAAGCGATCTCCTGTGCCCATCTCCTGTAGGGTACTTCCCACTTTCTCTTCTATCAGGTTCACTGTGTTCTGACTGATAGTGAGGTCTTTAATCCATTTGGACTTGAGTTTTGTGCATGGTGATAGATATGGGTCTATTTTCATTCTTCTACAGGTTGACATCCAGTTATGCCAGCACCATTTGTTAAAAATGCTTTCTTTCTTCCATTGTATACTTTTGGCTCCTTTATCAAAAATGAGGTGTTCATAGGTTTGTGGGTTAAAATTCGGGTCTTCTATACGATTCCATTGGTCAACTTCTCTGTTTTTATGCCAGTACCACACTGTTTTCATCACTGTAGCTCTGTAATAGAGTTTGAAGTCAGGGATGGTAATGCCTCCAGACAATCCTTTATTGTATAGGATTGTTTTGGCTATCCTGGGTTTTTTGTTTTTCCATATAAAGTTGATTATTGTCCTCTCAAGATCTGTGAAGAATTTTGATGGGACCCTGATGGGGATTGCATTGAATTTATAAATTGCCTTTGGTAGAATTGCCATTTTTACAATGTTGATCCTCCCAATTCAAGAGCAAGGAAGGTCCTTCCATTTTCTGGTCAATCTTTAACATGATGGAGGACCATTTATTTCCAAACCATATGCTTACAAAAAACACCTAGAATTTTTTTAATCTATTTGTAAATAGATTAAAGTACATGTTTTCTATATAAAACATTACGCATCTATCTTACTTATATGTCCTAAAGCAAAGCAAGTCAGTTTTTTAAATTCTAATATTCCTTTTGATTATAAAATGTCAATTTCAAGTAAAATTTAATAAAATAAATTGCTAGATACCTATTTGTATGCTTTATGGCAAAAATTTATAGGCATATTCAATGCATAAGAAATTGTGGTATTGAACCAATGCACAGACAGTAAGACTGGCAGTAAATATACCAGCTGTGAATTAGAAAGTGAGATAAAATATGTTTGTTTTTGGTTTCTAAACAAAATCTCATCTCTAGAACCATCTGATCTGGCACAAAAACATCTTTGTAGTTATCTGATGACACCATAGTATATTTGTTTGGTACTGATAATGGCCTTGAATCACTAAGAAACATTTGCTTTGCTAAAGTGCATGTTTCAGACAGGTTTCCCTAGAATTTAGTGTTTGTGTGACCAAAGCTTCACTAGTTTATTTACTTATTTTATAGAAATTCTTGTACATAGTTTCATATTTTCCAATAAATAAAATGAGTATGATTTCTTTTGGCTATGGCCTGTCTTTTTTTTCTTTTTGAAAATAGAAATTCTTCATTTTGATATTATTAACTTTCTAATTTTATCCTTCTAATTACTGATTTTTCTGTTCAAGAAATCTTTGAGTATTATGATTACATTTTTCCATCTTATAAGGCTAAAAACTTTGTTGTTAATATCATTTTTCAAATTTTCCTTTCAGTTAACAACAGATTTGCAAATTAATAGACAAAGAAGAAAAATCTGAAAGCTGATATAAACTCTGTAATATATCAAAGAGCTATTTCAAACGAAGAGGTCAATTGTATTTGTAACTTCATGTATTTATAAGAGAAAAGTAGGAAAACTTTACAGAAAAAAGTAGGTGCACATGTTGTTATATGTGCCTAAATAACAACATTTTAAAACTCATCTATAAATCTATAAATATTAAATACTTTTAATGAACATTTGAGTATATAAGGAGTATAAGTATCTTCAATTCAGTGATTCATTGGATTTCCCCTATTTATATAAAATATAATCTGTTTTCTTTGCCCAGGAATTCCTTGTGAAGCACCCCAAGCCATTACCAATGGAGAGTTCGTTGCTCCTACAGAAGATTTTTATTATGGAATGGTGGTCACCTATCGCTGCAAAACTGGTGATAGAGGGGAAAAGCTCTTTAATCTGGTGAGTAAACCATCCTTACACTGTACCAGCAGTGATGGTGAAGTTGGAGTCTGGAGTGGCCCTCCTCCTCAGTGCATTGAACTCGGCAAATGTACACCTCCCCATGTTGAAAATGCAGTCATGGTGTCTGAAAGCAGAAGCTTGTTTTCCTTAAGAGATACTGTGGAGTTTAGATGTCAGCCTGGCTTTATCATGGAAGGAATCAGCAGTGTACAGTGTCAAGACCTAAACAAATGGGAGCCAGAGTTACCAAGCTGCTTCCAGGGTAAGTCTGATCAGGGCTTGGGGAGCATGACATGCCATGGGGTGTTGGAGGACCAGAGGTAAAGGTTGGTTCTGGAAGAGGGCATATGGTGAACAGGTTGGATGAGTAAATTTTCTTGGGAGGGAATGTGAAATCAAGAAGGGTCATGTGTTTGTGGTGTTTGTGCACCCTCACAACACATCCATTCAAACTGAGAAGAAGCTAAATATGAACAAGGAATGTGATACATCCTGGGAATTATCATACACAGAAGTTCTTTTCATGTATTGCCATCTCCAGCCCTTCTCAGTTATTCATATACCTAATATTTACTAATATGTAATGAGTGATCCTTGGCTAGCCATATTAAATAAATGCATATTTAATTCCTAAAATGAAACTATGGGGTAGTTATTATTTTTGCCATATTGAGGCTTAGGGGTTAGATAGTTTTCCAAGACGATATAGATACTAACTTGCAGAGCAAAGATTAAAATCCAGGTCTTTCCATTTGGCAGATCCTCCCAAGGAATGAAGACTTTCCTGTAGGTGATAATGGGTTATAAAGATATTAGAAGGATAGGAAGAGTAAAAGGAAAACAATGCTGCCAAAGATCAGGGAACTACTGTTACTCAAGAATAGAGCTGATACATCGGGCCCTACCATGGTTGACACTGTCAACCTCTGTCATGGCCAGACCCTGCTACTTCTTCCAGGATAGAGCCAGTCCTTGCTGTCATTAGTGTTGCTGACTGCTGCTCACTTGAGAGGTCATCAAGGCTGCCTCAACTTATGCTGTCCTTGGATGCATAAATGTGCCTATCACATCGCTTGTCCTTTAGTTTGATATGTATGTCTTCCAGGTGGCAGAACTTAATTAGAGCCCCTGGAGCAGTGGTTTTCTATCTATGCAATGGGACCCATTTGGTTAACTTTATCTCCAAAAATATTTACATTATGATTCAGTAAAAGTAACAAAATTACAGTTATGAAGTAGCAACAAAAAAAATTTTGGGAATGGGGATCACCAGAACATGAGGAACTGCTATTCGAGGATCACAGCTTTAGGAAGGTTGAGAACTACTGTCCTAGAGCAAAGAAGTCGTAGTGTTCATGTTTTTACCCATAACAATCAAAAGGCATTATATAGTATGAAACTGAGAATCAATAGAAATTTAACCAGATTATACTTTAAATATCACAGCTCATGTATTAGTCAAGGGAAACTCTTGAGAGATGAGCCCTCAAAGCAATTATTATAACATCAAAAATATTTGGAAATCCTTAAGAAAGTCATTTTTTCTAGACCAATATTCTAAAGTTCAAGGCTAGCCTGGTCAACAGAGCTAGTTCAGAACAGTCAAGGCTATACAAAAAAAAAAAAAAAAACCTCCTGTCTTAAAAAACAAAACAAAAAAGATATTGGGAGTATTATAACTTTAGTGTACATCATAGAGAGAAAACAATAAATTCAAGATTTATCAGTTATAGTCACAGTATCTTCATTGTATAGTCACTTTTGGCAGAAAGGTTGTTTATTTTGTCATATATCAATAAAGTTGTTCCTTTTTTTTCTTTTATTTCCGACATAAAGTTGTGATCCTCTTGGCATGTGTGATACAGTCTACAATTGAGGGAATTTTTTTCACTTCATGAAAGTTTTTTTCCTTAACATGTCACCTGCCTCTAGAAATCCAGCACTAGGAGTGTACCCCAAACAAAGATGGTGTTTTTATCCAAAGCTGAAACTGCTCTAGCACTATGAGCCAGGCTACACATTAGAGTCCTGTGGCTCCCGCATGTGTGGGTCTCCAGACTGTCATCTGGATTGATATATATGGCTTGTGTTTATATTTTCTACATACTGTTATTTCTGTTTGACTCTTTTTCTCCAGTGAAATCCTGTGGTCCTTTCCTGGAACAACTTCCTAATGGGAATGTACTATTTCCACTAAATCTTCAAATTGGGGCTAAAGTGTCCTTCATTTGCAATAAAGGGTAAGTGTGAGCAGGCCCAATTTATCTGTCTGAGCTTGTCCAAAGTATGGTAAGGTTGATCTGGGGAAGAGAACGTCTGCTATTGTTTATAGGAAAGACTGGTAACTTGTGGAATTCATAAAAGGAGATATGAAGGAAAAACTGGGATGTTTATTAAATGACAGGTTCAAAAACAAGTGTATCTACTGGTTTTAAATATATAGGTAATGCACTAAGTGAAAAAATCATTTTCTAAATAGAAAATAATGCTAGTAATTTTGAGGGAAATTATATGTTACAAAAGCGTATACAATTAACAATGTATTTAGCAATGTTTTAGGGAAAAAATTAATGCTTTATTAATAGACTTTATAAGAGAAGCAAAAAAATAAGGTGCAGTGTTTGAAAGCCCAGTCATGTGTCATTAGACCAGCAATGGGCTGAGGGCTCTGTAATCGGAGCATGGCATCCAGTGTTAATATTTCAGGTGAGATCATAAACATTCTTCACAGCAGACCTGCCTCTGTCAAACTACCAATCCTCACCAACAAAGAACCTGCTCTCCAGTGCTTCACAGAATCCTTGGCAGCACCAAGTACCAGGACCAAATAAGAATTAGGAATACACAGGGGCTTAAACATCCTTTGAGAATTTTGGATGGCTTTATACAAAAGTTGGCTCCTTTCCACTTTCCATTTTTCCCTTCAGTCCCAGTGCTTTAAAAGGAAAGACCAAGAAACAGAAACAAAAACAAACAAAAGAAGACCGGTACCTAAAAGGTGCCTGCTTCTCTGAATTACTGAGAAAATAAGTGTAACTTATTCTTCAGTAGCCCAGCATGCTGTAGTGAGCTTCCTAGACAATAATAGCAGAAACTGAGACATAAGAACAATCTCTATTTCCTACCAGTTAACTCAGCTTTCCCAGTGCCAGAGTTGGCAAGGTGTTGCGTTAGCAGTCTGGGTTTGCAGTTGTGACAGCGAGCAGTACTGGATCCCTTTTAGCATAATCAGTGCTGAGTAAGGGTTCAGGGTCTGGCTATACCCTGACTGCTTTCTTTAGTTTAAGCTAGGACTTCATATGACAAGTCTCTTTGTCTTGCAATTCTGTTTTACCCACCTGCTAAGTGGTAAAACTACCTGTGGTAGTTAAGTGGCTTAGCATCTGCACACCCTTTCCACCTCCTGGTTCCATTTCCTAAAATCCTCAAATGCTTTTTTGACTAGACCTGGAAAATGAGTATTACTCTGGCCAAATCATTTTACAGTACACTACCATTTTCTTCCTTAGGTTTCAATTAAAAGGCAATTCTGCTAGTTACTGTATTCTGGCTGGAAGGGACAGTATTTGGAATAGCAGTGTTCCTGTGTGTGAACGTGAGTATATATAGCAATACTTTAATGTAGTTGCTCTCTCTAACTTCTTGTTAATTATTTTACCTTTCAGTATTTCTTCTATATTCTAGTCTGACTTACTGACAGAAGTTGATTACTTTAATAAAATTTTGTTCTTATTATCTCCTTGCTTTGGAAACTCTTTGATTAGCTTCCATCATTTTGAACTTTGTGTTGATGTGTGTTATTTCCTGTGTGGATTGCTACTAGGACAAGACTTTGACAAGTTTCTCTTCTCTTTCCTCCCCTTCTTGCTTCCCTGTGTTTTTCTTTTATGTTCTGTCATCAATATGCAAACACTTATTCATATTTATTTGGTAATATGCATATATAAAACAAATGTCCACTTAATTAATTATTGAGCAAAAGTTATGTGCTTTATTTTCACCAGCACTGGAATTATAATGGTGATAAAGATGAGCTAATTTTCAGACTCCATATTATATGTACTTAAGTAGGAAGATGAACAAGAAACAAATTGAATACTATGGAGTTAATACATCAGATAATAGGTAATAGATCAGAGGAAATGAGAATGAGGAAAATTAGGTAAACCACATCAGACTGAGTAGGAAAGGTAACATTCTTAAAGTCTCAACGTAAGCATATAAAATATGCTGAAATATTAAGAAATAAAAAGATTAAAAAGAAAAGCTCTTATACAAAATCACTGCTTATTTCTCCTACTTGTTACTTGTTCTATAAAAACTTTCCAAAAGTTTGCCAACACTTGTAAAATATTTATTTGAGGTGTATGGGTGTTTTGCCCGCATGTATGTCTGTGCATTGTGTGCATGCCCGTTGCCATAGAGGCCAGAAAAGGGTGTCAGATTCACAGATCTTGGAGTCACAGATGGTTTTAAGCCACTGAGAGAGTGTTGGGAATAAAACCCAGGTCCTGTGGAAGAGTAGTCAGAGCTCATAACCATGGAGCCATTTCTCCAGTCCCAGTGGTTTTTGTTTTTAACAGTAAATTTTAAATTTCTTATAGGCCATAGATGTGCACTTCATAAGTTGCCTACTTCTCTGAATTACATGGAAAGACAAGACTTTTATTGCTTTTCTTTCTATTGCTTTCCTAACGTTTTGTACTCACTTTGTGTGTAATTCCCCTCCTCACTGTGAGGCTGCAAGTCTATCTTGTGGCCGATTTCCATGCTTGCTTGACTCAGACAGAATAGGGTTTTTTTTTTTCTTTTTCATTCATTCTTCCAACTTTGCATCTCCATGTTCTTCCAAGCAGCTGTTGACATTTACAGCTTGCATGTTCCTGATTTCTTTTTAATGTCTAAAATAAAAATTGTCCTCAAACTTTAAAAAAGTGAATAAATCAACTAATCTTTAGTTGCTAGAAATCCACTTGAGCATCTTATGATGTTTTCCACAACATAGCGTGTGTGTGTGTGTGTGTGTGTGTGTGTGTGTGTGTGTGTAAAATATTTGCTATCCAGGAAACTTTACACGGAAGCAGTATGACCAATGGCTCTTCTACCACCATGCACTAGAACTCTTTGACATATTTCCTGGTTTTTTTCCACTCATTGTGAAACTACTGTAATAATGAGACTGATGGTTGACATCAGTGAGTCATTAAGGGAAGATCTCATTCCTTTAAGGTGTTTAGTATACATGGAATGCATTTTAGAAAGATGCCCTAAGAATGTAAGCTTCTTTGAGGATAAATATCTGCCAGCACTCTTCTCTACTGTTCCCCCAGTTGCTGGTAAAGGCTGAAACAAGGATGACTCCAAGCAATAGTGAATACTTAGCCTAAACTAGCCATCTCCTATGATCAGATTGTTGACTACCCCAGTTGTCACCAGAGAGCCTTCATCCAGTAACTGATGGGAACAGATGCAGAGATCCACAGCCAAACAATAGGTTGAGCTTGGGGAATCCTGCTGAAGAGACAGAAGGAGGATTGTAAGGTGCAGAGGGGTCAAGGTCATCACAAGAAAACCCACAGAAACAAGTGACCTAACTGAGGAATTCAGAGTCTGAGTCAACAACCAGGGAGCCTGTGTAGGTTAGACCAACCTAGGTTCTCTACAAATATGTGTCAGTTGTATAGCTTGGTTTACTGCAACTCCTAATAATAGGAGCAGGGGCTGTCTCTAATGCTTTGGCTGCCTCTTAGGAACCTATTCCTCATACTGGATTGCCTTGCCCAGCCTGAATACAAGGGGAGGTGCTTAGTTAGTCTTACTGCAATTTGATATGCCATGCTTTGTTGATACTCATGAGTCTTTCTCCTATCTGAACAAAAATGGAGGGGAGCGCAGGAGGACTACAAAGGCAGCTTTACTGGTCACTGTGTCTTAGCTGGAATGAACAGCAGTGTTCCTGTGTGTGGATGTGAGTAGAAAGCTTACCTTAACCATGCAGCCTGGATTGCACTCCCGATTTTCTCTCCCGGTGTGCTGTCCCTCATCGAATTTCCTTTGCCCACAGATCTTTACTAAACTACTTATTTGTTGGAAATATTTCAAGTAAAGCCTTATAAGTAGGTGTTTGTGGTTTATCAACATGTGGTATGTTGATGTTGAATTTTGTGGGGAATATGGCGGAAGAATCTAGGTGATATAAAAGTACATGAAATGATACCTATTTGTTGTATTTATTAGTTTCGTCATCAGGGGTTGATCTCTCTTAAATTGTCATGCTCTTTTATCCCCTCACCGATGTATTTATTAGGCCATTGTCTTCTCTATGGCATTTACTGACAAAAGCTTCTGTGTCAGGACTTTGTATGTGTGGAAAGAGTAACATAGGTTAGAGCCATTCATATTTTCATAAAGTTAATTTTCCAGTTGGAAACAAATAAAGAACAGGAAAATAAATATTTTTTTTAAAAAAATCACAATATATCACTAGCATGATAATAGTGAAGTGTGATAAGAAAATAAAAATTTATATAAGAATTTATTATGGTACAGGAAGTGGGAGCAGTAAGTCAATCTTTAACATGATGGAGGACCATTTATTTCCAAACCATATGCTTACAAAAAACACCTAGAATTTTTTTAATCTATTTGTAAATAGATTAAAGTACATGTTTTCTATATAAAACATTACTCGTCTATCTTACTTATATGTCCTAAAGCAAAGCAAGTCAGTTTTTTAAATTCTAATATTCCTTTTGATTATAAAATGTCAATTTCAAGTAAAATTTAATAAAATAAATTGCTAGATACCTATTTGTATGCTTTATGGCAAAAATTTATAGGCATATTCAATGCATAAGAAATTGTGGTATTGAACCAATGCACAGACAGTAAGACTGGCAGTAAATATACCAGCTGTGAATTAGAAAGTGAGATAAAATATGTTTGTTTTTGGTTTCTAAACAAAATCTCATCTCTAGAACCATCTGATCTGGCACAAAAACATCTTTGTAGTTATCTGATGACACCATAGTATATTTGTTTGGTACTGATAATGGCCTTGAATCACTAAGAAACATTTGCTTTGCTAAAGTGCATGTTTCAGACAGGTTTCCCTAGAATTTAGTGTTTGTGTGACCAAAGCTTCACTAGTTTATTTACTTATTTTATAGAAATTCTTGTACATAGTTTCATATTTTCCAATAAATAAAATGAGTATGATTTCTTTTGGCTATGGCCTGTCTTTTTTTTCTTTTTGAAAATAGAAATTCTTCATTTTGATATTATTAACTTTCTAATTTTATCCTTCTAATTACTGATTTTTCTGTTCAAGAAATCTTTGAGTATTATGATTACATTTTTCCATCTTATAAGGCTAAAAACTTTGTTGTTAATATCATTTTTCAAATTTTCCTTTCAGTTAACAACAGATTTGCAAATTAATAGACAAAGAAGAAAAATCTGAAAGCTGATATAAACTCTGTAATATATCAAAGAGCTATTTCAAACGAAGAGGTCAATTGTATTTGTAACTTCATGTACTTATAAGATAAGAGAAAAGTAGGAAAACTTTACAGAAAAAAGTAGGTGCACATGTTGTTATGTGTGCCTAAATAACAACATTTTAAAACTCATCTATAAATCTATAAATATTAAATACTTTTAATGAACATTTGAGTATATAAGGAGTATAAGTATCTTCAATTCAGTGATTCATTGGATTTCCCCTATTTATATAAAATATAATCTGTTTTCTTTGCCCAGGAATTCCTTGTGAAGCACCCCAAGCCATTACCAATGGAGAGTTCGTTGCTCCTACAGAAGATTTTTATTATGGAATGGTGGTCACCTATCGCTGCAAAACTGGTGATAGAGGGGAAAAGCTCTTTAATCTGGTGGGTGAACCATCCTTACACTGTACCAGCAGTGATGGTGAAGTTGGAGTCTGGAGTGGCCCTCCTCCTCAGTGCATTGAACTTGGCAAATGTACACCTCCCCATGTTGAAAATGCAGTCATGGTGTCTGAAAGCAGAAGCTTGTTTTCCTTAAGAGATACTGTGGAGTTTAGATGTCAGCCTGGCTTTATCATGGAAGGAATCAGCAGTGTACAGTGTCAAGACCTAAACAAATGGGATCCAGAGTTACCAAGCTGCTTCCAGGGTAAGTCTGATCAGGGCTTGGGGAGCATGACATGCCATGGGGTGTTGGAGGACCAGAGGTAAAGGTTGGTTCTGGAAGAGGGCATTTGGTGAACAGGTTGGATGAGTAAATTTTCATGGGAGGGAATGTGAAATCAAGAAGGGTCATGTGTTTGTGGTGTTTGTGCACCCTCAAAACACATCCATTCAAACTGAGAAGAAGCTAAATATGAACAAGGAATGTGATACATCCTGGGAATTATCATACACAGAAGTTCTTTTCATGTATTGCCATCTCCAGCCCTTATCAGTTATTCATATACCTAATATTTACTAATATGTAATGAGTGATCCTTGGCTAGTCATATTAAATACATGCATATTTAATTCCTAAAATGAAACTATGGGGTAGTTATTATTTTTGCCATATTGAGGCTTAGGGGTTAGATAGTTTTCCAAGACTATATAGGCACTAACTTGCAGAGCAAAGATTAAAATCCAGGTCTTTCCATTTGGCAGATCCTCCCAAGGAATGAAGACTTTCCTGTAGGTGATAATGGGTTATAAAGATATTAGAAGGATAGGAAGAGTAAAAGGAAAACAATGCTGCCAAAGATCAGGGAACTACTGTTACTCAAGAATAGAGCTGATACATCGGGCCCTACCATGGTTGACACTGTCAACCTCTGTCATGGCCAGACCCTGCTACTTCTTCCAGGATAGAGCCAGTCCTTGCTGTCATTAGTGTTGCTGACTGCTGCTCACTTGAGAGGTCATCAAGGCTGCCTCAACTTATGCTGTCCTTGGATGCATAAATGTGCCTATCACATCTCTTGTCCTTTAGTTTGATATGTATGTCTTCCAGGTGGCAGAACTTAATTAGAGCCCCTGGAGCCGTGGTTTTCTATCTATGCAATGGGACCCATTTGGCTAACCTTATCTCCAAAAATATTTACATTATGATTCAGTAAAAGTAACAAAATTACAGTTATGAAGTAGTAACAAAAACAATTTTGGGAATGGGGATCACCAGAACATGAGGAACTGCTATTCGAGGATCACAGCTTTAGGAAGGTTGAAAACCACTGTCCTAGAGCAAAGAAGTCGTAGTGTTCATGTTTTTACCCATAACAATCAAAAGGCATTATATAGTCGTAGTGTTCATGTTTTTACCCATAACAATCAAAAGGCATTATATAGTATGAAACTGAGAATCAATAGAAATTTAACCAGATTATACTTTAAATATCACAGCTCATGTATTAGTCAAGGGAAACTCTTGAGAGATGAGCACTCAAAGCAATTATTAGAACATCAAAAATATTTGGAAATCCTTAAGAAAGTCATTTTTTCTAGACCAATATTCCAAAGTTCAAGGCTAGCCTGGTCAACAGAGCTAGTTCAGAACAGTCAAGGCTATACAAAAAAAAAAAAAAAAAACCTCCTGTCTTAAAAAACAAAACAAAAAAGATATTGGGAGTATTATAACTTTAGTGTACATCATAGAGAGAAAACAATAAATTCAAGATTTATCAGTTATAGTCACAGTATCTTCATTGTATAGTCACTTTTGGCAGAAAGGTTGTTTATTTTGTCATATATCAATAAAGTTGTTCCTTTTTTTCTTTTATTTCCGACATAAAGTTGTGATCCTCTTGGCATGTGTGATACAGTCTACAATTGAGGGAATTTTTTTCACTTCATGAACGTTTTTTTCCTTAACATGTCACCTGCCTCTAGAAATCCAGCACTAGGAGTGTACCCCAAACAAAGATGGTGTTTTTATCCAAAGCTGAAACTGCTCTAGCACTATGAGCCAGGCTACACATTAGAGTCCTGTGGCTCCCGCATGTGTGGGTCTCCAGACTGTCATCTGGATTGATATTTATGGCTTGTGTTTATATTTTCTACATACTGTTATTTCTGTTTGACTCTTTTTCTCCAGTGAAATCCTGTCGTCCTTTCCTGGAACAGCTTCCTAATGGGAATGTACTATTTCCACTAAATCTTCAAATTGGGGCTAAAGTGTCCTTCATTTGCAATAAAGGGAATTCAGAGTCTGAGCCAACAACCAGGGAGCCTGTATAGGTTAGACCAACCCAGGTTCTCTACAAATATGTGTCAGTTGTATAGCTTGATTTACTGCAACTCCTAATAATAGGAGCAGGGGCTGTCTCTAACGCTTTGGCTGTCTCTTAGGAACCTATTCCTCATACTGGATTGCCTTGCCCAGCCTGAATGCAAGGGGAGGTGCTTACTGCAATTTGATATGCCATGCTATGCTTGTTCCTATCTGAACAGAAATAGAGGAGAAGTCAGGGGCTGGGCAGGTGGGGTTGGGACATGCAGGAGGACTACAAAGGCAGCTTTACTGGTCACTGTGTCTTAGCTGGAATGAACAGCAGTGTTCCTGTGTGTGGATGTGAGTAGCCATGCAGCCTGGATTGCACTCCCGATTTTCTCTCCCAGTGTGCTGTCCCTCATAGAATTTCCTTTGGTACAGGAAGAAGGAGTAGTAAGTCAATCTTTAACATGATGAAGGACCATTTATTTCCAAACCATATGCTTACAAAAAACACCTAGGATTTGGAAGTTTGTAAATAGATTAAAGTACATGTTTTCTATATAAAACATTACTCGTCTATCTTACTTATATGTCCTAAAGCAAAGCAAGTCAGTTTTTTAAATTCTAATTTTCCTTTTGATTATAAAATGTCAATTTCAAGTAAAATTTAATAAAATAAATTGCTAGATACCTATTTGTATATTTTATGGTGAAAGTTTATAGGCATATTCAATGCATAAGAAATTGTGGTATTGAACCAATGCACTGACACATAAGACTGGCAGTAAATATACCAGCTGTGAATTACTACAGTGAGATAAAATTTGTTTGTTTTTGGTTTTTAAACAAAATCTCTCATCTCTAGAACCATCTGATCTGGCACAAAAACATCTTTGTAGTTATCTGATGACACCATAGTATATTTGTTTGGTACTGATAATGGCCTTGAATCACTAAGAAACATTTGCTTTGCTAAAGTGCATGTTTCAGACAGGTTTCCCTAGAATTTAGTGTTTGTGTGACCAAAGCTTCACCCATCCTCAAACTTGTTGTAAATGGGGCTCTTACTATTCCTGGTATAAAGTAGGCAATTGAATAGTTGCTAAATAAATAAATAAATAAAACCAAAACCAGAAACCTATTTCCAAATCTGTTTTTTTTTTTTTTTTAATTAGCTTCCTAGGTGATCTAGGACTACTGTCTTCCGGGCTTTTAGAACAAACTGTAGTTCTGGTTAGCTCAGTTCCATCTTAGCAAAAACCTTACAGATCCAAAAGTACTAATGTCCCACTCACGAATACAGTCATCATATTAGTTATTTTTAATGAAATTAATAGAACCTAAAGTTTTTATCTCTTTCTAGAAATTTTTTGTTCATATTCTCCAGCTGTCATCAATGGGAAACATACAGTTACTGTTCTGGGAGCTGTCTTTCTTTTCTTCCTTGCCTTCTCTTTCTCTCTCTCTCTCTCTCTCTCTCTCTCTCTCTCTCTCTCTCCTTTGACACTATTAGTAAAATTCAGCACCAGTGTCTTTCCATCTGTCCTAGTATCAAAATCACCTGGATTGTTGCAAAAAAAGATATTCCCTAGCCCCATTCCAGGACTCAGATTCTGTTTTGAGAAGGGTCAGAAAGCTACTTTTAACACATTAATCAATATATTGTAATATATAAAAACCACACCTACTAGATGCCACTTTATCTTGTTGATACCTATGGAGAGAAACATATTTTGGGCAAATCTTAGACAAATACAACAGAAAACGAAGCTTTACTTGAAGTTTGAAGAAGATATTGATGACTGGACAGAAAAAGAAAGCAATTTCAAGAATGAGTTAAATGCAATAAAAGAAATAAATAAAAAGATGATATTTAAAATTAGAATTGCAAGTTACTAACTTCTTGGTTCTATATACAAAAACATATCAGAAGTATTCACTTACTTCAGGGCACAAATATCAGCATATATTCTCTACTTTTAGAAGAATTTCATATTAAGTCTCTAAAATGATAACATATACTGGTTCCATGGAGCCAGGGCTAAAACAGGGTTGTCCTAACTTCTGATCTTTCTAAATATTACCAACTACAGAGCTGATAATCAGAAGTGTCCCATCTTACTGTACACAAGAAATGGAAATCAGAAAAAATTAAATCATAAATTTGGAGGGGTGGTAATAATTTTTTATTGAAAATATGCCCCCATTTTGTAGAAGGCAAAGTTTGGGGTTGCAGATGTTTCTATTATAGTAGTTTCAATTAACAACAAAATACATTTTTTGTGATTTTCTTCTTATTACAGGAGTGACATGTATCATCCCAGAGCATATGAGTGGAATCTATGAGGAGCTGAAATGAAAAAAATATTACTATGAAGATAATGTAACCTTGGAATGTAAAGATGGGTATACTCTAGATGGCAGTTCTCAGAGCCAGTGCCAGATAGATTCCACCTGGAATCCTCCCCTGGCCAACTGTGTATCTCGTAAATAAAAGATATAGGGGTTGGAGCCCCTTCCCAGCATGGTCCCTCACTGACTGACCAGTCACCGCTCTATTCTGGTGCCCACTGTGATGAGCTGTTGCAATGTGTAGAGATTACCGAGCTAAGAATGTGCTCTCTTAAAATACAAGTTAGAATATTAGTAAAAATTGCTTGAAGTGTGAATCTACAATAGAAAAAAACACAAAAAGCACATACACAGAGAGAGACACATACCCACACAGAAAACTCATAAAACCACAACATCAGAAACCATAATATATAAGCAAAAGTCCAGTAACATTAAAAAAAAACCCTTCAATACCACTGAGTTCATTTTGAGTTGGCCACCTACTGCTGGGCATGGGGTCTGCCCTTGAGTGTAGGTTGTATATCCAGTGAGACTTGACTGGACAAAAATAATTTCTCATTTGCAAGCTACTGTCAGTTGGAGATGGCTTCTTAGTTAGTGCTGGTAAGTTCCTGTTCACTTGACCCTCTCAATGCAGGGACCTCATCTGGCTGGAACCTATGCAGACCCTGTGTGTTCTACAATGGTCTCTGTGTGTTCATATGGCCACCGGTCCTCTCCCATCACCACTGGCCCTTACAATCTTTATAACTCATCTTCTGCAATAACCGTACATTTGATCTGTAGCACTACCAACAAAGAAGGAAGCCAATTTTCATAAAAATTGATCACTTTTGGGGCTGGAGAGATGACTCAGAGGTTAAGAGCACTGATTGCTCTTCCAGAGGTCGTGAGTTCAATTCCCAGCAATCACATGGTGGCTCGCAGCCATTTATAATGAGATCTGTTTCCCTCTTTTGGCATGCAAGCATACATGGAAGGAATGTTGTATACATAATAAATAAATCTTCAAAAAATTGTTCACTTTTTGGACCTATTGATGAATTTGAAATATAAATTAAAAAGTACTGAAGAGATAGAAAATACATACAAAATAGAATAAAAGGTTAAATAGAATTATAATAAATTACTTTAGTGGTAGTTGTGCTAATGGTAATAATTATAAAAGTTAAAGTATATTGAACATTTAGTACTGATTTTCAATGGCTAGTGATAGGCAAAGGATAGGTAGGTATGTAGATAGATAGATATTCTAATTAAGTGCTCATAATAACCATGAGATCATATTCTAAGGACACTTTTTTTAATAGATAAAGAAACTGAGGCATAAAGGGCTTTGATAACTTGCTCCAAACCACAAAAATTATGTAGCCTGGGTACAGTCAGTCACTCCATATATCAATAGAGACTGGGTGCTATAACAAATAAATGATCAAAAGTCCTAAATAAATAATTCTCAAGAAGAATAATTTCCAGTACTGTAGTGAAAAGGACAACTATTAGGTAAAGGTACCAAATATCAACTTGAGGAGAAAAGGGTTTATTTGGCTTACACTTCCACTTTGTAGTCCTTTATCAAAGGAAGTCAGGACAGGATCTCAAACAGGTCCAGAACCTGGAGGCAGGTTCCATGGAAGAACACTTACTGGCTCTCTCAGTCACCAGGCATGGCACCACACACAATGGGTTGGGCTCTCCCCGTCGTCATTAATCAAGAAAATGCCATGCAGGCTGGCCTACAGTCTGATATTGTAGAGGCATTTTCTTAATTGAGATTTCCTCCACTCAGGTAATTTTAACCTATATCAGTTGATGTAAAACTATCCAGCACAGAGGTGGAGACAAAAGGGGCCAAATATCTACCAACTAGAAGGTTCTTGAAATCAGATTTTAGGGTAAACTCCTCATGAATTATGCTGCACCACTGTGAACTTCTTCTCTGGATTGAGATCTAGACTAAAGCAGCCTCCTTTGGGCTCCCATTCCTCTTGATACATCTGGTCTCAAACCTTGAAATCTTACTTCTTTGAGGGGAGAAGAGAATAGAAGGGGAAAAAAATAAAAGAAGAAAAGAACAGTATTTGTCCCTATGTCTTAGGATAAATTGCACAAGATACCAGCCATTGATCTTCCTAAAAAGGAAATTAGGAAGTACATTGTAGAGATGCTACAGCCTTGACACAGCTCACTATGAAAAAATTTGAGAGCAATTAAAATAGAATAATTACCTTTGAGTACCAATACCAGAGGATGAATGTCCTGGTGGTCTTAGGTCTACCTTATCACCAACTCAGTGACCTGTTAGTAAGGTCACAGCTACATCTTCCTTACGCAAGAGCTAATCGTGTTACAACCCATGCAAGCTTGGCATTGATTTCAGGACAAGTAAGTTCACCTTCAGAGAAGGTGTGAAAATTCAGAGACTTCATTGGAATTCTCAGTGATTCTCAAGGTGTGGCAGGTAAAGCGTGTCCTGAAGTCCACTCTCCTTAGGCCCCAGGATCCCTTTCTTTGGTGCAACTGTTTTTCTAAAATCCATTTTTCATTTGTTTCTTTTTTAGGGTTTGTTTTATTTTTTGTTTTGTTTTGCCCACCTATCTCTCAAAAGCACAAGTGTCCTGCTGTCTTCTCACTTTATAGATCTTCCTAGTTCACAAGTCCTGTGTCATTTCTGAGGTAAAAGACATTTGTCCAGTTCAATATAACATGACTCTGGAACAGAAGCAGGAAGTGCAGAAAATATCTTAGAATACAGGATTTGGAAAATAGGTATAAATATTATTTTTACTCTGGTATATAAATATGTAGAAACTTTAATATCATTAGAAGGGGGAAAAAGGCCAAAGAAAACAAGGTAATTTTTCCCCATTATATTAACAGTGAAAAGGGTTTTAGGCAAATGGTGTTTAACAAGCAAGAGAAATGATGTTGTATATTTAAAGTGCTATTGAGTATTTGGAAAAACTTTTACAAAAACAAAAAACAGTAAGGAGACCTGTTTAAGTTAATGAAGTAATGTATGAAAATACAAATTTTCTTAACAGTTTAAAAGCAAAAGCTTGAAGCAACTTAAATACATAAGTCACTGAGCACAGTATATGGGACAGGTTATGTTTGCTGCCTCTATATTAATTTGCACTTCAGCTCACTGTGTGAAGACTTTAGATGTGTGGGGAATGTATGCAATGAAAATGTGATATTTTTCTATTATATTGCTTTATAAATTTTCTTTTGTAGTAATATTATTTTATAATAAAAAGATTAAAGAAATTTTCAGTGAGTGAAAATAATAAAATGAGATTGTAGGAGTGATACCAATGGCATTTTATATTAGAAAAACAATAAATGACTCCAAGATTAAAATCAAAATGAACCATACTAGCAAAAACAGCCTTGCACACCACAGGCATTTCCTACTGAGCAGTCTTGCTGATACTCAATAAGATTATTTGAAATTTTATATCACTGAAATGCTGTCTTTTCAGGTTGTAAATATATTTTCCTCCAATGATAGAAAAAACAGGAAAATTTGAATAGTAAATCTTATTTGCAAATGAAAATGATACACTGCTATCACTGTTTTTAGAATGTGTTAGTTTATTGTGAGGACTAAACACTTTTTAATAACACTTTCTCAGAACTATAGATGAATACCAGAGTTGTCTGAATCAGTAAAGTTTGTTGCTGCTAAGCCTGATAACCTGAGTTAAATCTTTAGAAGTCCCAAATTACTCCTACAAAATTTTCTCTTATTTCTACACTTGGGCAGTTGCATATGTGTACACCAACACTTACATAAATAATTGTTTAATCCAAGTGACACTAAGATCACTTGCAAGCAGATGGTTTTCTGGGTCTCATCTCTAGAACTCACATAGTAGAATTAGGTAATAGACATCTGTAAGTTACTTCTCGCTGCCATATTCACATCATGGCCCAGATATACATAAGCATAGTTAAAACATTTTTAAGTGGAGAAAATTAACAAAGCAAGAAAATAACCCAATTTGAGGACATATGAAATGACTTGCTAGTGTAGCATGAATAATAAAACCCCAGAGACAGATATTGGGTCTCAACCTGAACATCAGAGAAGGAAAGCAGCCAAGCTGCTAGAAAGCTCTTACCTCTCTGAAATCTGACTGAAAGAAAGTGAGTTTCTGTCTCATCCTGCCTTATATTCTCTAGTGCTAGGATTAAAGGCAAGTACCTGCACTCTAAGGCTAACAAGTGTGGCTGCTGGGATCAAAGGTGAGTGCCACTACTGCCTGGCCTGTATGGTTGACTAGTGTGGCTGTTTTGAATTCTGGTTTTCAGGCAAGCTTTATTTATTAAAACACAAATAACATACTACTGTATTTCCCTGTTTTGTGTAAAATAAAAAGGCAATAATTAACATAAGAAAACCTACATACAATACGTACAATATCTGTATATGATATAAACAAACAATGAGTACATCAACAATGTCTATATAGTCCATTTGCAATTGGCAAATTCAGAGAAAATACTATATCCTATCTTGGTGAGTCCAAATTCTTGAACCTAATTTAGTTTCTATCATAACTTGCATTAGCATCCAAAACTATCTAATGATATCTCTCAACTTTTTCATTTTACAGTTCTTTAGTGAATTTCTTTTCTAAGTCTGTTAAATAAGGAAAATTATAATTATCTAGTCTTCAACTTTCTCAGAGACCAAAGAAGGAAATAATATTAACTGGGTAATCAGGAAGTGTAAGGAAGCAACATCTAAAAAAATGTGAGAAATGACAAACAGCTGGCTGCCTGGATAGTCACCCAAAGTTCCTTTGCAATGCTGAAGCATTCATCTTCGACCTACAGACCTAGCATGTCCAAAAGACTTTTCTGAGGAATAGGATATTATCAAGCGCTGTCTTTCCTTGTCTTGACAGTGTTTGGCAATCATTTTCTTTTGTGCCCTGCTTGTCCAATTAGAACAGCATACTAGCAGCAGTCAAGGTAAGTACATTTTCTTGCTCAGTGATATTGTCACAAAGAAAGTAAACTCCATGTGGAGATTCTTCAATGCCCATTTTCTTTTCTGAAGTGTTGGTGTTGCCAGGAGCAGACATGACTTATTGTCATTAAAAAAAAAAAAATCCAGCTCCAGCAGGGGTACATGGCTTCTCTCTACTCTGCCCTTCTTTCTCCCAGAATTCAGTTCCATCTTCCCCAATAACCTAAGTTCTGCCCTGCTATAGGTCCAAAGCAGTTTCTTTATTCACTCATGGTAATCACAGCATACAGAGGTAAATCCTACATCATTACAATTTTGTTGATAGACAGACAAGTTGTAAACATCTGTAAGCAGACGTCCAGGTGCATAGAAAAGATAGAAGGCATGACCTCTTTGCTCATATTCTTACTCCTCCTACTCCTCAACTAGACTTTAGGAGCTCAGCCCAGTGTTCTGCTCCAGGTCTCTGCCTCTGTTTCCATCAGTTGCTGGATGAAGGTTCTATGATGACATTTATGATATTCATCAATCTGATTACAGAACAAGGCTAGTTTGGGCACCCTCTACTCTATTGTTTAGGGTCTTAGCTGGCTGGGGTCATCCTTGTGGATTCCTGGGAATTTCTCTAGTGCCAGGTTTCTTTCTAGTCCCATAATGGCTTCTTCAATCAGAATATATCTTTCCTTGCTCTCATCTCTGTAATTCCTCCATCTCGACTATCCTGTCCCCTCAAGTTCTACATCCTCCCCTTCTTCCCTCCTCTTCCTTTACCACTCTCCTTTCTCTCCTCACCTCCATGCTCCCAATTTTGTCAGGCGATCTTATCTGTTTCCCTTTTCCAGATGAATCTATGTATGTTTATCTTAGGGTTCACCTTATTACTTTATGATACTTCTCTAGCATCATGAACTATAGGCCCAATATCCTTTGCTTTATAGCTAGTATCCACTTATAAGTGAGTACATATCATTCTGGGTCTGGGTTATCTCACTCACAATGTTTTCTTGTTCCATCCATTTCCATGCAAATTTCAAGATGTCATTGGGTTTTTTTTTTTGTTTTCTGTTTGTTTTTTTCCCACTGTTTAGTACTCCATTGTGTAAATGTGCTACATTTTCTTTATCCATTCTTTGGTTGAGGGGCATCTTGGTTGTTTACAGGTTCTGGCTATTACAAATAATGCTGTTATGAAAATAGTTGAACAAATGTCCTTGTAGTATGACTGAGCATCTTTTGGGTGTATGCTCAAGAGTGGTATGGCTAGGTCCTGAGGTAGGTTGATTCTTAATTTTCTAAGAAACCTCCATACTGATTTCCAGAGTGATTGTCCAAGTTTACATTCCCACTAAGAATCAAGGAGTGTTCCCCTTACTCCACAACATCTCCAGTATAAGCTATCATTGGTGTTTTTGATCTTAGCCATTCTGACTGGAATAATGTAGGGATAAGTCCCGCTCCTTAGGGAGCATGTTCACCTCGGGCTAATGTTTACCTATAAATCTGGTGAGCGTGCTCACAGCTTGCTTCTGCTTTCCTGGTCTCATCGGGAATGGTGGTTCTGTAAGTCTATTTCCCCATTAAAAGGCTCTATATATTTTTACAATCTGTCTGCATTCATTTAGGCTGTTACATTTTGGCATCCAATGTAGGGCTATTTTGCCCCTGCCCTGGCATGGGGGCACACAAGCTTGATCTTTCCCAGCCTTTGCAAGCAAGATTAGCTACTAGAGCTCAGGAAGCATGATTGGACTCAAGCGCATAGCCCGCTAGCTAACACAGCATGCTCCCGGGTGCCGTTTTTTTTTTTTTTTAGTTCATGACTCGGGCCCCAGTGCCAAGTTGGAGATACACTCAGTCTTCAGGCCCATAATATCCAGAGAGGCAGGCGGATCTCTGGGAGTTCGAGGCCTGCCAGGCGGTGGTGGCACACACCTTTAATCCCAGCACTCGGGAGGTAGAGACAGGCAGATCTCTGTGAGTTCGAGGCCAGCCTGGTCTACGAGAGCTAGTTCCAGGACAGACTCCAAAACTACAGAGGCTACCACTGGCAGGAACTGGTCATTGCAGGAAAAAAATATTTCTTTTATAAATAAAATGGCTAAACTTGTTACCATTCAAGAATTTAACAGTTTTTTTAATGGTACCATGTGGGAGATTTTACAAGAGGTGTCTATCACCCCACATCTATGGATCCTTCTGGAATTCGTAGTTTTCCTTGGCACTATATGGTTTGATAATAGAAATATGATAAAGTCTTTATGAGACGAATCCAGGATTCTTAAGGCAGAAGTTTAATGCTTAAAAACAATTGAGAATGACAACAATCTTCTCAAGAATCAGTTTGAAGTTCTCCAGGAAGAGAGAAGATCTTTGTTTAACATGACTCAATCAACTGAGCAAAATTTTAAAAAAGTACAGGCTGATGTTAAGGAGAAATTCATTACTATGGAAGAGGGAACAGCTGATTTGGATCGTAAGCTTCAGTCCCTTTCTGTAGGAACTGAAACATTAACTGAGAGAATCAAAACTGCTGAATGTGACAATCGGATTTTGTCTAAAGCTTATGACAGATTGGCGGAAATATTGTCAATACAAGAAGGCATGGTTTATGCCATAAAAATTATGTCCAAAGATGAGATGTTATCTCTAATGGACAAACTTTATACTTTAGAATCCTCAATGAAGGCTTTGGAACATAATTCCGGACAGGAGATTCAGACATTGCAGAAGGCAATGGTGAATAGAATTGAAAAGATTGAGGAATTTCTAAATTCTGATGAAGAAGAGCAAAGGGTAGAAAGGCAAATTTTAACTACATCTGTGGGTAAATCTCTCCGGGACAATTTTCACAAAGCTCTACCTACAGCTCTACCTGCCTTTCCAGTAATAACAACAGAGAAGGAGATTGGTTCCAGAAACCCTAGGGTCATCAAGGAAGATACATGGGAGCCTGTCCGTCTTAATGATCTCAAAGAAATTAAACAGGCTGTCATGACTTTTGGGATGCACGCCTCTTTTGTTAGAGAGATGCTAAAATCTTGGGCCATGACAAACAGAGCAACCCCTTGGGACTGGCTCCAGCTGAGCTCTGCAGTACTTAAGGTTGGGCTGCAATTGAAATGTAAATGCTTATTCAGGCAAGAGGCTAGACTTTTAGAACAACACACAAATTGTATTCATTTAAACACTGCTTGGCCCTTTAGCTCTAGCCCTTACTGGCTAATTCTCATATCCCGATCAACCCATCTCTAATAATCTGTGAGCACCGGTCTTACCGGGAAGATTCTAGCCTACGTCCATCCTGTGTCGGAGCTTCATCGCATGTGTCTGCCCAGGAGCGGGGAGCATGGCGTCTCTGCTGAGGCGTCTGCTCCTGAGAGGAGAGCTGTCGAGTCTGAGCTCACTTCCTCTTCCTCCCAGCATTCTGTTCTGTTTACTCCTCCCACCTATATTTTAACCTATGAGGGCCAGCCAAGCAGTTTCTTTATTTTTTTAACCAATGACCTTCCTCCATTATTTCCCCTTTTTTTGTTTAAACAAAAAGGAAAGGCTTTAACTTTAACATAGCAAAATTACATATAAGGAAACAGTTATCAAGTAAAAATTACAATAGTCTTTATCATAACTAAGGAAAACTGTAACTATAACTAACTATTCTTAACTCCATCAAAGACTCCAGAAAGATACAATATTACCTAAGCAAACAAGAAAAAAGCAACTTTCAAACTCTAGAAATGACAGAGACATCTCGCTGCCTGGACAGTCATACATAGTTCCTCTGTACCTTTGGGGCATCCATCTTCGGACTACAGGCCCATGGTATCCAGCAGACATTTCCATGAAGCAGGACATTTCAAAGTCAATTCAGTCACTATCTGCTGTGTCCTGTAGAATGTCTCACAGACTTCTTCATGAATCAGGAACCCAAAAGATCATCTCACCTTTAGGCAAGTTCAGTAGTCCTCTCTCTGTGGGTTCTCTGTGTCCAGTTTATGCAATAGTCCAGGCAAGAGCAGTTTCTTGCCCAAATGGCTATCAAACTCCATAAGGATCCTCTTCGATGCCCATCTTCTTCTTGAAGTAAATTGGTGCTGCCAGGAGCAGACATGTCTCATTGTCATGAAAAACCCTAAGTTATTAAAACATTTAAAATGCCATATTCTATAAGTTTTGAAAGATATGAAGAATGCCTATCTAAAATATATCTATGTACATCTAGAAAATCTTAACTAACATGACTACAAACTTGATTGTTATGATTATCTATTAACAATTTGTATTTCTAATTATACATCACATTTTTAAATGAACTACACAATCACAGTACCTTAATCAAGATCAGAAATACATATACATATAACAAAATTGACCTTAAATTTCTATCAATAAAGCAAAATCTATACTAATGCAAATTATTCATACCTATATCAGCTAATTTGGATGAAAACACACTCTCCATGTGTACTACAGCAGCCTTAAGGGCTTGAGACAGGGTACAAGACCCAGTACAGAGAATGGAATCATTTGTCAGAGTTAAACAGGGTCAGAGAGAACCCTTTAGTGACTTTTTACAAAGACTAACTAAGGCTGTACAAATAGGGATATCTGACCCAGAAGCAAGACATATAATGATTGAGTCTTTGGCTTATGAAAATGCAAATGTGGAATGCAAAAGGATTTTGGGGCCTTTAAAACTCAGATCAGCGCCCTTGGAAGAATGGATCTTGCATACACTGAATGTTGATACATTTGATTATGGCACTGAAGCATGGGTAGAAGAAGCAATTTCCAATGGTAAAAGGAGACACCAGAATACCAAATGTTTTAATTGTGGCAAAATAGGTCATATGAAAAGGAATTGTAGACAATGGATTTTCAGAAATAATAATAATGCATCTTCTAGAAATAACAGAAATAGGAGGATTCAGCCTTCAGGTTTATGTAGAAGATGTGGAAAAGGCAGACATTGGACGAATGAATGCAGGTCTACAAGAGATAGACAAGGCAACCTGATACAGACAGGAAATGTGGGAGGGGGGCCTCACAGGCCCCCATGGCAAACGTGGTTCAGTCATTTCCAGTTTCTGCAGAGAACGTGCCTCATCATGAAAATTAGGAAGCCCCATGCCTACTGTTACAAGCAATAATGATCAGAAAGATGATTTACGTGTGTTTTGGCAAACTTCTATAAATGATCAAAGACCTAAGCTGAGAGTGTGTGTAAATGGTATTTTTATTACTGGCCTGCTGGACACAGATGCTGCTATAAGTATCATTACCCCAGAATCTTGGCATCCGTATTGGCCTCTTCAGAATGTAAATGTTCAGCTCCTGGGAATTAGAACCCTATCTCGAGTAAGGCAGAGCATGAGATGGGTTGAATGTACAGGGCCAGAGGGACAAATAGGAAAATTAAGGCCATATGTAGCCAATATTGCAATGAATTTATGGGGTCCTGACCTATTACAACAATGGAATACCCAAATTAACATTCCTGCTACTTCTAGAGCCTATATTTCTGAGAATAATATTAAAAGATATTACAAACGGAGAAAACCGGCCATTCGGGCTGTACCAGAACATGCAATTGATGTCCCTTCAGAGATACCAACAGCCTTGCCTCTAAAATGGTTGACTGAGAAACCAATATCGACAAAGCAATGGCCTTTAGCTGAGGAAAAGTTACAGGCTTTAGAACGGCTGGTACAAGAACAATTAGATGCTGGACATATAGAAGAATCTACCAGCCCCTGGAATTCTCCTGTATTTGTGGTTAAGAAAAAATCAGGTAAATGGAGAATGGTGACAGATCTCAGGGCCATCAACAAGGTTATTCAACCTATGGGCCCTCTGCAATCTAGAATTCCTTTGCCCTCTTTGTTACCAAAAGGATGGCCTCTCATAGTTATTGATTTAAAGGATTGTTTTTTCACTATACCTTTACAAAAAGAAGATAGAAAAAAATTTGCCTTCACAGTGCCTACTTATAACAATTCTCAACCTTCGAGGAGATACCACTGGGCCATCCTCCCCCAGGGTATGTTAAATAGCCCCTCCTTGTGCCAATATTTTGTGAACCAACCATTGCAAATAATACGCAAGAAATTTCCCAAATCTATAGTATACCATTACATGGACGATATTTTGTTATCCGATTCAAACATGGATACCTTGAACAGACTGTTTGAAGAAATAAAGATACTTTTACCTAAATGGGGATTGCAAATTGCTCCTGAAAAGATTCAGAAGGAAGATTCTGTTAATTATTTAGGTTATAAAATAGGTTTGCAAAAATTTAAGACACAAAAGGCACAAATTAGGAGAGATCGCCTACAGACTCTTAATGACTTTCAAAGACTGTTAGGAGACATTTCCAGTCTATGACCAGCTATTGGGATAACACCTGATCTAATAATTCATTTGAACAAAACCTTGGATGGTGATAAAGATTTTAACAGTCCCAGAGAATTAACAGCTAAAGCAGAAAAGGAACTGACAATGATTGAGGAAAAATTACAACAGGCACATGTGGACAGGGTGAATCCAGAGCTCGATTGTATTCTCGTCATACTACCATCAAAAATTTCTCCTACAGGAATTTTAATGCAGAGAGATGATATTATCTTGGAAAGGATCTTTTTACCACACAAACCAAGTAAGAAACTGAAAACTTATGTGGAAAAAGTCTCTGAGTTACTTATAAAAAGCAAGCTGAGACTTCGTCAACTAGCAGGCATAGACCCAGCAGAAATTATAGTGTCTTTCACTGCTGATGAACTAAAGAAATTATGGGAAGATAATGAACCATGGCAAAGAGCTTGTGCTAATTTTTTGGGAGACATTAATAACAACTATCCAAAAAGCAAGAGGCTTAACTTCATAAAGAGAACTTCTTGGATCCTTCCTTGAATCGCCCGTGATGCTCCAATAACTGGAGCCCGTACATTCTATACTGATGCCAATAAATCAGGGAAGGCATATTACAAATCAGAAGACTTGGGTAAGGTAGAATAAAGTCCTTATGATTCTGTCCAGAAGTCAGAATTATATGCCATTCTTATGGTGCTAAGGGATTTTAAAGAGCCTATTAATATAGTTACTGATTCACAATACGCAGAAAGTTATTTTACATATTGAAACTGCTGAATTTATACCTGATGATACAGAACTAACCTCATTGTTTCTCCAGGTTCAAGATTTGATCAGGAACAGGCTTTTCCCTATGTACATGACACACATCTGATCCCATACAGGTCTGCCAGGTTCTCTGGCACAAGGTAATGCAGAAATTGATCAATTATTGATTGGTAGTGTGCTACAAGCCTCTGAATTTCATAAAAAACATCATGTTAATAGCAAAGGTTTGAAGAAAGAGTTTTCAATTACATGGCAACAAGCTAAGGAGATTGTAAAGAAATGCCCTACTTGCTCTTTCTATAACCAAACACCATTGCCTGCAGGGGCTAATCCAAAGGGCACTCAAAGGAATGAAATCTGGCAGATGGATGTGTTCCTCTTTGCAGAATTTGGCAAATTAAAATATGTTCATCACACCATTGACACTTATTCAGGCTTTCAGTGGGAAACTGCTTTAAGTTCAGAAAAGCTGATTCAATAATCACTCATTTATTAGAAGTCATAGCTATCATGGGTATCCCTACACAAAAAAGACAAATAACGGTCCTGCTTATGTCTCTAGGAAAATGTAACTGTTTTTTGATTATTACAATATCAAGCATGTTACAGGTATACCATACAATCCTACAGGTCAAGCAGTAATAGAAAGATCAAATCGAACTATAAAGAATATGTTGAACAAACAGAAAGGGGTGGAAAACACCCCCAGAAATAGGTTACATAATGCTTTGTTAACCTTGAATTTTCTCAACGCTAATGAGAAGGGAACGACAGCTGCAGAAAGACAATTGATAATGGAAAAGTCTACTGAACTAAATAAACCAGTTTATTTCAAGGATGTGCTGACCTCACAATGGAAGTCAGGAGATGTGCTATGTTGGGGAAGAGGTTTTGCTCTTATCTCCACAGGTGAGGAAAAATTGTGGACACCATCAAAATTAATAAAGGTTCAATTTGAAGAAGAGAAGCCACTTGGAAAAGATAAATAACATTTCATTCACAAGGATGGCGAGCATACTGATGGTAAGAAATACAGATAGGTTGGGGGCAGGGTTCTTTTCTTATCTCCACAGGAAAATACTCATCTTCAAAGAAATTAAGGGACCCTGAATATTTAATTACTGATGGATGGACACATTTTGTAAGTATTAATTTTTATATTTATATGTCTTATTAAACATTTCTTTATAAATATGTAGAGCTGGTTTTGAAGTTGGACTCTGGATCAGTCCCTCTCCAATTCCAAGCCTGTTAGTAAGAGAAAAACCCAGAGTTTCTGGAGTTTCTGTCTCATGTCAAGAGCCATGATATGGGACAGAAAGAAATATGAGTTTAGAAAACATCTTTGCTTTTCTTCATATCTATCATACTTTTCATTGAATATATCTATCATGCCTTTCATTGAATATATATATGTATGTCTATATGTCTATATGATTAATGTTTAAGTTTTTCACAATGAACAATGACTTTTTTCCTAAAGTGACATTTGAAGTTTCCAGGAAGAAGATGGGAACCCACAACAACAACTATACCTGGTTGATATGACGTCATGATACTGATAGTGCTACTATAAGACCTGTTTTGGGTACCAGCTGCACAAGATGATCCCAACTTGGTTAGCTGAAATGGTGCACATCTTGTACAACATTCTGGTCAGACCGCCACAAAATACTCAGAGACTATTTGCAATTTTAAAAGACATTGATCTTGAAATTTAACTATCATTTTACTTTCACAGGATCCCCCAGAAAGTACGTTGCCCCCATGTGATGGAGGAAGGTCATTGGCTAATAAAGGAACTGCCTTGGCCCATTTTATTGGTTAGAGGATAGGTGGGAGGTGTAAACAGAACAGAACGCTGGGAGGAAGAGGAAGTGAAGTCAGTCTCGACAGCTCTCCTCTCAGGGCAGACGCCTCAGAGAGGCGCCATGCCCCACTCCCAGGATGAAGCTCCGACCCAGGATGGACATAGGCTAGAATCTCCCCGGTAAGCGCACCTTGGGGTGCTACACACAGATGATTAGAAATGGGCTAAATTAATATGTGAGAATTAGCCTAGAAGAGAATGGGCCAAGCAGTGTTTACAAGAATACAGTGTCCGTGTAATTATTTCAGGGCATAAGCTAGCCGTGCAGGCGGCCGGGGTGCTGGGAACGCAGCCCCGCCGCCCCTTTATTACTACAGATTGGCGCCCCACGTGATGGACTAAACCCACTTCAAAAACCTGAGAAGGCTTAAAAATAAGGGAGAGAGAGTTTACCACAGATTTTTGCTGTTTGTTGGTGGCGTGCTGTAGAGAGATTTCCTGATTCGGCAACAGTAGCAGAAAAAAAGCTGTGTCATTTTAAAGCATGACTTCCTGGGGCTAGCCGCCATTGCGATCTTTGTCTGGTTTCAGCGGGAGACAGAGCTTTTGAATAGAGCATTTGGAGTAAAGTGCTACGATTTGTTTGATGGCAACTAGACTCGCTGTGTTCTCGGGTCTGCTCTGCTTGTTAGAGGCAAGCATGCGCTTTCTTCTAAGAGAAGCTTCCTGACTCAGCTTTAGCTGCAACGCCTGCAGCTCATTAAGAGGTCCTGCCACGAAACACTAAAACGGTGTTGACGAAAAGCTGAACGCATGCTTTTCGGTTTTCAGCCATAGCAGGAAAAAAGCTGCGCCGTTTAAAAATGCCGGCTTTCTGGGCCATCCTGCCAGGGCAAACTCTGACTGTTTGAGCCAGGAGGGCCGGCTACTGAGAGAGGACTTGAGTGTTGTCTGTTGTAGCTCACTTGCTGGCAGGGACCTTGAAATGCCATAGAGTTGTTGCAGTAAACATGTCTACAGCCTGTATATCCGCCATAAGGCTGGAAAGCTAAGGAATGGACTGGATCTAGCTGGCAAAGCCACGCCTTTAATCCTACTGAGATTGCTTGGTAAATTAAAGATTCATGTGGTCAGAAAAAGAGAGATATACAGTAAAGAGAGATTCAAAGACAGAGAAAATTTCTTAATGGTTTAAAGTGTGTTAAAAATATATGCAGACTAAAAGTTGAAGTTCTTAAAGTAAAAAACAAAAAAAAGGAAGAGAGTTGTTGTGTGCGGTACATACCTTTAATCCCAACACTTGGTAGGCAGAGGGAGATAGACCTCTGTGACATCAAGGTGTGGTAGCACACGCCTTTAATCCCAATGCTTGGGAGGCAGAGACAGGCGGATCTCTGAGAGTTCAAAGACAGCCTGGTCTACAGAGTTACTTCAGGTCAAAGATACAGAGAACCTGTCTCAAAAAGCAAAAAATAAAAGTAAAAATATACAAAATAGAGGTTAAAACAAAGCTGCACAAAGATGGAAAATACACAGAGAATTTTGATACTGTATGCTATTATGCTCTCTTTGAATTGTTTGAATGCTGAGGAAAGAGCAAAAGCTACTAAAAGATATTTATTTATAAATACTGCTGAACTAATCCAACATAGATATATTGAATTTGGATCTAAGGATATGATACTTTGGAAAGGAGTTTCTTATTTTGTTTTCACAGAGGATGAGACGCTGTTCATTTCTTCTATTCCGATTTGGTATGATGGACCATGCCCTCCTGAAGGGTTGGTGTGAACACCTTCAGAAAATTGCTTCGCTCAACTGCCAACTGAGATGAAACTAGCACACAGGTTATACCATGAAAGACCTAATTAACGATGCCCCCATTCAGCAGGAAGCAGTTTGGAGAGAAAAAACTGTGCCCATGTTCCCAAATATGGTTTATAAACGTTCTTTTACATTTTAAGGGGGATATGATATAGATATGAATAATTTACATTAGTATAGATTTTGCTTTATTGATAGAGATTTAAGGTCAATTTTGTTAAATGTATAAGTGTTTCTGATTTTGATTAAGGTATTGTGATTGTGTAGTTCATTTAAATATGTACTGTATAATTAAGAAATATAGGTTGTTAATGGATAATCATCGATAATAGTAAAGCTTGTAGTCATGTTAGTTAGATTTTCTAGATATATAGAGATATATTTTAGATAGACATTCTTCATGTCTTTCAAAGATTACAGAATAGGACATTTAAATGTTTTAATAACTTAGGACTTTTCATGACAATGAGACACTCTGCTCCTGGCAGCACCAATCTACTTCAAGAGGAAGATGGGCATCGAAAAGGCTCGTTATGGAGATTGATAGCCATTTGGGCAAGAAACTGCTCTTGCCTGGACTATTGCATAAACTGGACAAAGAGATCCCGCAGAGAGAGGACTACTGAACTTGCCTAAGGTGAGATGATCTTTCGGGGTTCCTGATTCATTTTGAAAGAGGCTGCGAGACATTCTGCAGGACACAACAGATAGTGACTGAACTAACTGAATTTTCTTGCTTTATGGAAATGTCTGCTGGATACCATGGGCCTGAAGGCTGAAGATGGATGCCCCAACGGTACAAAAGAACTTTGGGTGACTGTCCAGGCAGCGAGATGTCTTTGTCATTTCTAGAGTTTGAAGTTTCTTAGTTGTTTACTTAGGTAATATTATATCTTTCTGGAGTCTTTGATGGAGTTAAGAATAGTTAGTTATAGTTATAGTTTTCCTTAGTTATGATAAAGATTATTGTAACTTTTACTTGATAACTGTTTTGTTATATGTAATTTTGCTATGTTAAAGTTAAAGCCTTTTTTTTTGTTTAAACCGAAAAAGGGGAAATGATGGAGGAAGGTCATTGGCTAATAAAGGAACTGCCTTGGCCCATTTTATTGGTTAGAGGATAGGTGGGAGGTGTAAACAGAACAGAACGCTGGGAGGAAGAGGAAGTGAAGTCAGTCTCGACAGCTCTCCTCTCGGGGCAGACGCCTCAGAGAGGCACCATGTCCCGCTCCCGGGATGAAGCTCCGACCCAGGATGGACATAGGCTAGAATCTCCCTGGTAAGCGCACCTTGGGGTGCTACACACAGATGATTAGAAATGGGCTAAATTAATATGTGAGAATTAGCCTAGAAGAGAATGGGCCAAGCAGTGTTTACAAGAATACAGTGTCCATGTAATTAATTCAGGGCATCAGCTAGCCGTGCAGGCGGCCGGGGTGCTGGGAACGCAGCCCCGCTGCCCCTTTATTACTACACCCATGTCAGCTGGAAGTAATTCTAGAGGACGATGTCCCCTCTCCCAGTAAAGTTTGCCCCTGGGTTTAGGGACATCATTCAGGGATTGGGAGGTTGGGGGAGGAATTTTATAAGCTCAGGGATCATTTTGAAAAAAAAAGGGAATGATGGAATAATAGATTTATAATTGCGAGTTTCTGTTTTTAGACAAATACATTGGTATCGATTCTTGTATATTGATACAAAGTTAAATTATATTGACTATTGTATGCATGCATGTTTCTACCTCTGTTTAAAACGTTTTTTATGTATTGACATATATTGTATTGATATATATATAGTATATATTTACCATATTGCAGTGTACATTTCTACCTCTGATTAAGATACTTATATAATGTTTGTGTATTGATATATATTTACCATATTGCGATGTATATTTGTACAGTGTTTATATTTGGAGGTCATTATCCTCATTTGTTACACAGTTGTTTATTGTCTTAGTCTTTAAGTTAGATAGATATTGAGAATTATATAGATTAATAGTCATCTAAGTTTGTCATTTATAATTAGACTAATCAGGTTCTTTAGATATATAGAGATTATACTCAGTATAGATAGATAATCTTCAACCTCTTCAAAGAGCTGTAGAAAATGGCCTTTAATCTAACTCAGAGTTTCGTGATAGTGAGACACAATTGTTCCTGGCAATACCACTCTATTCCTGAGAGAATGTTGAGCACCAAAGACACTCCACCTGGAGCCTTTCTTTTTGGCAGAACTGGCCTTTGGGCAAAGAAATGCCCATACCTCAACCACTAACAGAGATACAGAGCCTGCATCAATGGACAAAACAGGACTGTCATATCCTGACAAGACAGGGTAAGATAGTTTTGAAAAGTTCCTTGACTTTAATAATGGTATGTCAGTAATATTAGGCCTTATCCAAAGTTGGTTGACTCAACATTGCAAACAAGACTTTGGGTGATTGCCCAGGTAGTCAGTTGTCTCTGTCAATTGTTGCACATTTTGGATATATCCCGTTTGTTAAGTAATATTTATTCCCTTCTCAGATCTTTGACGCAGTTGAAGATTATATAATTGTAGTTACTCTCTACATTATTTAGACTCCTTGAGATAGAATGTTTAGCAAAACTTTTGTTCTCAATATTGTTGTTATATTTATTATTATTTATTATTGTATATAGTTGTATTTGGTTTAGTTCTGTCTTATTTAGACAAAAAGGGGAGATGTAGGGATAAGTCCCACTCCTTCAGGGGCATGTTCGCCTCGGGCTAATGTTTACCTATAAATCTGGCGAGTGTGCTGGCAGCACTCGCTTCTGCTTTCCTGGTCTCCGCTGGAATGGTGGTTCTGTAAGTCTATTTCCCCATTAAAAGGCTGTATATATTTTTACAATCTGTCTGCATTCATTTATGCCATTACAGATTAAGATGGTTTCTCAGAGTTGTTTTGATTTGCATTTCCCTGATGTCTAAGGATGTTGAACATTTCCTTAAATATCTTTTGACCATTTGAGATTCTTCTGTTGAATTTTGTTTAGTTGTGTACCCCATTTTTAATTGTATTATTTGAAATTTTGATGTCTAATTTCTTGAGTTCTTTATATATTTTGTAGATGAGTCCTCTCTGATGTGGGGTTGGTAAAGATCTTTTCCCATTCAATAGGCTGCCCTTTTTTATTGAAAAATTAAAAAAAAAATTCCGCCTCCTCCCAACCTCCCATTTCACTCCCCTTCCTCCCACACCACTCCCTCTCCCCCCACTCCTTTCCCCATCCCTCTACAGTCTGAAGAGCAGTCAGGGTTTCCTGTACTGTGGAAAGTCCAAGGTCCTCCCCCCTCCATTTAGGTCTAGGAAGGTGAGCATCCAAACTGGCTAGGCTCCCACAAAGCCAGAACATGAAGTAGGATCAAAACCCAGTGCCATTGTCTTTGGCTTCTCATCAGTCCTCATTGTTCAGAGAGTCCGGTTTTATCCCATGCTTTTTCAGTTCCAGTCCAGCTGGCCTCGGTGAGCTCCCAATAGATTAGTCCCTCTGTCTCAGTGGGTGGGTGCACCCCTCATGGTCCCGACTTCCTTGCTCATGTTCTCCCTCCTTCTGCTCCTCATTGGGACCTTGGGAGCTTATTCCGGTGCTCCAATGTGGGTCTCTGTCTTTATCTCCTTGCATTGCCTGATGAAGGTTCTATGGTGTTATGCAAGATATTCATCAGTGTGGTTATAGGATAGGGCCATTTCAGGTTCCTTATCCTCAGCTGCCCAAGGAACTAACTGGGGACATCCCCCTGGGCACCTGGGAGCCCCTCTAGGTTCAGGTCTCTTGCCTACCCTAAGCTGGATACCTTAATTAAGATATATGCTTCCCTGCTCCCATAACCATCCTTCCTTTATCCCAACCATCCCAATTCCCCAAGTTCCCCCCATCCTCCCCTTCTCACATTTCTCTCCCCATCTCTCTTTACCCCTATCCCACCCCTCCCCCAAGATCCCAATTTTTGCTTAGCAATCTTATCTACTTCCCATATCCAGGAGGATAACTATATGTTTTTCTTTGGGTTCACCTTCTTATTTAGCTTCTTTAGGATCACAAATTATAGACTCAATGTCGTTTATTTATGGCTAGAAACCAATTATAAGTGAGTACATCCCATGTTCATCTTTTTGGGTCTGGGACACCTCACTCAGGATAGTGTTTTCTATTTCCATCCATTTGCATGCAAAATTCGAGAAGTCATTGTTTTTTTACCACAGCATAGTACTCTAATGTGTAAATATTCCACACTTTCTTCATCCATTCTTCCATTGAAGGACATCTTGGTTGCTTCCAGGTTCTGGCTATTACAAATAATGCTGCTATGAACATAGTTGAACAAATGCTTTTGTAATATGGCAGGGCATCTCTTGGGTATATTCCCAAGAGTGGTATTGCTGGGGTAGGTTGATCCCGAATTTCCTGAGAAACCGCCACACTGATGTCCAAAGTGGTTGGACAAGTTTGCATTCCCACCAGCAATGGATGAGGGTACCCCTTCCTCCACAACCTCTCCAGCAAAGGCTATCATTGGTGTTTTTGATTTTAGCCATTCTGACAGGTGTAAGATGATATCTCAAAATTGTTTTTATTTGCATTTCCTTGATGGCTAAGGAGATTGAGCATGACCTTAAGTGTCTTTTGGCCATTTGAACTTCTTCTGTTGAGAATTCTCTGTTCAGTTCAGTGCCCCATTTTTTAATTGGGTTAATTAGCATTTTAAAGTCTAGTTTCTTGAGTTCTTTATATATTTTGGAGATCAGACCTTTGTCTGTTGTGGGATTGGTGAAGATCTTCACCGAGTCAGTGGGTTGCCTTTTTGTCTTAGTGACAGTGTCCCTTGCTTTACAGAAGCTTCTCAGTTTCAATAGGTCCCATTTATTCAATGTTGCCCTTAATGTCTGTGCTGCTGGGGTTATACATAGGAAGCGATCTTCTGTGCCCATTTGTTGTAGGGTACTTCCCACTTTCTCTTCTATCAGGTTCAGTGTGTTCAGACTGATATTGAAGTCTTTGATCCATTTGGACTTGAGTTTTGTGCATGGTGATAGATATGGGTCTATTTTCATTCTTCTACAGGTTGACATCCAGTTGAGCCAGCACCATTTGTTGAAGATGCTTTCTTTCTTCCATTGTATACTTTTAGCTCCTTTATCGAAAATGAGGTGTTCATAGGTTTGTGGGTTAAAATTCGGGTCTCCTATAAGATTCCATTGGTCGACTTCTCTGTTTTTATGCCAATACCACGCTGTTTTCATTACTGTAGCTCTGTAATAGAGTTTGAAGTCATGGATGTTAATGCCTCCAGACGATCCTTTATTGTATTAGATTGTTTTGGCTATCCTGGGTTTTTTGTTTTTCCATATAAAGTTGATTATTATCCTCTCAATATCTGTGAAGAATTTTGATGGGACCTTGATGGGGATTACATTGAATCTATAAATTGCCATTGGTAGAATTGCCATTTTTACTATGCTGATCCTCCCAATCCAAGAGCAAGGGAGATCCTTCCATTTACTGGTATCCTCGTCAATTTCTTTCTTCAATGCCTTAAAGTTCTTGTCAAATAGGTCTCTCACTTCCTTGGTTAGAGTTACCCCAAGATATTTTATGCTGTTTGTGGCTATTGTGAAAGATGATGCTTCTCTGATTTCCCTCTCTGCTTCCATATCCTTTGTGTATAGGAGGGCAACTGATTTTTTGGAGTTGATTTTGTATCCTGCCACATTATGAAAGGTGTTTATCAGCTGTAAGAGTTCTTTGGTGGAGTTTTTGGGGTCGCTTATGTACACTATCATATCATCTGCAAATAACGAAAGTTTAACTTCTTCCTTTCCAATTCGAATCACTTGATCCCCTTATGTTGTCTTATTGCTATTGCTAGAACTTCAAGCACTATATTGAAGAGGTATGAAGAGAGTGGACATCCTTGTTGTGTTCCTGATTTTCGTGGGATGGCTTTGAGTTTCGCTCCATTTAATTTGATGTTAGCTGTCGGCTTGTTGTAAATAGCTTTTATTATATTTAGGTATGTCCCTTGTATCCCTAATCTCTCCAAGACTTTTATCATAAAGGGATGTTGAATTTTGTCGAATGCTTTTTCAGCATCTAATGAAATGATCATATGGTTTTTTTCTTTCAGTTTATTTATATGGTGGATAACATTGATAGATTTGCGTATGTTGAACCAGCCCTGCATCTCTGGTATGAAGCCTACTTGATCATAATGGATAATTTTTCTAATGTGTTCTTGGATTCATTTTGCCAGTATTTTATTGAGAATTTTTGCGTCGATATTCATGATTGAGATAGGCCTCTAATTCTCTTTCTTGGTTGGGTCTTTGTGTGGTTTTGGTATCTGGGTAAATGTAGCTTCATAAAAGGAATTTGGCAATGACTCTTCTGTTTCTATATTGTGAAATACATTAAGGAGTATAGGTATTAGGTCTTCTTGGAAGTTCTGGTAAATTTCCGCATTGAATCCATCTGGTCCTGGGCTTTTTTTGGTAGGAAGGTTTTTGATAACAGCTTCTAATTCTTTGCGACTAACAGGTCTATTTAGATTGTTCACCTGTTCCTGGTTTAACTTTGGTATATGGTATTTATCTAAAAAAGTGTCCATTTCTTTTACATTTTCCAGTTTTGTGGCATACAGGTTTTTGTAGTAAGATCTAATGATTCTCTGAATTTCCTCTGTGTCTGTGGTTATGTCCCCCTTTTCATTTCTGATCTTATTAATTTGCATATTCTCTCTCTGCTGTTTGATTAGTTTGGATAGGGGTTTATCAATCTTGTTGATTTTCTTCAGGAACCAGCTTTTTGTTTCATTGATTCTTTGGATTGTTTTCTGTGATTCTATTTTGTTGATTTCAGCCCTCAGTTTGATTATTTCCAGTCTTCTACTCTTCCTAGGTGAGTCTGCTTCTTTTTTTTTCTAGAGCTTTCAGGTGGGCTGTTAAGTCTCCAACGTGTGCTTTCTCTGTTTTCTTTAAGTGGGCACTTAGTGCTATGAACTTTCCTCTTCGGACTGCTTTCATAGTGTCCCATAAGTTTGAGTATGTTTTTTCTTTAATTTCATTAAATTCAAGGGAGGCTTTAATTTCTTTCTTTATTTCTTCCTTGATCCAGGTGTGGTTCAGCAGTTGACTATTCAGTTTCCATGAGTTTGTAGGCTTTCTGAGGGTAGCATTGTTGTTGATTTCTAACTTTATTCCATGGTGATCCAATAAGATGCAGGTGGTTACTAATATTTTTTTGTATCTCTGGAAGTTTGCTTTGTTACCAAGTATGTGGTCAATTTTTGAGAAGGTTCCATGTGCTGCAGAGAAGAAGGTATATTCTTTCCTATTTGGGTAGAATGTTCTATAGATGTCTGTTAAGTCCATTTGATTCATTACCTCCATTAATTCTTTTATTTCTCTGTTAGGTTTCTGTCTGATTGACCTGTCCATTGGTGAGAGAGGAGTGTTGAAGTCTCCTACTATTAGTGCGTGTGGTTTGATGACTGGCTTGAGTTTTAGCAGTGTTTCTTTTACGTAAGTGGGTGCTTTTATATTAGGGGCATAGATATTCAGGATTGAGACTTCATCCTGATGAACTGTTCCTGATATGAGTATAAAATGTCCCTCTCTATTTCTTCTGATTGATTTAAGTTTGAAGTCAACTTTGTTAGAAATTAGTATGGCCACACCTGCTTGTTTCTTAGGTCCATTTGCTTGATAAGCCTTTTCCCAGCCCTTTACTCTGAGTAGGTGCCTGTCTTTGTGGTTGAGGTGTGTTTCTTGTAAACAGCAGAATGTTGGATCCTGTTTTCATATCCAATCTCTTAGCCTGTGCCTTTTTATAGGTGAGTTGAATCCATTGACATTAAGTGATATTACTGACCAGTGGATGTTAACTCCAGTCACTTTTTTGGTAGTAGAGTTTGTGTGTATCCCTTCTTTGAGTTGTACTGGTGAAGGGTTTCTAGATGTCTGAGTTATTGTGGTCATTGTTGGACTCCTTGGTTAGTGATTTTCCTTCTATTACTTTCTGTAAGGCTGGATTTGTGGCTACGTATTGTATAAATTGGTTTTTATCCTGGAAAATTTTGTTTTTTCCATTTATAATGAATGAAAGCTTGGCTGGGTATAGTAGTCTGGGCTTGCATCCATGGTCTCTTAGTTTCTGAAGTACCTCTATCCAGGACCTTCTGGCTTTCATGGTTTCCATAGAGAAGTCATGTGTAAGTCTGATAGGTTTACCTTTATAAGTAACTTGGCCTTTTTCCTTTGCAGCTCTTAATATTTTTCTTTATTCTGTATGCTTTGTGTTTTGATTATTATATGGCCATGGGATTTTTTTTTGATCCAGTTTATTCGGTGTTCTGTATGCTTCTTGAACCTTCATAGGTATAGCTTTCTTTAGGTTGGGAAAGTTTTCTTCTATAATTTTATTAAATATATTTTCTGGACCTTTGAGCTGCACTTCTTCTCCTTCTTCTACTCCAATTATTCTTAGGTTTGGTCTTTTTATTGTGTCCCAGATTTCCTGAATGTTTTGTGATGGGAGTTTGTTGGATTTGCTGTTTTCTTTGATCAGTGAGTTTATTTTCTCTATGGTATCTTCAGAATCTGAGACTCTTTCTTCTATCTCTTGTATTTGGTTGGTTATGCTTGTTTCTGTAGTCTCTATTCGTTTACCTAGATTTTCCATGTCCAGCCGGCCCTCTGTTTGTGTTTTCTTCCTTCCCTCCATTTCGGTTTTCAAGTCTTGAACTGTTTCCATTATCTGCTTGATTGTTTTTCCTTGGTTTCCTAGGGTATCATTCACTGATTTGCTCAATTCTTCAAACTTTCTGTTATACTTCTCATCCATTTCCATAAGGGCTTTTTTACATGCTGTTTAAGGGCCTCTATCACTTTCATAAAGTCAATTTTTTCTACTTCTTCTTGATTAAGGTGTTCATGTCCTCCTGTTGTGAGGTCGCTGGGTTCTGGTGGTTTCATGTTGTTTTTCAGATTGTTGGGTGAATTTTTGCATTGATGCCTGTCCATCTCTTCCTCTGAATGCTCCCCTATGGATCTTCTTTTACAGGATCAGGTCTCCTTGCTCACTGATGTACCTTCCCAGTGATGTCACTCTCCAGTGATGGCTCTCCTGGTGCTTAGATCAGATCTCTGAGGTATCGTGCAGTATAGCCCCTGCAGGATGACCAGGAAGTGTAGGAGGGATGAGGAATATCTGAGTTCCCTGTTCCGGGCTGCTGCCAGGGGTCAGAAACTCACTCACCCCAATGATGGCTCTCCTGGTTCCCAGATCGGATCTCCGTGCTGCTTGGGTATCTCATAAACAAAGGGCCTACCTTGCTTGCTGCAGGCAGGCTATTGAGACAAAGGAACTACTGCCCTCCCGGTAGTCCTCTTAGGCAGGGACACCATTTTGCCCAAATCTTCTATTTTGGTTGAGCTAGGGTAACTAAAGAAATTTTGGTTCATGAAAGTTCAGTTGTTTATCCATATTCTTGATTACCTGGTATGTGGCCTGACCCTACACTTATTGATCATATAAAATTTATTACCTCACTACTAAGATCAACTACTTCACAGCAGGAAACCTTTTGCCCTCTCTCCTACCTATCTCTTTCTGTGCTGTGACTACACTTGCTTTAAAGTTGGTCAGTGAACTCAGTTATCACACAGGTCCTTCCCTCTTAATTTGTATGTTCCCAATAAAAGCCAGAGAGATTGCAAGACTCTTGTTCACTGGTCTGCTTTTCCTTCTTACTGACCAGTCAAGGCCCAGACTAGGAGTTGCAGGACTATTTTCCCAGTCCTGGGCAGCAGAAGCAGGATTACATGATCAATGATATTTGTGTGAGACAAGCCTAAGTTACAGGAAAAACTGCTCTAAACAGAAATAAATAATCAGCAAAACCTGAGAAAACTGGAAAAGTCCTTAATGACTGGGAAACATTGGAGAAGAAGAAGAAGAAGAAGAAGAAGAAGAAGAAGAAGAAGAAGAAGAAGAAGAAAAAGAAGAAGAAGAAGAAGAAGAAGGAGAAGAAATCAGAGTAGCGATACATTTCAGGAAGTGAAACCAATAATTGACCTTTTTGTCTTTCAAAATAATTTACCTTTATGAAGTTAAATATAACTGAGAAAAACACATAGTTATCCTGACTTTGAGAATCACCAGGCCATTCCATGGTATAGGGAATGACATTAATAAAAACTATTTGGCCTTGCCCCCATGTGCAATGTTAGCTGCAGAGATCTGTAACTTGACACACACAGCTACACCCAATGGCTTGTCTCTCAACCCTCTGAGCAGACTTAACTGTGCAAATCAGGACTGAACATATCTGCAAAGCAAAGCCCCAATTTGGAATTCAATATTCATTGTCTCAAGCTTGCCTTCCCAGATTGTACACCCACCAATCTGGCCTGCCTTCATTCACATGACACGAATTAATACATGCTTGGAAATTACAAGTTGCTAAGCCTGCCACAATCAGGTCTATGACAGCCTGTAAGACCAGCTTCCAGGCTACTGTAGAGCTATGGAGAGAATGGCACAGAGTAGTGGAGCTTTAGGAACTTTTTCCATCTGAGGGTTTTAGGAAAGGAACACTCATGTTCTGATGCTATCTCTCTGTATTTCCTTGTGCTGCTGAATCTCTTCTCTTTATTATCATGTTGGCTTCAGCTTTTCTTGTTCCTAACAGATACACACACACACACACACACACACACACACACACCCCTAATAGACACTTTTATGCTGAATATAGTAGTTACATTTTGAGGTCACAATTCAGTAAATGATAAGAAACAGGACCATTCTGATAATGCACTTGTAATAAATCTCAAATTCTTAATTGGCTGTAAAGTGCAACTGCAGTTTCAAATAAAGATGAGTCATTACATTATCTAACTAAAGATATACTCTTATAATGGATAAAAAGAGTTATAAAGCTAGATTATTGAGGAGCCTAAGAAAAATAAGGAATTTGTGTATATGTCCTATATTTCTGAATAATAAACATTTTAAACTAACATTATGTGATTAGCAGAAATGCTGGGCTTTCTTGGACATTCTGTCATAAATGCTTTGGTTGAAACTCATGTTTACCTTAAATTTCCTAATATAAGCCCATTTGGCATTTTCCAAGGCACAGTGACATTAAAAGGATTTTAGATCTTAAAATATATTTTTCTGTTCTGTGTATAACTTCCGATTCCTTAAGAGCAGCACTTGCAGTCCTCAGTATGGGCTACAGAGTCAGGTTGTTTCCTGTAGCCTTGACTAGTCAGTATATATTTTTATAAATTGAGGTCAGGAATCTGTGCAAGGACTAAATCACTTGTTAGCTTGCCATGATTGAACTTATTGTAGTTACAACCTAGCCAGATTGTTCAGTATATCATTGTGAACTAAGATAGGGGATGTTTAGCAAGGCATTTGTTCTAATCTGAAGTTACTTTAAGCATTAAATTGGCTAATGGTATGCAATTGTCTTAGAACTGTGGGAAAGAGCTATTTTCTTATGTCAACCTGAGATATGATATAAAACAGCTTTTAGGTGTGACGCACAGGCCTTGTGTATAACAATAGGCCTAGCTATTAAACATTTTTACTCATCAAAATTATGTATCTTAAGAAGGAGTCATCTTCCTGACAATCCACAAAATAATAAAAAGAAAATATATTCTTGAATAAAAAACACACTATCAATATGGACTATTGTAAAAATCCCATAGCTGTTTAGGAGAGAATGGTGGTAGCACATGAGAAAATTACAGACAGAGCAAAAGTGTATTTGTAGCCTGTGTGGGGCTTTCCATCAGGGAATTGACAGTCACAGTGGGCTGACTGTTTAATATTAGGTCACCTTCTGTTGTAGATTAATTGTCATGGCTCTTGGCACAGGTCCCTTGTCCTAATGGTGACTCCAGCAATTTTTTGCCTACCCTGTTTCCCCCTGTGGTGCACACAGTAAACTATTCTAGTCTGAAGGTAGAAGCCATGGTCCACATCAAATCTTTTTCCTGTTACTGCAGTGAATAGTTGACTACATGACTCGAATGAGTAATTTTAAAGCTCGGGGTGGTACAATCCTCTAATTTAAGAATTCAGTTGGTTTAACCAAGAGGACAGTAGAGTCATTGCCCTGGGAAGTAAAAGACTGGGATCAAGGCCACCTGAGTCAACATAAGAGAGCTTGTCTCAGAAACAATTTCTAAAAGGCTGGAGATACAGCTGTTCTACGTTAATATGCCCTCTGAGGGAGAAATCACTTTGCACACTTAATAGATTGATAAACAAAAATCTCTTTAATAGCCGGGCGGTGGTGGCGCACGCCTTTAATCCCAGCACTCGGGAGGCAGAGGCAGGCGGATCTCTGTGAGTTCGAGACCAGCCTCGTCTACAAGAGCTAGTTCCAGGACAGGCTCCAAAGCCACAGAGAAACCCTGTCTCGAAAAACAAAACAAAACAAAACAAAACAAAAAACTCTTTAATAACTGTACATTCAGCTCCGGATAATGCTGAAAGTGGAACCAACCTAGAATAGATTTTGCATTCCACTTATGCTGTTATCCTTAAGTCTCTTTTAGGTCAGGTCCCAGGTTATATTTGAACAATTTAAGCAGATACAGGACACTGCCAGTCTGGCCATTAGATCAAGATTTACAGAGAAAAATCTATCTTTTAGAACATACATTAGAGTAAACCTTTAAAAGATGAATAAATACATTTAAAAGATGTAACATTGCCTCTACTTATCACACATACAAAGAGCAGAGAATACAAATATGGGGAAAAAAGTCAAGGAAAACTCACCTGTCAGCCTGAACAAGTTGGCTCAGAAGAGGACCACAATTACTTCCATGCAGGACCAAGGGGTCATTTTAATGAGCCCTGACTGCTATCTGTCTCAGGGCTTTGACACCATGATAGAGAATTCCATTTTTAAGCTTTATTTTTGTTTTATGTATATAGGTGTGTGCCTCCATGTAACTGCATGCAGTACCTGCAGAGGCCACAAGAGGGCATCAGATACCCTGGGACTGGAGTTACAAGAGATGGTTAGCTATTTGACCTCTGTAACAACATCCAGTCCTTTGTCCATTTAACTGTTAAACTATTTCTCTAGGCAGTTCTCTATTCAAAATTTACTTTGACACATTTTAATTAAGATATATTACATCACTTCCCCCTTCTTCGTCCTCTCTCCATCCATTACTAAATTCTTCCCTTTCAATTTCTTCCTTGTTAAACTTGTGTGAATATGTATGCATAAACATACGAATAAACCTGCTGAGTCCATTTCTGATGGTTATGTGTATATGGTTTCAGGGCTGAACACATTGTATTGGGCATGCAATTAGAGAACTCATCCCTGCCTGAGGCTAATTCACCAACATTCAGGAGAATTCCACTTTTTAATGGGCAGCCAGAGTCTTACTCCAAAGTAATCTAGACTGCTTTGGGCAGGAAATATAAAGAATAGAGAACATTATCAAGAACAGAAAACACGGGTTGGTATATAACCTCAGCTAACAATTGCTGATGCCATAGTACTGGAGTTCTGGTGCTGCAGGGAAGACTATGGACACTGTCCTGAGCCAGTCATGGTCTACCTTGGTTCCATGGTCCTCCCACCATAGCCCATTGACCATTCTCATCTTGTATGACTTTGAAATTCTGAAATTCCTACCTCCATTTTCTAATTATAATGATTACAGACCTGTGCTGCCATGCCTGGCATAGGTGGCTTCAATTTTATTTAGTGAGGCATTTGAATGATGCCAGGTTGTCCTTAGGTATACCCCAAGCATTGTTCTCTGGCCATTTGATCCCCTGGCTTTCACACCCAAGGTTCCCTCCCTAAAAAATTCCTCCATACTCCACAGCTCTTTGTAGATTTCTGATTTTCCCTTAGAGTGACTTCTGTTTAAGTCTCAGGATCTTTGACAACCTTGATGTTATCTGGAGTCACTACCATTCAGGGCTCCTAACTGAAGGTTTCACAGGCATCAGGGAAACAGAATACCATCCATTCAGACAAACCAGTCTTTATGCCTGCAAGTTCCTTTTCTCTCTTTACAGGAGGCATAAACTCCAACAGGGTTGTCCTTGTGGGCTTGCATTGCAGCTCATTTATGGCATTGGAGATGATCTCAGTCTTGTGGCTTTGGCCAAGTGATCAGACACTTTTTAAAGACTTGTATTGTCAGTTTCTCTTCTGATCATTTTGTGTACTCTTGTCTCATTTTGTGGAGACTTGGTCTTGGAAATTTCTTTAAGTTAGTTTTTGATGCTCTCAATCTTGTATTTCTTCTGCGAGATCAGGACTGAGGTACAGGTGAACTCAGGATCTTCCATTCACACATTACTGTATAGTGACATGTTCATGGGGCTGAATATATGGTTCAACACATGAGATCATGGACAGCTCATCTATAGGTACTGACTTTGATTGGCAGCATCCAAAATACAGATCACAACTACCTGTAACTACAGGTGATATGTATCAGTATTTTCTTGTGACCTCCACTGGTACCTGGCATGCACTTGATATACACTCAGGCAAAATTAAATTTCATTCTTTTTGAAAATATATTCATGAAGAAAACCTTTTTAGTATGTATATATACATATATGTATGTATGTATATCTTTTCACCATTTGTTTATCCAGTACCCTAAGACACCAGAAGAATGTGTCAGATCTCCTGAACCTTGAAGTACAGGTAATTCTAAGCCATCTGATGTGGTGTTAGGCACCAAATTTGTTTACCCAAGAGGAGCAAAAATATTTGCCAAACTCCTGAAAGTGTCATTAAAATGTAGATGAAGATGCCCCATTACTTCTTCTGTACTTGAAGATGGTGAAAGTCCCTTCTAGACGGTTGTCAAAAGATTCATTGGTTTTTTATCTTCCTGTGAGTGAATTCTCCACATTGCTTCTTACTTTCAGTGTTAACGCAAGTCTCTTGATGTGAGCAAAGTTAACAGAAGATAACAAAGCTAGTTTGTTAAAAACCAATCAGGGTCCAGTCAGTTTATATCAGGAAAAGTCCCATAATCTGAGATGTGCTTTTTCTTTTTGATTTTTTTTTTGAGACAAGGTACCTCTACATAGCAATGGCTGTCCCCAAACTCACTACATGAACCAAGCTGACCTTAAACTTAGAGAGATTGGCCTCTCAATGACTCCCAAGTGCTGGGATTACAAGCATACACCTCTAAGCCCAGCTTAGACATGATTTTTAAGGCATAATTAAGGAATTACACAAAAGCCCAGAATAAAAGATAACAAATGTTTATTTGGGGAACACTCACAATAAGAAAGACACTGCAATCTTCTGCTCTGTAAGCCCTAAGACCTGTGAACAGAATCCAGACCACCAGCCAAGAGGGTGAGGACACTCTGTTCTTATCACTACACAAGTAGTACCTCAGACTATGCTCTAATGGACCAGTACCCAAAAGGCTATTGGCTGAATGAATTCCCACAACACCTCCCCCTTTTGTCTAAATAAGAGAGTTCTAAACAATACAAAACTATTTACAATAAGAACAAATATCAAGTATTATCCAGGAGAAAGAAAAGGCAAAACATGCACAAAATAGAACTACAACGAAATGAACAATATCAAGCAAGAAACACATGCTAAATGTCCAGTCTAAGGTAATTAGCAAATAACAGAGATTATTTCAATAGTTGTCCTACACTGAGGAGTCTAAGTCTTATACTAAAATGTCTTAACTAAGTTATGAGAGGAAAGTAGCTATGACTAGTCTTTAATCCCATCAAAGACCTGAGAAGGAAAAATAGTACTGAGTAAGCAGAAAGGGCCAGCAAGTGACAGTACACAGAACACAGCAAGTTCTGGTAGTTTTGGGGACTTAGGGTAGCATGAGAATCCTGGATCCTGATTGTAAAATGAGCCTTTCTCTCCTTTTCTTTTTTAATAAATAAAATAAAATAAAATAAAAAGTGAAATAAAGGGGACTTGAATGGTACAGATCTTCCATTGCTGGACCCATACCTACATAGGGTTTAGATTCCACTTGCTCCCTACCCAAATCTATGCCTGCAGTATCATACACATATGCATGTGCCCACTCTCCCATCAATGCACACAGGTAGGAAAAAAATTAGGTCTGGGGAGATGACTCCGTCCTTAACTGCACTAGCTGCTTTCCTCTGAAATTTCTAGCAACCATGTGGTGGTATCTGGTGCCCTCTTCTGGTAAAATTGCATATATGCAGCTAAAACACCCATATACATTTTTTTTTCTTTTTTTTTAATTTATTTATTTATTAAGGATTTCTGCCTCCTCCCCGCAACCGCTTCCCATTTCCCTCCCCCTCCCCCGATCAAGTTCCCCTCCCTTATCTGCTCAAAGAGCAATCAGGGTTCCCTGACCTGTGGGAAGCCCAAGGACCGCCCACCTCTATCCAGGTGAGCATCCAAACTGCCTAGGCTCCCCCAAAGTCAGTACGTGCAGTAGGATCAAAAACCCACTGCGATTGTTCTTGAGTTCTCAGTATTCCTCATTGTCCGCAATGTTCAGCTAGTCCAGATTTATCCCATGCTTTTTCAGACCTAGATGCCCTTCAATGGAAGAATGGATGAAGAAAGTATGGAATATATACATATTAGAGTATTACTCAGCAGTAAAAAACAAGGACTTCTTGAATTTTGCATACAAATGGATGGAAATAGAAAACACTATCCTGAGTGAGGTAAGCCAGACCCAAAAAGAGGAACATGGGATGTACTCACTCATATTTGGTTTCTAGCCATAAATAAAGGACATTGAGCTTATAATTCATGTTCCTAGAGAAGCTAAATAAGAAGGTGAATCCAAAGACAAACACATAGGCATCCTCATGAATATTAACCTTCATCAGGCGATGAAAGGAGACAGAGACAGAGACAGAGACCCACGTGGGAGCACCGGACAGAAATCTCAAGGTCCAAATCAGGAGCAGAAGGAGACGGAGCACGAGCAAGGAACTCAGGACCACGAGGGGTGCACCCACACACTGAGACAGTGGGGATGTTCTATGGGGAACTCACCAAGGCCAGCTGGCCTAGGTCCCATATACATTTTTTAAAAAACACACCAAAACCTTTTCAAGCTCTCTCAGGTTTTACGTGGATATAGTTACCCACGTTGGTGCCAATTCTGTAGGTGGAGACTGCTTGTTCATTCCCAGCTGCCTAGATTCCCAAAATAATCATACAGAAATCTGTATTAATTGCAATCTTGTTTGTCCAATACTTACATGTATTATTTTTTTAGTTTTATTTTTGTTTGTTTGTTTTTTTTTTTTTTGGTTTTTCAAGACAAGGTTTCTCTGTATCTCTGAAACCTGTCCTGGAACAAGCTCTTGTAGAACAGACTGACCTCAAACTCATAGAGATCCACCTGCCTCTGCCTCACAAATCCTGGGATTAAAGGCATGTACCACTACTGCTGAGCGATATATTAAATTAATCCATTTCTATTAATCCGTGTATTGCCATGTGGCTATGGCTTATTGCTGTAGGAAATCATACAGCCAGTAGCCCTTAAGTTACCTGCCCATTGGGGCATGGCCTCTTATACTATTTATGCTTATGTAAAGAGTGTGCCTGGTCTCTTTTATGGCTGCGGGATTCAGTTGTTATTCTCCGTTCTAGCAGAGATATTGATTTGTGAGTCTACCCCTTAATAAATAACTATATATTAATCTCAATTCTGCGCTAGTGTGGGATTTCTTTTAAGCATCCTTTATCTGGCATCCAATGTGGGGCACAAACCCATGATCCTGAGATTAAAGAGTCTCATGCTCTACCGACTGAGCTCTTATTGGCAAGGTTCTGGTGAGTCTGTATCCTGCAGGAGGCTACATGGCTTCTCACTGACTTTGCCTACTTTCTCCTCTCTCTCTGCTTAGAATTCCTGCCTTACTCTATTCTGCCCTGTTATAGGCCCAAGCATCTTCTTTATTCATTAACCAAACACATCCCCAGCATACCAAGGGGAATCTCATCAAGAGAGGTGCCATCTAGCAACTGATGGAAACAGATGTAGACCCACTGCCAAACATTAGGTAGAGTTTGAGGAATCCTTCAGAAGACGGGGAGAAAGGATTGTAGGAGCCAGAGGGGTCAAAGACACCACAGGAAGGCTTCCACAGTCAACTAACATGGGCTCATAGTGACTCATAGAGACTGAACCAACAACCAGGGAGCCCACATGGGATTGACCTAGGCACTCTGCCTGTATGTTATAGTTGTGTAGCTTGGCCCTGTCTGGGACTCCTAACAGCAGAAACAGGGGTGTCTCTGACTCTTTTACTGTTTTTTGAGACCCTACTCTTCATACTGGGTCAAGCTGCCCATCATTTATCGATGGGGATGTGCCTAGTCTTACTGCAGCTTGATATGCCATGTTTTGTTGGTAATCATGGGAGACCTGCCCTTTCTTAAACAGAAAAAGAGGAAGAGTGAATTGGGGATGAGAACAGAGGGGGTTGGGAATAGAGACTAGGAGAAGAAGAAGGACAGGAAACAGTGGCTGGGATGTAAAATAAATAAAATAAATTTATATAAAAAAGAAAATCAATAAAAAATGTGGCATTGTTACATATATTGAATAAGGAGAAAGAAGAAACACTTCTCTACTTCTGTAAAGAAGACTCACATGGGGGAGAGACTCAAATATTTATATACTTTATAAAATTGATACATAAACTCAAATGTATCCTGGGATTAACCTTTTAAAAGAGCTAATCAATGACTGACATTTCCAGATTTATTATGAAATTGTACAATTTACATGCAGCAGTGGCTCTGAGGAGCTTCTCATTTTGACCAGCATATCACATAATTAAATAGTTAATGGGACTTTCAGTTAGTGAAAGTCCCCTTGGGGTAGGGTGAGGAGTCTTTTAGCTAAGCTTAGGCTCTTTGTAATGAGACAATATGTCACACTGGTACCAAGAAAAAAATTATTTGACAAGGAAAGAAAAATTTCAAATTCAGACAATGTAGCTATTCATTTTAAAAAAAAATGAAACAAAGACACTATGGTGTTTGGGTATTGAAAAAACAAGAATCCTGTAATTCTGACTTCTGATCACCCAGAAAGAAGAGATAGGGGAACTGTTCATCAGAAGGGAACATTTACATTGCATCTAAAAATTTTTAATATTCTCACTGGTAATTGTTTATATATCTTTAATTTTGAAAATTTTCATTATAAAGAATACTAATAGGCATTGTGTAATACATAAACCAATAGAGTTAAATGCTATAAAAGAAAACTATAGGTGGCCTAAGATTCTAAAACTTGAACACACAAACTTTCTTCTTTATATATATATATATATATATATATATATATATATACACATATGTACTAACATGATATAAAGTAAATGAATAAGCTTCAACACAAAAATGAGAGAAATCATTTAATAAACTTGAACAAAGACAAAAACTAAAAATGAAGAGATAATACTACATTAAAAATTCATGTGATAAGGTTAGCATGATCATATACACCTGTAATAGCTCTGTTGTAAGTTCAAAGCAGACCTGGCCAACATAGTTCCAGATCAGCAAGGACTAGATAGAAATACACTGTTTAAAAAACTGACAAAAATTAAACATAAAAAATTATGTGATAAAGTCACTCTAATTTTAAATTAGAAGATAAATCATAGCAACTGGTGTGATAGGCAACAGGTAAATTACTGATGTGCAATGAATTCTACAAACTGAAAAATAAAAAGGAGTTGAATTAATAATCGTGAACCATGAATTTAATGGGGTACTACACAGCAGAAAATAATAATGACATCTTGAAATTTGTGGGCAAATGTATGGATCTAGAAAACATCATATTGAGTGAAGTAACCCAGACCCAGATAGACAAATATCGTATGTATTCCCTCATAAAGCAAAGAAAAACCAGCCTACAATTCACAATTCCAGAGAACCTAGACAACAAAGAGAATCCTAACAGAGGCATACAAGAATCTAATCTATGTGGAAAGTAGAAAAATACAAGATCTCTGAGTAAATTGGGAGAATGGGGACCATGAGAGAAGGTAGAGGGGGAGGGGAGAGGAAAGGAGAGGAAAAGTGAAAAATATATGGCTCAATAAAAACAATAAAAAATTGTGAACCATAAAATAAGCTGTTATTAAAGAGTGAAATCGCATATAATTAGTAAATATATGGTAAGGATTTCAACTTTGGAATTATTCAGAGATATGCAAATCAAGTTATATAAAAATTGTGTATTTCCATAATGCCAAAATTTTTGGCATTCAATGTTGAGAAAATTCTGGTGAAACATTTGTTTGATAAACATAAACAACTCAGTATAACTTAGCCTCACTTAGTGACAGAACCCTAAATTTTAACTGTGGGGAAATAACTAGAAAATAATTTGAAGTGTCTGATAATGTTCAAATGTACATAATGTTTTGCATAAGTACCTGGTTTAGATGATGTTTCTCCACCAAATCATATAGACATATGACATACAAATGCATATATACATATATCCATAAACATCACAATAGATATGAAGCATTTCAACTATAGACACAAATGTAGAAATAGTAAAAGAATTTGCCCATGGTTTAAATAAAGCCTCTAATCTACAGTGAACAGAAAAATAACATTTCAAGCAAAATTGACAAAATAAATACACAATACCCAGACTTATTCTGAAAAAAATTTAATCCATGGGTTCTGAGATGGAAAATAATCCTATTTAAAAGCATTATTCCTATTGTTTTCTATTGCTATGTATATTTGTTCTTTATTATTCCTTAATAAAAAGAAAACTAAAATCTGAACACTTTAAAAATTCTACATATGCTGCCAAGCTGCCTTATACCTGTAATCTTGTCACCTGAAAGGCTGAGTCAGGAAGATTGCCAAGAGTTAAAGCCTAGTCTGGGCTACAAAGTGAAACATTGTCTAGATTTTTTAAATTAAACTTTACATATTCTTTTTTCATTATTTTTGATGCCCATTTCTAGAGATTTGAAGTATAAGGACAGCATCTGAGGAGTACCAGAAGCTTTCATACATAAGTGTATTTCATGTCTGTAAAAAACTAAATTTGAACAAGTATCAGTTATACTGAGTTGCTTATGATTAAGTCTCTTTCCAAATACAACATTTTTAGGGCAAGGTGTTTTGTTTTCCTTCTTTGAACAACCAAGTGGATTTTGATCAGTGGCAGTTATGTGTCCATCAAGTGATATAACTATATTGTATGTATTTGCAAATTAATTTGATGGAGGAAGGTCATTGGCTAATAAAGGAACTGCCTTGGCCCATTTTATTGGTTAGAAGATAGGTGGGAGGAGAAAACAGAACAGGATACTGGGAGGAAGAGGAAGTGAGCTCAGAGACTCGACAGCTCTCCTCTCAGGAGCAGACGCCTGAGAGAGACGCCATGCTCCTGGCTCCTGGGCAGAAGCACGCTATGAAGCTCGGACCCAGGATGGACATAGGCTAGAATCTTCGCCGGTAAGCGCACCTTGGGGTGCTACACACAGATGATTAGAAATGGACTAAATTAATATGTGAGAATTAGCCTAGAAGAGAATGGGCCAAGCAGTGTTTAAATAAATACAGTTTGTGTGTTGTTATTTCGGGCATAAGCTAGCCGAGCGGGTGGCTGGGGTGCTGGGAACGCAGCCCCACCGCCCTTATTACTACATATGGCGCCCACGTGGACAACTGCTTCCACATAAAGCCTGAGACAGCTTGGGAAGTAATTCTAGAACAAAATGAAAGCATTGTGCCTGGTTTCTTGGTAGCAGCAATTTCTCGGTTCTACTCTGCTTGCTAGAGGCAAGCAAGCTCCTCATCTAAGAGAGGCTTCCTGACTCAGCTTTAGCTGCAAAGCCTGCAGCTCATTAAGAGGTCCTGCCACGAAACACTTAAACGGTGTTGACGAAAAGCTGAACACATGCTTTTCGGTTTTCAGCCGTAGCAGGAAAAAAGCTGCTCCGTTTAAAAATGCCGGCTTTCTGGGCTGTCCTGCCACGGCAAACTCTGACTCTTTTATGCAGGCCGTTTGTGCAGTTTGCAAGCACAGGCTGCTGAAGCTCGCTTGCTGGCTACAGCCAATACCTCAGCCATGAGGCTGGAAAGCTAAGGAATGGACTGGATCTAGCTGGCAAAGCCACGGCTTTATTCCTACTGATATTGCTTGGTAAATTAAAGATTCATGTGGTCAGAAAAAGAGAGATATACAGTAAAGAGAGATTCAAAGACAGAGAAAATTTCTGAATGGTTTAAAGTGTGTTAAAAATATATGCAGACTAAAAGTTGAAGTTCTTAAAGTAAAAAACAAAAAAGGAAGAGAGTTGCTGTGTGTGGTAGCACATGCCTTTAATCCCAGTGCCTAGAAGGCAGAGACAAACAGTTCTCTGTGAGTTCAAGGTGTCTTAGCATACACCTTTAATCCCAATGCCTGGGAGGCAGAGACAGGCGGATCTCTGAGAGTTCAAAGACAGCCTGGTCTACAGAGTTACTTCAGGTCAAAGATACAGAGAACCTGTCTCAAAAAGCAAAGAGTTAAAAGTAAAAATAAACAAAATAGAGGTTAAAACAAAGCTGCACAAAGATGGAAAATACACAGAGAATTTTGATACTGTATGCTATTATGCTCTCTTTGAATTATTTGAATGATGAGGAAGGAGCAACAGCTACTAAAAGATATTTATTTATAAATGCTGCTGAACTAATCCAACATAGATATTTTGATGCCTTGACTTTGAAATTTGGATCTAAGGATATGATGCTTTGGAAAGGAGTTTCTTATTTTGTTTTCACAGAGGATGAGACGCTGTTCATTTCTTCTATTCCGATTTGGTATGATGGACCACGTCCTCCTGAATGGTTCCTGTGCATGCCTTCAAAAAATTGCTTCGCTCAACTGCCAACTGAGATGAAACTAGCACACAGGTTATACCATGAAAGACCTAACTAACGACGCCCCCATTCAGCAGGAAGCAGTTTGGAGAGAAAAAACTGCGCCCATATTCCCAAATATGGTTTATAAACGTTCTTTTACATTTAAAGGGGGATATGATATAGATATGAATAATTTACATTAGTATAGATTTTGCTTTATTGATAGAGATTTAAGGTCAATTTTGTTATATGTATAAGTGTTTCTGATTTTGATTAAGGTATTGTGATTGTGTAGTTCATTTAAATATGTACTGTATAATTAAGAAATATAGGTTGTTAATGGATAATCATCGATAATAGTAAAGCTTGTAGTCATGTTAGTTAGATTTTCTAGATATATAGAGATATATTTTAGATAGACATTCTTCATGTCTTTCAAAGATTACAGAATAGGACATTTAATGTTTTAAGAACTGAGGACTTTTCATGACAATGAGACACTCTGCTCCTGGCAGCACCAATCTACTTCAAGAGGAAGATGGGCATCGAAGAGGCACCTTATGGAGTTTGATAGCCATTTGGGCAAGAAACTGTTCTTGCCTGGACTATTGCATAAACTGGACACAGAGAACCCGCAGAGAGAGGACTACTGAACTTGCCAAAGGTGAGATGATCTTTCGGGGTTCCTGATTCATTTTGAAAGAGTCTGCAAGACATTCTGCAGGACACAACAGATAGTGACTGAACTGACTTTGAATTTTCCTGCTTTATGGAAATGTCTGCTGGATACCATGGGCCTGAAGGCTGAAGATGGATGCCCCAACGGTACAGAGGAACCTTGGGTGACTGTCCAGGCAGCGAGATGTCTCTGTCATTTCTAGAGTTTTAAAAGTTGCTTTTTTCTTGTTTGCTTAGGTAGTACTGTATCTTTCTGGAGTCTTTGATGGAGTTCAGAATAGTTAGTTATAGTTATAGTATTCCTTAGTTATGATAAAGATTATTGTAACTTTTACTTGATAACTGTTTTGTTATATGTAATTTTGCTATGTTAAAGTTAAAGCCTTTTTTTGTTTAAACAGAAAAAGGGGAAATGATGGAGGAAGGTCATTGGCTAATAAAGGAACTGCCTTGGTCCATTTTATTGGTTAGAAGATAGGTGGGAGGAGAAAACAGAACAGGATACTGGGAGGAAGAGGAAGTGAGCTCAGAGACTCGACAGCTCTCCTCTCAGGAGCAGACGCCTGAGAGAGACGCCATGCTCCTGGCTCCTGGGCAGACGCACGCTATGAAGCTCCGACCCAGGATGGACATAGGCTAGAATCTTCCTGGTAAGCACACCTTGGGGTGCTACACACAGATGATTAGAAATGGGCTAAATTAATATGTGAGAATTAGCCTAGAAGAGAATGGGCCAAGCAGTGTTTAAATGAATACAGTTTGTGTGTTGTTATTTTGGAGCAAAAGCTAGCCATGCGGGCAGCTGGGGTGCTGGGGACGCAGCCCCGCCGCCTCCCTTAATACTACATTAATTTTCATATTAGGTGAAACACATAGACTGTGTGAGAATACTTTAGTTGATTTTGGGTATGAGTCATTAGAGTCACCACAATTTATCTGTTGTTACACAGGGCAGAAACAGTATTTTCTGTTGGTGATAACTTTCACTTAAGTAAAGTCCCTAGTTATGAAATGAATGAATTCTGTGAGTCTGAGTTCTGTACAGTCAGCTGAAGCAAGATTAGAATGTACTCTTCCAAGAAAGAACACAGCCATCCTCCATTTCTGATTCCCTTGAGCTTAGAAAGTTTTATCAATGTAGTTAACCTTTATTATAAAGATACCAAAAAGACTGACAAAGAACTTTGGTGGGAGAAGCAGAGTTGTCTTTGACTAATTCTGCCAAAAACAATTAAAAAACACCATTGCCATTGCTGGTCTCCCTCTTTCTTTGCTTAATAAATTCGTTTACTTTTTAAATTAGGAATTATGTAGGCTCTTTAAAACTTTATTATATTCAATTCAGGCTTTCTCTATGTCTTCTTCCAGACCTCTCTTGAAGAGGACTCACCCCTTGAATATTGCCCTCTGCCCAAGGCCAATCTGGGCCATCCTGTTCTCAACCCTTAAAATCTGTCTCTCCAGGAATCCTGGGTCCTGCTGGTATGAGAATCCCTAACAACTGAATAAATGACTCTGGTACTACACTTACTTATTTCCTGCCGTGCTCCTCAGTTTTCTCAGTTAGCGTCATATTTCCACTCTATCTCCACTTTGCCCACTGAGCCCCTGTTGTGTAGCAATTTCCTATAGAATTGAAACCTTCCAGTCTTGGAGGGAAACAAGACAGGATGTTTACAGGGAGTGAACCAACAGGTTGTTCTAAGGGGAAGTAAAATACTGCAAGGAAGCTCATTATGACAGGAAGTAAATGACTCATAATAGCATCAGGAAGTCTCTGACTGACCAGATTCACTAGGCTTTTCCCTCCCAAAGAGCACACAACAGTGAAGACTACCAGACAAGCCCAGACTTCTAGAAGAAGCAGTGACCAACCGAAGAGTCTGAAAGAGCTGAACTGTCTGGAAGAAGCTCAGATCAACTGGGCCATTGGGAAGGGATCCTCTCCAACCTGTTTGGCTGCCTGCAAGTAGTGCAGTGAGATCAGATTTCCACTTTCATGGGCTGTGACCCCTGCTAGAGATGGCTTTGGTGATGCAGCTGACTTTGAGTCATTTCTGCTTCTATAAGTAACCCCCCAAAATTCATTGGTTCACCAATTTGTACTTTGAAAGTGTCATTGGTTTCTTATCTGAGGCGAGTAGACGTTTGTTCACACCTCACCTGGAATAGTATCACAAAGCAGCTCCCCAATGTACACACACACACACACACACACACACACACAAAGACTCAGAGTCAAAGGTTTATAGATGATTCATTCATTTACAACAAAAAACAAAACAAAAAACTCCAGAGTTCCCGTCATCTTAAGAGAAACGTGGGGCAATCCCATGGCATAAGTTTCTTGCTAGAGGTTCCCAGGGGTTATTTTTTTAAAGTGAGGAAGTATGATACACTTCCAGCTACTTCAGACTTGAAGTCAATTGGAGATTCTTATAGTCACTACACTATATGAGCTCTTTAAAACGTTCTTGCTTCTTCTGTATATGCAACAGAGTAAGAAGTTTTAGTCCACCTATTGTTTCCTGTTTTCTTCTCTCATAAGGGTACTTATCTCAAGCATCTCACAGGCTACAGCTTCAAATCCTGAATACTGCTCTTTAATACCAAAAGCTGCCTCCTGAGAGCATAGCCAGCCCTTCCACACAGGTCCTCATCTGGATGTTAATTATGTAATTATATTTATAGAACATATAAACATATGTTTTATATTCAAGTTATTTCATTAAGTTGAACAAAATTGAAAGATATGTTAAACTATTTCATTGTTTTCTACTCTAACTAATGGAAGCAATGCTTCTTTTTGATGGCATTACTTCTTACTAGGTTTTTCTGTATTTTTTTTCCTATTTGTGTGGATATCATACATATTGTGTGTGTGTGTGTGTGTGTGTGTGCACGCACACACATGCATGCTGTTTATTTAAGTTTCTATTGATGTACTAAAACACCATAACTAAAAGCAACTTGGGGAAGAAAGGGTTTAGTACACCTTTTAACTCCCAGGTAATAATTCATCATTGAGGGAAGTCAGGGCAGGAACTCAAGAAAGAGCATAAGCATGAACCCTGAAAGAAAACTGCTGGCTTGCTCTCCATAGCATGTTAACTTTGCTTTCCTATATAAATCAGAACCAACTGCATAGGACTGGGCCTGCCCAAATGAATCATTAAGAAAATGCCCCACAGACACATCCACAGGTCAATTTGATAGAGATAATTCTTTAACTGATGTTCCATCTCCCAGGTGACTCAAGTTTGTGCTGTCCACCAAAAAACTAACCAGCATATGTAAACATTTGTGTCAGGGCACATGCACATGAAGAGGACAAAGGTTGAAAATGGAATGTTGTCTTCCATCATTCTCTACCTTGTTTTGTTTTGTTTGTTGGTTGGTTGGTTTTGTGTTTTTGTAACAGGCTTTCTCATTGAACCCAGTGCTCACCATTGACTAGAATGGTTGGCCATTCTAGTTGGTCATAAAATCTTAGTGGTCCACCTGCTTCTGCATCCCAGTGCTAGTAGCTAGTATTCTAGCTTTATACTGCCATGTGATCCTTTTCCTTCCTTCTTTCTTTCTTTCTTTCTTTCTTTCTTTCTTATTTTCTTTCTTTCTTTCTTTCTTCTTTCTTTCGAGACAGGGTTCTCTGTAGATTCGGAACCTGTCTTGGAACTAGCTCTGTTGTCCAGGCTGGCCTTAAACTAACAGAAATCTGCCTGTCTCCCAAGTACTGGGATAAAAGGTGTGCACCACTACTGCCCAGCTGCCTAGACCCTTTTTATAAAGGGTATTTAGGATATGAACTTGGGGCCTCATGCTTGTATGACAAGAATTCTATTGATTATACCATGTACTCATAATGAAAGCTTTTTTTCCCTTAGTACTCTTATTTCCTCATCAGAGTAATGGAAAAAATAGTTGCTAGTTGAGGGTTCATTTGCAGACTTAGATAACAGTGAATACATGAAGACAGAACTGAACTTTTGAATTAAATAGATACTCATTCTTAGTGAAATTTCAGAACCCTCTTTATGTTCTCTTCAATGGGTATTGTTTGATTGCTGTTCTGCTTGGAATTCTGGATGGTACAGATTAAATTAACATGATCCATGCTATTGAGAACCTTCACACTCTAACACTTTGGTTTCTTTTGATAGAAAGGCATGGAGTGATAATTCATCCCCTAATGGCTAAATATGAGTCAAGAAAATGTTTTACATAAAAGACAGATAGGGTCCCTTCTATAACATAAGTCAAAGAATTTGGTGGTAAACTTACTGACTCTTGAAGTTTCCTCAGCCACAAAAAATAATTTGAAAACTGAATATTAAATCCAAATTAATTTTAAATACAGAACTGAGATTGAACATAAGCAAAGGAAATCCCCAGGTAGAAACAAATAAAATATTCAAAGTCAGTATAATGAGCAAAAACTAAGCTCAGTGACCTATGAAAAAAACCAGAATACAGTAAATTCCCCCAAAGCCTAGAGTTTAACATGTACCAGAGTCCTAGGCTTAAGTCTAAAGTCTAAATAAACACTAAACTTAGAAATTTCTCCTTTAAATTAAAAGCCAGTCTATATTATAGCAACTAGAACATTGTACTCACTAAGCCATTGACACTGTGAAGAAGCAGGCCAACTAAAGTGTTCTGGGGAAGAAAACAGAACTGAGAAGCTTACCTCTGCACCTTGCTGAGGGTGTCGTGTGATTTGCATTAACCTGCCTGTGGAAAATCCCATATGATAAATTCTTAATTTGCTGAAACCCTTAGAACTGAGAAAAAGACCAGACCTGTTCTTATCTCACAGATGTTTGACAAATTCATCTCTCCAGCCCCAATCATATGTTTGTAAGGCAAACTTGAAACTCTAAAAGTTAGAAACATAATAATTCAACATTTACATCCAGCTATCTGAATAATTGGTAGAAGACTTGCTCTAATTTCATAAACAATAATCAAGCAGATAAAATATATGAACTTATTGCTTTGGGGCATTAAATAACACCCAGAGAAGAATTACGGCCACTGAGAAAAGAGAAGTGAGTTAGCGGATCACTGTAATAGTCCCACTGTTTACTTCGTGACAAATTTCAGATTTCAGAAGACAAAACCCAAACAGCACAGTGGACTCCTCCTGAACTGCAAGATATTGACACCCTCATTAGAGAATCTTGTGTAGCAGGAATTTTCTAGAATTGTACTAGCAGAGAGAGCTACAGCCAAAAAAAGAAAGAAAGAAATCAGAAGTCTATCTATCAACAGCTAACCCTGTGCAAGGGATAATATAAGATACAGTATATGACTGTTATCAAGGAGACAGGGAGAGCTATGCTATAGCAACAGTGTGATTCTGGGGATACTTGCCAAATGACAGCCCCAGAGGTTCAGAGACTATCTGAGTCTTGGCTAGAACTGACATAGTGCAGAGAGGAGGGTGACAGAGACAAGAGAGAATGCTTTCAAGTCTTGGATGAGTACTATATACACATTTGCATAAAATTATCTAAAACCAGAGAAATAAGTACCAAAAACACATAAGCAGTCAATTCTTCAAGATCAACAGGCTAGGAATACTTTTTCCTCTCACTAGCTACTGTGGAAAGACAGGAAGGGGATCTGGGTATAACCTTCAAAAGCCCCAACCCTACTGATACCACCTGGGTTCCACCTCCTAAAAGTTCCATGCCCACCCAAAATAATACCACCCAAGGAGCAAACATTTAAAATAAGATTCTGTGGGTGACATTTCATTTTTAAACTATAACAAGCATATATCAGAATGTCATTCCTCCTTTATGCTAAATATGTTCTTAACTATACAATTTAATAACCCTTAATTGTAGTATATTTAACCATATACATATCCATAATTTTTATTATATTTATCTTTTGTGTGTATGAGTGTCTTCCTGCATGTAAGTACATACACCCCATGTCTGGTGCCCACAAAAAGCTTCACTGGCTCTCTTGGAACTGAAGTTACAGATTACACATGGTGTGTCACCATGTGGGTACTGGAAACTGAACTTAGGTTCAACAAGGGCTCTTAATTCCTGAGCCATCTCTCCATCCCTATCCAGTCATGTTCAATATATTTTAAATACATTATATGTTGATAATTCATTTTAGCTTACCCACATTATCTCTTGTAAATATAGCTGCTATGAACATTGTTATAGAAGTATCTGTTGTGGTCAGTCTAATCTTTTTTATATATAAATAAATGTGTATGTGCTTTTGTGTACAATATATAAATATGAGAGTTATAGAAATGAAATTGCTGGATTACTTGGCAGCCCTGTGTCTAACTATATAAGGATTGTTTTTATAGAGCAGCTTTACTGTTTTACCTTACCACCAGAAATTCATAAATGATATTATTTCTTCCATTTTAAAAGAAGATGACTTATTTTAAATTTAAATATTTAAATGCTTCCTGCTTAGATAGTGAAATTCTTTCTTTTTATGTTCACACAAGGCTGAGTAAAAGTCCAGGTACTTACATAGGCTGTTGTTGATGACACCTTCTGATCCAGACAAGTTTTTCACTGGACTGTTCTTTGCAGCTGTCTCACACCTGCAGGTTTGGTGAGTTTCTCCAGCTTCTATTCTATATTTCAGAAATGAGACATTCCTTTTTAAAAGAGAATAAACCACAGTATGTATAATATATGCATGCTTTATTTCTTCTAAGTTCATCAAAGACTCAGAAGTATCAGAAAATCTATCCCTCATCTCCTGTATCATTGACCCTCATCTCTGAGTTTAAGAAAGTTCAAAGAATATTATCCAGACAGAAGATGTGTCCATATTAACTGTGTGTAGACCTTTGTTATTATCCCTTAAATAATAAATATCAATTATTTGCATAACATGCTAAATTAGGCATTACTAATAATCTGTAGATGTTTTTAACATATATGGTATATGAGCAGGTTCTGCACACATACAATACCATTTTCTCTAAGAAGCTGAGCATCTGATGACTTTGGTATCTTTGGAACCCACCCCTAATGACGTGGATGGATGACTATACTCACAAATGCACAATCTTCTCTTAACCATTAAGAACCATTTTGTTCACTGAGGTAAGTTTCATGTGCTCCACCACTGTCTCTTCCAAGCTTTAACCTTCTTTTTAAAAATTTGAAAACCTTTTTATATTTCAAATAAAAGCTGAAATGTAAAAAGCACACCATGAGTAATACCTGACTCTGAACCTAGGGTCCCAAATAAATTACAGAGTAGACTTTCAACCAATCGATAATCTGAAGCCTGACTCCAAAGACAGTCACCCATCTGGGTCTATCCTAGGAAGGACAATCTAGAATCAGCTTACAAAATCATAAATGTGAGAAAAAACTGTTTGACAGGACAATGAATTTCAAGATATGTGGTTAAATATGTTGTATGTACTGTTAACTAACTTACTTTATTAAAGTTTTATTTCATAAGTCTTTTAAAATTCTTTTGAGTCATGAGTCCTAGATAAAGCATACTGTTTTAAGTAAACTCAAAGGATTAACAACCTGTACAATGACTAAACTACCTTCAAGTATACAAATAAAGCCAAAAATTAAACTGATGTAACATAAACTAAGATCTTATAACTCAGTTTACCAATTGATAATGCATAATCTTAAGGATTTTGAATTCTCAACCCTAAGCAATGGACACCAAGATGAATTTCAGAAATTAACAACCTTGCAAAAAAACTAGAAATGTAGTCCATACTCGGGATGTTCCACATCGCATTATACACTACCAGGATGCAGGAAGTTGTGACAGGAGGTTCTCATTTGAAGTCATGGCTGAGTCACACAGATAGACCTTGTCTTAAAACACCCAAAAGGGGACTGATTAAAAAAGAGAGACAAATTATAAATCAGTAATAGACATTTATGTACAGAGGAGGAATAATGTGAGTCACAGCAGATTTACTGTGAAACAATGAGAGAAAGTACAGAAGTATCTTTAAAATACAGAAAGAAAAGAGAATCACTCTAAATTTCCAGTGAAATATCTTTCTAAAATGAGGACATATTAAATTAGAATTATTACATAGAATCCAAAAGATATAGCCTCCATGAAAACTGAAGGAATACATTGGAAAGAGTAGTCCCAGAAACATTTACATGTTTTGAAATACGTTTTCTTTGGAAGAAAAAGTGACAGTGGTAAGTTCATTGGAGAGGATTTGATTCTAAGTGGGAGAGGCCAAGAATGACTCTTCTGGATGTCATTGCAGTTTATATACAGTATAAATGGACACCCATCAATACCATCTGCTTTGGCAAAATAATATTTTCTTTGTGACTCATACTGATGAAAAGAAACTTGAGTTTTGGCCTAGAACCATATTAAAATGGGATATGTGGACCTGCAACACATGTCTTTGCATTTTTTTCCAACTCTGAAATGCAAAGTTGGAGTATAAATACTGGAAAACTTGCAGAATCTAAATATTGGTTTATTAATCACTATCTTGGCTGGCTCTTCTTAAATGCACTGATGTTTTTGCTCTAGTCAGTGTACTGTTTGACAGTACAGACCAAGTAAAAATAAACCCTTTGAACGGCCTTTACTTACCAAAAGAATAAGCTAAGGGCAACACTGACTCTTGGGAAAAAACTGTTGTGATTAGCAAAAGTATCAAGACCCAAATCATTCAGAGTTCATGATTTCTACATGTTTGCTCATTTCTCCAATGAAGAAGAAAACTGGCAATGAAAATGACATTCACCTATATGCTAGCTATAAGTATTTATGTCAACTTGGCATGAACTAGAGTCATTTGGGGCCAGAGAACTTCAATTAAGAAAATAATCTCACTAGATTGGCCTGTAAGTAAGAATATGTTACTTTCTTTAATTAGTGACTGATGTGGGAGGACCAAGCCCATGTGGGCAGTGCCACCCCTCAGCATGTGGTCCTTGAATGTATAAGAAAACAGACAGAGTAAGTTGCTAGATAGTATTATGTCAATTTGACAAGAGTTAAAGTCATCTGAGAGGTAGGAATATCACTTAAGAAAATGCCTCCATAAGACTGGGCTATACTGTAAAGTGAGGGATGGCCATGCTACAGTCCACAGCCTCAGAGAGGCAAGGTGACAATGAGAGCCCAGTAGACCCAGTTCTTGTGAGTGAACTAGAGGTAGGTGAGAATGGGAACATGAGGGAACCGGTTGGGAGATGGATGGAGGGGGAAGAGTACTCAAAGAGATGACTGGAAAAAGGGGGGAATTTCAGGGTCAGATAGAAACCTTGTGCAGGGGAACCTCCAAGAAATCTGCAAGGATGGCCCCAGCTAAGACTCCTAGTAGTTGCCAGGTGGTGGTGCCACACGCCTTTAATTCCAGCATTCAGGAGGCAGAGGCAGGTGGATCTCTATGAGTTTGAGACCAGCCTGGTCTACAGAGCTAGTTCCAGGACAGGCTCCAAAGCTACACAGAGAAACTCTGTCTCGAAAAACAAAAACAACAATATCAACCAAAAGAAGACTCCTAGCAATAGTGAATATGTAGCCTGAACTGGCCATCGCCTATGACAGGCAAGACTTCCAGTGGAGGGATTGGGACAACAACCCAGCCACACAACCTAAAACCTACAGTCTGCCCTGTCCTGCCCTGCCCTGTCCTGCCCTGCCCTGCCCTGCCCTGCCCTGTTCTGCCTACAGAATATGCCATGGGGGGAGGGGATAGGGTAAGAGTGGTCCAGAGATTGTAGGAGTGGTCAACCAAGGACTGGTCCAGCCTTAGACTCATGTCACAAAGTAAGCCCATCTCTGACACTGTCTGGAATTCCAGGACCCAGAGACTGAATGGCCCAGAGACCTAAGATAGAATCAAACACAACTGGAGAAAAATGCCAATGTAAAGCTGCCTAATTATATTCTGATATACTCATAGATCGGTGACTACACCAATTGTCATCAGAGAGCCTTTATCCAGTAGCTGATGGAAACAGATGCAGAGACCAATAGTCAAACACTATGCAGAGCTCTGGTAATCCTGCTGAAAAGAGGGAGGAAGGATTGTACGAGCCAGAGAGTCAAGAGCCTCTCAAGAAAACCCATAGAAACAATTTACCTAGTGTCATTGGAGCTCATAGAGTCTGAACCAACAGCCAGGGATCTTGCATGTTACTGACCTAAACACTCTACATATATGTGACAGTTGTATAGTTTGGTCTATTTGTGGGACTACTAACAGTGGAAGCAGGGGCTGTCCTTCATGCATTGACTGGCTTTTGGAAACATACTCCTCATACTTGGTTGCCTTGTTCAGCCTTGATACAAGGTGAGAAGCTTAGTCCTACCCCAACCTGATATGCCATGCTTTATAGTTACTCATAGGAAGCCTGTCCCTTTCTGAACAGAAACAAAAGGGCAGATTTGGGGGGTGAGGTTGAGAAGAGGGGGGAGGGAGGGGAAACTGGCCAAGTTATAAAACAAATAAAACTTTAAAGAATACACAAATTGTGAGTGGTACCATTCCTAGGCTGGTAGTCCTGGATTCTACCGGCCAGACCCAAATAATCACACAGAAACTATATTAATTGCAACATTGTTTGGCCCATTAGCTCAAGATTCTTATTAACTAATCCTTACATCTTAAATTAGTCCATATCTATTAATCTGTGTATTGCCATGAGGCTGTGACCTACCAGTAAGGTTCTGGGCGTCCTTCTCCTTTGGCAGCTACATGGCATCTCCTTGGCTCCACCTACTCTCTCTTTATTATTTCCACCTGACTTTATTCTGCCCTGCCATGGACCAAAGCAGTTTCTTTATTAGCCAATGGTAATAACACATATTCACAGCATACAGAGGGGAATCCCACATCAGCTTCCAATTTCTGGCTATTATAAATAGACCAGCAAGGAATATGAATGATCAAGTATCTCTGCAGCAAGATGTAGAGTCCTTTGTGTCCCAAGAGTGAGATAGCTGGGTCTTGTATAGGTTGATTTTTCAGCTTTTTGAGGAATATCCACTTAAATTTCCATCGAGGCTGAACCAATTTGTATTCGCACCAAAACAAATGAGGGTTTTCCTTTCCCTACATCCTTGCCGTAATGTGTTGCTGTTTGTTTTATTTCTCATGGCCATTCTGACTGGGGTAATATGAAATCGCAAAATAATTTGAACTTCCATGATGACTAAGAATGTTAGATATTTTTTAAATGTTGATGAACCATTTGCACTTCATCTTTTGAGAACTCTCCGTTTAGTTCTACATCCCATTTTTAACTGGCTTCTTTTCTTGATGTTAAGCATTTTAGTTGCTTGTATATTCTAAATAATAATCAACTATCAAATGTATATTTAGAAAGATCTTTTCCCATTCGGTAGGCTGGCACTTTACAAGAATGATGGTGTCCTTTGTTGATGGAGGAAGGTCATTGGCTAATAAAGGCACTGCCCTGGCCCATTTTATTGGTTAGAGGATAGGTGGGAGGAGTAAACAGAACAAAATGCTGGGAGGAAGAGGAAGTGAGCTCAGAGACTCCACAGCTCTGCTCTCCAGAGCAGACGCCTCAGCAGAGACGCCATGCTCCGCTCCCAGGATGAAGCTCCGACCCAGGATGGACTAGGCTAGAATCTTCCCGGTAAGACCGGTTCTCACAGATTGTTAGAGATGGGTTGATCGGGATGTGAGAATTAGCCTGTAAGTGCTAGAGCTAAAGGGCCAAGCAGTGCTTAAAAGAATACAGTGTCTGTGTAATTATTTTGGGGCATAAGCGAGCCATGTGGGCAGCCGGGTGTGGGGGACGCAGCCCTGCCGCCCCATATTACTACACTTTGTCATACAGAGGTGTTGCAGTACTATGAGTTATCATTAATTAATTGCTGATCTTAGTGTTTGTGCATTTGATGTCGTGTTCAGAAGCAATTTCCCACTTTTTCTTATATGAGTCTCAGGGTTTCTGGTCTTATGTTGAAGTCCTTAGTCCATTTGCAGCTGAGTTTTATGTAGGATGATAGATAGGGATCAGTTTTCATTCCTCTACATGCAGTCATCCAGTTTCATCAGCACCATTTGTTGAAGAAGCCATTTTTTTTCTCCAGTGTGTATTTTTGGCCTCTTGGTCAAAAGTAGGATGTGTATAGGTGTGTGAAATTATATCTAGGACTTCAGTTCTATTCCATTGATCAACACATTTGTTTATACAAATACCATGCTGTTTTTATTACAATAGCTCTGTAACACAACTTTGAAATCTGAGATGGTAATAATTCCAATCTTAAAGTGTTTTTTATACAAGTCTTTCACTCATTTAGTTAAAATTAAACAAAAATATTTTTGAGATTAATGTGAAAGCTTCTATTTTCTTGATTTGTTCTCAGTATATTTGTCATTTGTGTATATAAATGTTACTGATTTTTGCATGTAAATATTTTATCCTGTTACTTTGCTGAAAGTGTTTAGCAGGTGCAGAAGTTTCTTGATGGAATCTATAATGCATAAAATCATGTAATTTGAAAATAAAGATGCATTACTTCATCCTTTCCTATTTGTTCCCTTGTTCTTCATTTGTTTTATTGCTCTAGCTAAGACTTTGAGAAGTATATTAAATAGATAAAGAGAAAGCAGGAATTCATGCCTTGTTCTTGATTTTAGTTTTGTTTAGATTTAGTCTTTACTGTTTTACTGAAGTGTTCTGTAAATGTGTATTAGGATCATTTGATTTCTGACTTATTTAACTCCAGCATTTCTTTATTTGGTTTTCAACTGGATACTATTTTTTTAAAATGATGAGGAATTTATTATAGCCCAAAAGAACAAAATAAAAATTTTCTTTAACTAATAAAATGTCATAGTGGTAGAGGCATATATGTTTAGGCGTGTTGACCTGAGTTTGAATCTTGTATTCCACAAGATAGCAATAGAGAACAATACCTTCCAAGAGGTGTCCTTTGACCTTAACATACGCATTGGTAATATGCGTACCTATATTCGTCCTATCTTTTTTTCTTCTCTTGTGCTCTCTCTTCCTCCCCCACTCTTCTCTATAACCCCTCCTCATTAAATGAATAAATAACATTTAAAAAAAACACATAATTGTTGGTGTGGTGGATTAAAATGGGAAGCACACATACAAAAGAAAAAATTAATTTTAAAACCAGTATATTATATTAGACCAAAGATGATGGTAGCATGGAATTTGGTGGTAAAAGATAAAGAAAATGTTAGTAGATAGAATTAATAAAATTAAAACAGGTAAAGGCTAGAAAAACAGCTCTCTGGTTAAGAGTACTTCTTGTTCTCCCAGAGGACCTGAGTTCAGTTCCCAGCTCCTACACTAGGAAGCTGACTAATACTGTAACTCCGGATCCAGAGGATCTGATGTCCTCTTGAAGAAGGACGCTTAAAAGAAATCCCACACTAGCTCAGAACTGAGTATAATAGAGGGTTATTTATTTAGGGGTAGACTCATAGATCACAATCCTCTGCTAAAACAGGGAACAGCAACCAAATCCAGCAGCCAGGAAAGAAGCCGGATGCGTGCTTTTCATCAGCATATATAGTATAAGAGGCCACATCCAAGTGGGTGAGTAACTTAAAGGTTATGGCAGTAGGAATTCCTACAGCAACCTCTTCTGGCCTCCATGGGCACCCGTATACATATGATGCACATATGCACACAAACATTTACATAAACACAAAATTTAAAAAGGCTAGAAACTAGTAAATCTCAAAATTAATTATATGTGGAACTGTGAAAAAGTAGATATATGCCATAGATCTTTCTGAGATCTATGTTATATAACTGGATTATTTAGTTGTTGTGATAGAAATAGAATGTAAAAAAGGGAGGTAAAACTTTAAACCTTCAGAAATTCTAACATTTAATAACAACATAAGTGAAGATGATGTATATGAACTATATGAATTATATAAAGTGACTATAGAGCAAGGTAGGGAACTAATATAGAATCCCTGGAAACCAACAGAACATATTTTTTAAAGAGAGAAAACACAGAAAGCATTCCTTGAGTTTGGCAATATTAAAGTGATTGGTAAGAGAGACCACTTTGAACCAGACAGAACACTGATGAAAGATGAAAGATGTTGGGAAGAATAGGTCATCTGTAGCTCAAGACACTACCTACGAATATGGTCTCTGATGGTGAGAAGAATGGGTGCTAGCTAAAACAGAATCTGGGCAGGTGTTAGGTAAAATGCTTTAACATTTTTTTGGCCCTATCAAATGTCATGGGACTGATCCTACATTTTAAACTATATTCAGACAGTAAGAGTAAAATGTTTTTGAGTCTGGGAAGAGTATAACCCAAGGCCTCATGTGACAGGCCTCAGATTTGTTTTGTTTTGTTTTGGTTTGGTTTTGATTCTTTTCAAGACAGGGTTTCTCTGTTTAACAGTCCTGGCTATCCTGAAACTCACTTGTAGACCAGGCAGGCCTCAAACTCACAGAAATCCACCTGCCTCTGCTCTCTAGTGTTGGGAGTAAAGGCATGCACCACCACCACCTGGTAACAGGATCATATTTAAATAGAAAAGTAGGAAGGATAAAGGGTAAGGAAAAAGCAAGAGACTCCTAGGATTCATAGCAGGAAATTGGGAGGAATATATCTCTGAGGTGTCCTAGTGAAGTTTAGAAGCATAAAAGTATAGAAAGAGCAGATAGTTAAAGCACAAAATAATATTCAAGCAAATGAATTAATGGAGGAAAACAACTGTATAGTTGCTATCAGTTTGAAAACCTATTTGATATGAGTTGCCTTGAATTTACCCACAGATGGAAACCCTTTTGTTGTTTTCTTTCTTTTTTTAATTTCCTTTTTTAATTTAAATTTTTAAATTTAGTTTTTGCTTTTGTTTTGTTTTATTTAATTTGGCTTAGTTTAGTGACGAATCTTGTGATGTAGCCCAGCTCATTTGGAACTTAAGAAGCACAAGATCCTTCTACCCCAACTCCCTAACTCTATGAGTGCTAGAATTAAAGAATTATGCTAGTTCAACATCTTTGCTATATGACTTTCAATGAGAGTACTCCAGAAAACATGGTTGAACTCTGATTTTGGGGTTTTCAGAACACTGGTAATAAGTCAACAGAGAGGCAAAGGACCTTCTGCTGAAAGGCATCTTCTTTTTTTTTTCAAGACAGGGTTTCTCTGTAGCTTTGGAGCCTGTCCTGGCACTAGCTCTTGTAGACCAGGCTGGCCTCGAACTCACAGAGATCCGCCTGCCTCTGCCTCCCGAGTGCTGGGATTAAAGGCATGCACCACCACCGCCCGGTTTGAAAGGAATCTTCTTGAACTTGTGATTTATAGTTTCTAGACTAGTTGAAGAAGTTACTGAAGAAAAGGGACAACAGCAGCAGAGAGACATTGGATAATAGAAAAGTCTTCTGAATTAAATCAGTCAATGTATTTCAAGGATGTGTTGACCTCACAATGGAAGCCAGGAGATGGCTATGTTGGAGGAGTTTTGCTCTTGTTTCAACAGAAGAAGAAAAATTATGGATACCATCAAAATTAATAAAGATCCACTTTGAAAAAGAGAAGCCTCTTGAGAAAGAGAAATGACAGCTCATCCACAGGGGTGACATTCATACAGGTGGTAAGAAAACCTCATAAGGGTTGGGGGCAGGGTTCAGCTCTTGTCTTTACAGGAAAATACACATCTTCAAAAATTCAAGAGATCCTGGATGTTTGGATGCTGACAGAAGAAAAAATAACTATCCAATAAGGATCATCAAGAAAAAGGAATATGACTTGGAAGGACAGGTGATCAAAACATATACATATATAATATTAGAAATATTATATTATATGTAAAATATATGTTGATATATCACATTAATTAATATATTAATATAAATATTATATATAATCTGTATTTGGAGATGGACAATGGCTCTGTCCTTCTCTAAATCCAAGCAGGTTGTTAAAAGACAAATTCAGAGTTTCTGTCTCATGTCAAGAGCCATCTGGTATGGGACAAAAAAGAAGAAAGAATTTAGAAAAAAATTTAGTTTCTTAATACCTATTTTCATCCCTGTCATACCTTCATTGAGTATATATGTCTGTATAGATAATGTTTAAGTTTTCCACAATGAACAATGAATTTTCCTGCATTAATCTTTGAAGTTTCCAGGAAAATGATGGGGCCCCACAACAACAACTCCACCTGGTTGATATGACATCATGATGTTGATAGTGCTACTATAAGACCAATTGTTCCAAATTGGTTAGCTGGAATTGTGCACTTTTTTTATAATGTTCTGGCCAGAACTTCAAATGTGAACCTCAGAAAAACCCCGCCGAATACTCAGAGGCTATTTGCAATTATACCAGATAGTTATCTTGAAACTTAACCATCATATTACTTTCACAGGATCCCATAGAAAGAACATCGCCCCATGACAGCTGGAAGTAATTCTAGAAGACAATGTCTGTTGAAGGAGCTGCGGGCTGTGTTCCTGCCGCCCCAGCTCCTGGTCGTCTGGCTAGCTTAAGCCCTGAAATAACAACACACAACTTGTATTCTTTTAAACACTGCTTGGCCCATTATATCTAGCCTCTTCTCGGCTAACTCTCGCACCTGGACTAGCCCATTTCTAATAATCTGTGTAGCCCACCAGGTGGCTTACCAGGGAAGATCTTAACCTACATCCATCCTGGGTCGGAGCTTCATCGTGTCTGCCCGGGAGAGGGGAGCTATCAAGTCTGAGCTCACTTCCTCTTCCTCCCAGCATTCTGTTCTGTTTATTCCACCCACCTATGTTCTAACCTATGAGGGCCAAGCAGTTTATTTATTAATTAACCAATGACCTTCCTCCATCAAATGTCCCCTCTCCCAAAATTTGTCCTCGGGGTTAGGGACATCATTTAGGACTGATTATAATTGGTATAGGGTTGGGGGTAAAATTATGTAGGATCAGGGATCTATGAAAAAAAGGGGAAATTGGATGGGATAATAGATTAGTGTGAGCTTACTTACACTAATAATAGTATTAGAGTGAATACTTGTGAGCTATTATTTATAGGCAATTTACATTGGTATCGATTCTTGTATATTGATACAAGCTTAAATTATATTGAATATGTTCCTATTTCCATCTATAATATTTATATATCCAAGCAAAGTTATTTTGTCATATTTTATCTCTTCTACCACTGCCTAAAACATTTTTATATGTTGATGCAATTTTAGGATATTTTTTATCATATTGCAATATATCTTTCTACCTTTGATCGAGATACTTATACATTGTTTACATTTTGAGATAATTGTCCTAATTTGTTGCACAGTTGTTTATTGTATATTCTAATATGAAGTCTTACTCATTAAGTTATATAGGTACTAAGATTTATAACTCAATAGTCATCTATGTTTGTCATACTTATAGTTAGACTAATCAGGTTCTTTAGATACACAGAGATTGAATATTGCATAGATAGGTAATCTTCAACCACTTCAAAGAACTGTAGAATATGGCATTTAAATAACTTAGGGTTCTGTTGAAATGAGACACAATTGCTCCTGACAGCACTGATCTATTCCCAAGAGAATGTTGAGCACCAAAGACACTCCATTTGGAGTTTGTTTTCTTCTTGGCAAAATTGGCCTTTGGGCAAGGAACTGTCCATTCATTGACCACTGACAAAATGCAAGATGTCAGGACAGGACAAACAGGATACAAGAAAAAAAGATTATCAAATCTTATCAGGATAGGGTAAGATGGTTTTGAAAATTTCTTGCCTCTGAGAATGGTCTGTCAGTTACTCTTGGCCTTGGCCAAAGTTGGTTGCTTCAAAGTTCCAAATGAGACTGCCCAAGTAGCCAGTTGTCTCTGTCATTTGTTGTACATTTTGGAAGTTGCTTGATTACACTTCCTGCTTAATCAAGTAATATTAGTCCCCTTCTTGGATCTTCTATGGGGTTGAAGACGAGATAGTTGTTATTTTCCTTTCATGGCTTGGCCAAGTTATTTATTATACAAGACTTAAACTCATTAGGATAGGATAATTATTGAAACATTTATTAGATGTTTTTTGCTTGATATATTTGTTCTTATTGTACATAATTTTGTATTAGGCTTAGAGCTCTCTTATTTAAACAAAAGGGAGAGGTACTGTAGGAATTCCTACCACCAGTAGCCTTTAAATTACCTGCCCACTTGGGCGTGGCCTCCTAGATTATTTAGCATGCATCTGGCCTCTTTTCCAGCTGGTCCCCATTCGAGCAGAGGACTGTGGTCTGTGAGTCACCCCCTAAACAAATAACCCTCTATTATACTCAATTCTGAGCTAGTGTGGGATTTCTTTTAAGCGTTCTTCTTCAAAAAAAGTCTGAAAATCAGTCAATAATGACAATTATTTCTCCAAGAAATTTCTCATTTGATCTGCCTGTGTCTTCTCGATTCTTCAACATAAACTTCTGTAGGACACTTCAAAGGAACCCACTTAAAAGCTGGAAGAAGTGACCAGACTACAAGTCTAATTTGTAGGAAAGACTCAGCCAATCATCTTGCTTGCAGGGGGCGGGGTCCCCCGAGGATATTTTTTACTTATAAAGATTGCAGGCATGCTCTCCGCCTTCCCTTCTGTTTTCCTGTTCTCCACTGGAACTTTTGGTTCTGTAAGTCTATTTCCCAATTAAAGCTGTATATATAATTACAATCTTTGTCTGAGTTCATTTAAGCCGCTACACTAATTAACTAAAGCCTAAATTTATATTTTATGGAGATACTTGAGTTTTGAGAATTTTAATCATTAGTTCTTTTGAAAATAATTTATAAGAGTAATATCCAATAATAATTTTATTAAAACAATATTATAATTGCATGCTAGACTACTATAAAATATATAATTACTTGCAACATTAATTTCAATGTTTTCTTATTTTCTTACAGTCTCTTTATGTCTGAATTTTGAAAATGGAAAAAAGATAATTTGTCAAACTACTGTAAAAACCTAGGTTAGACATGAAGATGATGAAACTTAATATTGTGAAAAGAATCTAAAGAAAAAACAAATTTGAGTGATTGATGAAATTTGTATTTATACAGAGTTTCACAAACTTTCTACTGAAGTATCTTTTTCTTTAAGTACCACAAACTCCATGGTTTGGACAAAGCCCAGTTGTAAAGCCATTGACTAGGTTTCATGAAGCCCTAGGTTAGATCTGAGGCATACAAATAGTAGATTGTTACAGGAGGGCCTGCTTGTTTGTCCCAGCCGCCTGGCTAGCTTACACTCAAAATAACCACACAGAAACTATATTAATTAAAACACTGCTTGGCCATTCGTTTTAACTTTATATTTGTTAACTCTTACATCTTAGTTTAACCCATTTTTAGTAATCTGTGTATTGCCACGTGTCTGTGGTTTACCGGCAAGATTCTAACCTGCATCCATCTCAGACGGAGGATCCATGACTTTTCCTCCCTAGCTCCTTGTTGACCTTGCTAAGCTCCTATCTGAGCTTTTGCCTGTTCTGTGTTCTGCTTGCTTTCCACCTGGCTGGGGGCCTGGTTCAAAGCATCCCTCAAGATGGAGTTTTCCTGCTATAGGCAGGCCAGTTGGGTGCTGGGGCCATTTTTCAGCTGCTCCTGAAGAATCCGGATCTTGCCCTGCAGCTGCTGCTCCTCTTTTATATGGTCCTGGTAGCTGGCCTGCATTCGTGCCTGCACAGCTGCAATCTCCTGCTCCCCAGCTACCAGCTGCTTTTTACCTTGGCCTCCCTAGCTGCAGCTTTGGCCTTCCCTGAAGCCAGTTCTTTGTCGAGTTTCCTTAGCTTGCTCTTGGCGACAGTAGCATCATCTTGCTCTGTAGCTAGCAGCTTTTCTTTCTATTCTAGCTGGCGTTTCAGAATTGCTACAGGGTTACCCTTTTGAGTGGCCTTATGTCAGGTGTCCTGAGTAACTCCACTCTTCTCAGAGAGGATCTCAATAAGCCTTTGGGCCTCACCCTAATTGAACGCTATCCTTCGAACTGTGGAGACCAGCATCTTGTAGGGCAGAAAAAGGGTTGTTGCAATCTTGGGCTTTAGGCTTGCCCTTTCTCTCTGAACCAGACTTTTTCTTTGCAGGCGCCTCTTGCTTTGGTGCCTCCTGGCTCTAGACCATTCCTGCATTTTTACCCTGGGCAGGAGCCTACTCTGACTTTTTACCCTACCTTTTTGCCCTGATTGGGAGATACGTCTACTTTTTTGCCTTCATTGGAGGGCCCCCCAGCCTTTTTCCCTTGGTTTGAGACACCTTCTGTCTTTGTGCCCTGATTAGCAACTGCATCAGTCTTTCTACTCTGGTTTGGAGCCTCTTCCCTCTTCTTGCCTTGGTTGGGGTTTCCATCCCCCTTTTTGCCTGATTCTGGGTCCCCTCCCATTTCTTGCCCTGACTTTGGGCCCCTTCTGTCTTTTTGCCTTGGTTTTGAGCTCCTTTCATTTTTTGCCCTGGTTTTGAGTTGCTTTTCCCTTCTTGCCCTGGTTCTTGGGTCCTTCCCCCTTCTTGCCCTAGTTCTGAGCACCTTCCCCCTTCTTGGCTTGGTTCAGGCCTCCCTCAACTTTCTTAGAATATCTAGTCTTATTTAAAATTATGTGATTATAATTATGTGATTAATGTAACAACATTCTCTATTTTTCAACCAAAAAGCAGAAACTTAAAACCAAATTTCAAATTTGCTATTGTCACATTTGCTCACCTGGGAAGTCACCAGAAAAAGAAGAATTGAAAAGCAAGTGCAATGGACCTTGTATCCTATTTCCTATGGGAGCTCTTATGAGAGTTTAAGATGAAGCCCTTGGGAGAAGGAAGGAAGTGAATTTAATTATGTAAGTCATGTCAGCCAGAGAATGCTTGATTAAAATAGTACAAAGACTTAATAACTCCTGGTAGAGTAAAATTAACCCTTTTAAAGTTCACACATTTAGAAATATAATTTAACTAAACATTTTATTTTAAAATACATGTATGATTTATGAGTTTGTCCCTAGTTAAACTGGTTGCATTTGTTTCTTCCTTGTTTGTTGGCTTCATTTGTTTTGTTTATTTGTTTGTATATTTATATATATATTTGAAACAAGGTTTCATTACACAATATAGGCTGGCATTGAACTCACAGCCCTCCTGCCTCAACTTCCATTGTTTTGGGATCACAATTGTCTATCACTATATGTTAGTTTATATTCACATTATTTCTTGCAAAGAAATATTCTTAGTAACTAATAGTCCAAACATAGAACAAACTTTGTCTTCTCAGAAACTTGGAAGAAATTTTGTGGCAAATATATGAAATTGTGATGGATATTAAGTAAGAACAAATGGCCAAAGCAGGTTGGAACATGACACTGCAAAGTAACATTGACCTTGGAAAACTTTTAGGGCAAAACTAGCTTGAATAAATATTATAAATATTATTACAAATATGGGTAATTCATTAAACATTTTGCTTTCAAATGTTAAAAGGCCTGAGTTCAATATGCCAACTAGAAGGCCTAAGAGAAGTATATGAAAAGAAACTTCACAATGACATTGTCTCTACATGAGTCAGTAATGTTATAAAATTGTCTAATTTACACCTGTTACCTTAGGACACATCTACTGCTCAAGTACATTGTTCTGGTGTTGTGGTGATAATTACAGTTTTTTTTTCTTTGTTAAAGACACTACACAATGTTTAGATTAGCTTTGTCTACTAGGTTTTAGGAGCAAGAACAAAATCGTTTTATCCTACAATAATTTTATCTATGACATAATTAATTTAAGAAGTAAATTATAGATTTATAGAATGGGAGAGAATATCTTGTGTCAAACATGTGATGAAAAGCTCCACTTACTCTGTGTACTTCCAAATGGCCATTCTTAGTAAGGCTACTAACTGGAAAGAACAGGTGGGTAGGCACAAGTGTTCTTAGTACACAAGAGGGCCTAGTTTAGTCCCCAGAACCAATAAAGAAGGAAAGAAATAGAGAAAAAGAGAGGGAGGGGGGAAGAGGATCACTAAAGAATGGAAAAGAAGGATACAAACTGTTAGAAAGTAGAGGGTTAAGTAAAACAAGGCAGGAATGTTGAATGGAACTGCTTGTTTGTCCTGGCTGCCCAAAACCAAAATAACCACACAGAAGCTGTATTAATTAAAACACTGTTTGGCCCATTAGCTCTAGCTTCTTATTGGATAACTCCTACATCTTAATTAAACCCATTTCTATCAATCTGTATATCACCACAAGGTCGTGGCTACCAGCAAAGTTTCAGCACATCTGCCTCTGGCCAAAGATCTATGGCATCTCCCTGACTCTGCCCTTCTTTCTCCCAGCTCAGTCCAGTCCTCCCTGCCTACCAAAGTTCTGCCCTATCAACAGGCCAAGGTAGTTTCTTTATTCATTAATAATAATCACAGGATACAGAAGGAAATCCTACATCACAGGAATAGATAGAAGGAAAGGAAGGCAATGCAGGAGAGGAAGAGATTAGAGTAAAAACTAACACTAAAGGGGTCAGGAAAGAAAACTAATATGGAGAAAAGGAAAAAGAGTAGAGAAAATTTTGCCTTTATATCAATAACTTAAGGAATGTCAAGACTAGAGAGAACTAGTCAATCTCTTTCTGGATGAATGGAAAAGTAGAATGTCTTGCATAAGATCCCCAGAAGTCTTTCAGATACTGATGCTAATCTGACTACATAAAAATAATTATTTAGAAGGTAATTAGAAATGCAAATTCACCTGGGGCTTCTGAGTTATTCAGACCAAGTTCAGGTACAAGGACACATTAGGTGCAGATTAGAAATCTCTTAGGCTTAGACAAAAAAGTCTATTGTGTGGGGGCACAGAAGTTTATTTGGCACAGACACATACAGGAATATGTATCTCTAAGGTACCCACAGCTGATTGAGTTGTCAACCATGTTTGGAAATCCTTCACATTGTTTTTAAAACTGTATTCCAAATCTATAATCACAGGCCATTATAAAGATGATGTTACAGGGGCTGGGAGATGGCCAAGTTGGTAGCAGTGTTGTCATGCAAGCATAAGAACCCCAGTTTGATCTTAAGAACCCAAGTGAAAAGGTGCTAACAATTCTAGTGCCATGGAGGTGGAGAAAGAAAGATCTCTGCGGTTAATGGGCCAGTCAGTTTAGCCAAATCAGTGAGAGTCAGGATAATGAGAGAACTTGTGATTAAATAAACAAACAAACAAACAGAAACAAGGTGGGTAGCACCTAAGAAACAACACCCAACGTTGTTGTGAGGTCTCCACACACAGACATGTACAGATGTATGTACTCATACATATGATAACATATAAACATACCCAAATATTTACACACATGTATAAAATCATGCTGTTGAACAAATGAACTAATAAAATATTAAATGAGGTTATAGTTTTAGTATAGCTTTTAATTTTTATTACATAATTTGTAAAACATCCTAAAATTAATCTCAAAATAAATTTTGAAGTGTTAAAAAATGAAAGAAAAACTAAACAGAGTAGCATATGCCTATAATTGCAGCACTTGGAAGTCTGAGGCAAAATATTGCAAGTCTGATGCCAGTCTGAGCTACATAGAGAGTTCTAGGCTAGCCTATAATATGAGCCCATATCTGGAAAAAGAAAGAAAAGATAAAAAGAAACAAGTTAAAACAAATGCTATTTTGCTTATTATTTCATTATTCAAGTAACTTAGCTGAAACCATGGATATTTGCCAGTTGCTAAAGAAATCCCAGGATTGAGTATAGTACTCTTTAACCATCTTGCAGAAAGCACCAATGTTTCTTGGTCTTGTATAGGGATTTTCCAAAAAGGAGAAAAGGGCCTTTTGTTCAATGATCCCAATGGGAATTCATTGAAAACATTAGAAAGAAAGTTGCTGATTATTAAAAGTTTCACAAAGCACAAATGTCCTTTAGTAAGCAGTAAGCATGAACATAAACCAGGAGCACTCAAGAACTGTCATTGTTTGCTCTGTTACCAACCTCTGGATTCTACTTCCCCGTGTACACTCTCACATGTGGCATCAGGAGGACCTTGAAGAATAATCTGTTCCTTAGAGCAAGGATTACTCAATTGAAAAAACAGAAGGACATATTTTATTTTACAGATGAAGTTGTTGGTTCATTTTCAATATATCAGTCTTGAAAGTATTGAAGACTTGAAATTCACAAAATACAAGTCCATAAATAGTTGAGATCTGTAGAATCAGAATCTCCTTTTCCACATGATACAGTGAAAGTTCAGAAACTCTTTAGATACTAACATTGTAATAGAGTTTGCACTGCAATTTGAACCTCTGTTCTCAGACACCATATTAGTACTTCTTGTCATTTCAACTAAAATGCATAGCAGAAGTTATCCAAGTCAGGAAAGATCCATTGTGGTTCATAGTTTCAGAATGTTTCAACCCATCTTAGTAGGGAATGCATGGTGAACATCTTAATTCATGTCAATGGACACAGTACATGAAGAAGTGGAAAACAGGCCTGAAATGGAGGCCTCACAAATCTTAAACCTCTTTCTAAAAGTCCACAGCCTCCCACTGCTAGAGAAAAAGATTCAACGCATGAACCTGTAGGGGACTTTTTGGTTTCAAACAATATCAGGCACAGAAGAAAATCTAGGAACATCAGCTTTAGACACAACTTTCTTCATTTAGATGGATGTGAGTGATGTAAAGGAAGATGTGTCTAACAGTCAATACAATTTGTGCTGACAAGTTCTAGCAGGGTGGTGATATGCTCTCCATGTACATAGGATGGCACTGATGTAGATCAATGACTGGTAATTGAAGAACTAAAGAAAAGAGCTGGATGCTAAAGCAAGGTCATTATGGTGGGAATATAGAAGGTATGACTTGACTTATATTTATTGAGTGATATTAACATTACAAACAAATCATAAGAAGACAGAGCCAGAAACTCAATGCACACAAAATGACAATACTACAAAGAGTGAAATGTAGATGTGTAGAATCTATGTGCTGTTAAGATGAACCTGGATAGACAGCACTGGTTTCTCCTCCACTATGTCAAGTGAATCCATACCACCAACACTAAGATAATTTAAAGCTAAAAATTTTGGAAAAGTCCTCAAAAGACTTATTACAGCACATATAGAAAGAAAATTAGGATTTTAATCCACTGATGAAATTTTTTAAAAAATCAAGTACAAAATAAGACTTTACAAAAGTTCCATAAATCTAAAATTTAACTAGATATCATTGATTTTTATTTAAGAACTATAATTTTCATTATCCCTTGATTAAAAATAATGATTCATTATGAGCTTCATACACACACACACACACACATATATATCAATATATATCAATGTACAATGATAAATATTTTCATCCTATTGCCCTCTCTTGTTTCCTTTCCCCCCAATTCTGGCCCACTTCCTCTCCTCCAATAGTTCTTCTGTCTTTCAAGTCCTATGTATACATTTTAATCTAAATTCAAAATGCAATATTTGTTTTTTGAATCTGACTTACTTCCTGTAATAAAATGGTGTCCAGTTACATCTGTTTTCCTGAAAATGAAAAAAAATCCTTATAAAGCTCACATGTGCACTACCAAAGTAGTGCAGAAAGCAAGAAAATAGTAAAAGGACCATAGTTAGGGAGAGATCTAGAGAGAGTAATAGCATGATGTACATTATTTGAAGGGAGACGGGTGAAATGGAGAAGGCTTTAATTGAGGATAGGTACAGAAGAGCAATATAGAAGGTAAAATAATACTAAAGATGTTTGAAGAAGTCATAAGAAATCATATTAATATTTTCTATCTGAAATTGCATATAATATACATATACTTAAAAATAGTTTAAACCTCACGTGGAATGACAATTCTCCTCCCAAGACTGTCTAACAAAATTCCCAATAACAGTCATAAGAAACACCCTTTCAAATTGTTGGTCAAAATGCAGCTCTTATCCCTCATCAAAAAAAACCTTTCTTTGCAACAAAGGAGACCATTATAGAAAACAACTGGTAAAAATGTAGAGAACAAGAGATTGTGCTTGATACAATTGATACATCTACAATATAACTCCTGCACCTTCGGCTCAAGAGGGTGATAGAAGACAGGGTGGAAAGATTGTAAGAGCACGTTGTATTTATATATTGAGGCTGTGTGTGTGTGTGTGTGTGTGTGTGTGTGTGTGTGTGTTTGTGTGTGTGTGTGTATAACAATAAAGAAAAAGAGGTCATAATTTCAAGAGTGGATTGAGAGTGGGGCACAGTGGAGGTATTGGAGAAATAAAGGGAATGCAGAAATAAAAAATTAACAGTAATGACAAAAACTCTATTGTATATATACCACATTTTTCTTTATCTGTTTATCCATCAATGGGCCTTTATGTTGATTCCATCTCTTGTGAATTGTGCTGCAGGATGTACCAATACTGTGATATGTTGACATTAGGAGTATGTGCATGAGTAGTATAATGGGGTTAGATGTTTGTTCTAGTTTTAGATTTTTTAGGAACCCCAATACCAATCCTATGTCTACATCAGCTTATATTCCCATTAGCAATGTTAAGAGTTTCTTTGTCTTTAGATACTTGCTAGCATTTGTGCTTGTTTGTATTCTTGAAAGTAGCCATTCCGACTGAGATAAGACAGAAACTGTGTACCTTTGATTTGAATTTCCTTGATGATTAAGGATGTTCCGGTTCTTTTCTTATGTTTAGTAACTGTTGCACTTGTTCTGAGAATTGTATGTTTAGGTCATCTCATCCTCAGGAGGCATTGTCTATAACAGGTACTGAGGCATAACTACGGGGCTGCTTTACACACCTGCAGTTTGGACATGACTGAAGACATTCTCTTTTGTTAAGTGCATCTCTTAATCACAGACATTTGATGTTCTAAATTGATTAATCCTTTCTACATGTTTCTTTCATCAACAACCTCTACGGTATTTTATTTTTAGCCAGATATGAGTGGAAGTCATCTTTAGGTTAGGCAATGCCAGGAAATATTATTAGAGGAATAAGGAAATGAGAGAAGGAAAGAAATCTGTTCTCTTAGTTTGGGTTTATATTGCTGTGAAGAGATACCACAGCAACTCTTATAAAGAAAAGCACTTAATTGGGGCTGGCATATAGTTTCAGAGGTTTAGTTCGTTGTCATAATGGCAAGGACTTGTGGCATGCAGGCAGACATGGTGTTGGAGAAGAATCTGAGAGGTCTACACCTTGATCTGCAGGTAGCAGAAGGAGAGACTGTACTCGTCATAGCTTGAGTATATATGATGAAACCTCGAAGCTCACTCCCACAATGACACACTTCCTCCAACACCTATTCTAACAAGGCCACTCTTCCTAATTATGCCACTCCCTATGGGCCAAGCATTAAAACACATGACTCTATGGGAATCATACCTATTCAAACTACCATACCAATAATGTGTCTCGTCATCATATTAGTAACCTCTGAATACAACATGAACTGGGGAACTCTGAAGAACAGTGAAGAATTCAGCTGTTGCTTATCACAAAAGAGGGTATGCTTTCCTACCAGTCACCACCTTGATACATGACTCCAGCAGTTCTAACTTACTCTTTAGAGCCCAATATTCTCCCAAAGTAAGAAAACACTATTGACAGTATTATATTTGTACAGATAAATGCTCAGGAGAACCTATGGCTATAGCATCTTCTGCCATAGCCGCTTTCATGTAGGAAAAAAGACAGTCACATGGGATTCCCCTCGGTATACTGTGAATATGTTTTATTACCATTGGGTAATAAAGAAGATGCTTTGAGCCTATAGTAGGGCAGAATAAAAGCAGGTGGGAAATCTGAACAGAGGTAGAGAGAGAAAGAAGGCAGAGTCAGTCTCCACCAACAGTTCCTAAGACAGTGTGACTTGTTTTCCTCTTTTTTTTTTTTTTTTTTTTTTTTTTTTTGGTTTTTCGAGACAGGGTTTCTCTGTGGCTTTGGAGCCTGTCCTGGAACTAGATCTGTAGACCAGGCTGGTCTCGAACTCATAGAGATCCGCCTGCCTCTGCCTCCCGAGTGCTGGGATTAAAGGCGTGCGCCACCATCGCCCGGCTTTGTTTTCCTCTTTTTATGTCCATTTTCCAACAGAAGCCATACTCTTGTTTGGTGCTTCATTTATGTTCTGGACGCTAAATATTTTGGCCTACATTTCACATTCTAGTGAAAAACAAATTTGAACAATCAAAGATTTATTTTCTTCCAGTTTCAGAAGTTTCAGTCCATAGTTGTTTAGCTCAATTGTTTCTTGGCTTGTGGTCAGACAGATTGCCATGATAAGTAGCAAAGCTGTTTGCTTCATGGTAGCAAATAAATGGAAAGAAAGAAAGGTAAGGTAGCTAGGCATGATATCTAGTCCCCAAAGTGCATCCCCAAAGACCTTACTTCTACCATTTTCAGAAAGCTTATTAAGTCATGAACTCATCAGTAACCTATTAATTAATGCCAGAGCTCTCAAGATCCAATCACTTTCTCCAAAGCCCATTCCAAGAACACCTTTGTATTAGAAACTAAGTCTTCAACACATACATTTTAGGAAGCATTTCGAACTCAAACTGCAACAGTAAAAAAATCTCAGAAACTGGTAAGCAGTCAATATTGGGGAAGGGAGTAACAGGCTAAAGACTCCTGTCTGAAATGCATTTTCTTTGTCATTATAAAGTGTTGCAAGTATAAAAAATACAATAAAGAGCAATTGACACCCAAATTCAGTAATATTTTGCCATTTTTATTTGTTTTAAAGTTCATTTTATTTTCAAAATAATGGATAGACTTGTTTAATGTAATTTCGCTGGTTTTATGTATGCATTTTCTCTAAAATGTATTTAATACTTTGTTTGCATGTTTTGTATTTTTACCAAAAATGGATGCAAAAGGAGTGTTGTTTTGCCTATTTGTATACAAATCATGCCATCCATGTACCCTATAATTTGCCATATCTGCTCCAGTATGTTTTAAAGAATTATCTATATAGGTGCATGTTGCTTTAATCTACTCACTCTCACTGATACGTAAATTTTAAAAATTTACATAGATATAGATTTCATACCAAAATTTCTTCTAAATACATATCTAGAGGTGACATTGTTGTTGATATAGTTGAGTTAAAAGATAAATAAATTTTTGACTGTTACAGTCATTAATATGTCAATTTGTTAATGAGTATTGTTGTAACAGGTCCATGCATAAAATATATGTTATGTTGATCATGTCTACCATCTTAAAATATTTATTACCTAAGAGAATAAAGGAAAGAAATAATGCAAATGAATACTTTAGGAAAGAGAGAGATTAGGATAAAATAGTGGGAATTAATCAAGAGAGTTATTTTATCTCAACAGCAAAGCAGTATGAACTTTCATTGCTTCTCTGAATTTCCCATCCTGTCCACCAGATAAAATATGTCTCTTGAAATGGATTGGGTATGACAGAGATGACTTGCACCATGCCCTGCCATTCTAAAAGGTGCTTTCCAGAAAGAATGGGGTTTTCACAATGCTGAAATCTGCAGGAAGCTGGAGTATATATGGAATCCTTTAGAGGCTGAAGCCTTCTATTAATGTTTAGTATCACATAATCCACTAAAAGGAGACTTACTTATTCCATCCAGCTATGAGAATAATCCCTGAGCCATATCATGTGTTCAAAATATTTATTGAATAGGTAAGAAAACAAATTAATACAAATGTAAAGCTATTACTACCCTTCTTGCCTGTGAGTTTTCAAAATATAAATCCCGTCAGAGCCAGAACCTATGGGAAACATCAGTTAAAACCACAACAGAAGTGGGTAGAGAATGATGGGATGGTATACTAGCTCTCTTGATTTGTCAGCATTTTACTTCCAGAAAGTCCTTTTGACTCTCAAAAACTCAAGAATGAGTATAATATAAAGAGTCTTTTTGGAAGACTTTCTATTTTTTATTTAACTTCTTTATTAACTGTTTGGGAGTTTCACATCATGTACCCCTATTCTGCTCATCTCCCAGTGCCCCATTTCCTCCCCTCATCCCTGCTGCTCCCCCTACAAAAGGAAACAAATCAAAACAAGCAAGCAAACAAAAGAAAAAAAAACAAAAAACACAAACCAAAAAAACCACAAAAACAAAAATATCAAAACCCAAACAAAATAAATACAGAAGGAAAATCTCTGCTTCTCCTTTCCTGTCTCTCAAACACCTCTTTATTTAGCCTGATGACACTGGGGGCTTCAGTGTGCCATATAGTATACCTCTTTGTCCCATCAGTTTTATTGACAAACATTCATTGAAATGAGTCACTGGTCTGGTTTAAGGACTCTGGTTTCTCATCACCACCACCCCAGAATCCCCACTGGAAATCTTCTGGGATATCCTAAGGCTGCCACAAGTCTTGGAGATTTTGCAGGTATCATTCCACAAAAGCAGTCCTTTCACCAGCTCCAGCAGGTCCTAGATGGGTAGGTGCTAGGGTTGGTCAACCCAAGGCTGGGCTGTGGGCCTGGGTGGTAGCCAAGCTATTCAGTCCCAGCCCCTGTGGCCACCTGCCTCTGGCAAGGGGATGGAGACAGCTCTTCTACATGCATGCCCTCGTGGTCAATTCACACTGCCCTATGAAGAGGGGTGGGGACCATCTCTGCAGCATTCAGGGGCCAGCTCTCTTGTTGTACTGTACAACAAGAGGCAAGGCCAGCTTTCCCAGGGCCAGTAAAGGCAGGACTGGCTCAGCATGGCCTTCTGATTTCATCTCGTATGTGTTCTAAGACCTCCTGAGGTGACACAGGCCACAGACATACACACAGACCTCAGCTGTAGCTGGACCATGGACCAAGACATGGCCCTTGGCAGTAGCTTGGGCCTGGATGACATTCTGGCTCTGGGTGGAAGGAATAGCCCCTCAAGTGGGAATGGTTCTAGCTACTGTATGGCTGCCTGACATCACCAAGGCCTCAGGTTGTGGCCCTAACTCTAGGCCTCAATGTGACCTTTGGTGTCAATGCAGGATCTAGACTTCAGCACAAACACCAACTGTGGCAGCACCATTGACCCCAAAGTGGTCCTTGGCAACACCTGGGTCTGGATGTCACCAATGCTCCTAAGGCAGTGTGGCCCTAAGACACCAACATGCCCCTTGATCTCAAGTGTCTATACTGCCTTCAATGGGTAACAGGTTCTCAGCACAGACTCTGGCTGTAGTAGGGCCACAGATGCTGACATGGACCTCAGCTGCAACTCTGGCCTGGATACCACCATGACATTGAGTAGCAATGTAGGCCACTCAGATCTGGATACATCCTGGCCCTCAGACACCAACCTGGACTCATGTGGTTGATCTGCCCCTGGGCATTCTCATGGCACTTAGTGGCAACAGGAGCCACAGATGTCAATCCAGACCCTGGCTGCTATAGGGTCAAGAACCCAGACATGGCCCTCAGCAGCAGCCTGGGCCTAGATGATATCACGGCTCCGAGTGATATAGCACAAGCCACCCATATCTATATGGCCCCTGCTGTGGTGTGGGCCACAGATTCCAACCAAGCCGAAGACTCCAGCACAGATTCTGGCCTCTGTATTGGCCCTAGTGGCAACCTCGGCCACAGACTTTGGAACAGACACCAGCTGCAGCTGAACCATGGTCCCAGACATTGCCTCAGGCAGCAGCTCGGGACAGGGCAAAATGTCCATCAACCAATCTTCAGGACTGCTTCTAAGCTTTCAAACTCTCCAGTCCAAGTGGCACTGGTGAATACAAGAAATGATATTTAGGAAAAACTGCAATTCTAATCACTTGAGCAATTACACATTTTGCTCCTTATACACTTTGGGGGGAGGGGATCTAGACAGGGTTTCTCTGTGTGGCTTTGGAACATGTCCTAGAATTCATTCTGTAGACTAGGTTGGCCTCTTTGTGGTGTTGTTATATATCCTTAAGGAACTTTGATCTTTTTATCTATACCGGTTTTTGTGAAATTTAGATGTTATTAATCTATACCATACATACACACACATGTCACAAATGTATATGAAAATATTATAATCTCAAAAAGTATTGTATTGCTCAAAAATTTAGGAAAATTTTAAGTAGGCCTTGAAATTATTTATAAAATATTTTATTAAGTTTATTGTTGCAAAAGATGAGCATGATATGTACCCACTCATAGGTGAATACTAGCTAGAAAGTAAAGGATAAGGAGCCTGTAGTTCACAACCCCAGAGAAGCTAAGTAACAAGGAGAACCCTAAGAGAAACATACGTAGATCCCCAGGGGAAAGGGAAATAGAGACCTCCCGAGAAAATTGGGAGCATGGGGGTGGAGGGGAGAAGGGAAGAAGAAGGGGAGGAGGAGGTGAAAAACGGGGGAGAATTAGAAGGAACAGGATGGTCAAGATAGGGGAAGGACAGAGACAGAAAACAAGGAAAGATATCTAGATTGAGGGAGCCATTATGGGGCTAGCAAGAAACCTGGCACTAGAGAAATTTCCAAGGATTCCACAAGGCTGACATAAGCAATAGTAGAGGGGGTGTCTGAACTGACCTTGCCCTGTAGTTAGATAGATGACTATCTTAAATGTTACCATAGAACCTACATCCAGCAACTGATGGAAGCAGATACAGAGATTCACAGTGGAGCATTTGGCTGAGCTCCCAAAGTCCAGTCAAAGAGAGGGAGAAATGACAATACAAGCAAAGAGGTCAAGACCATGACAGGGGTAGCCACTGAAACAGCTTACCTGAGCTAATGGAAGCCTTCCAACTCCAGCTTGACAGTGAGAGAACCATCATAGGACCAAACTAGGCCCTCTGAATGTGGGTGATAGTTGCATCGCTGGGACAGACTGCTGGGCCACTGGCAGTGAGACCACGATTTATCCCTACTGCTTTTTCTGGATTTTTGGAACCCAAGGTATCTCTTTGGAGGGATACTTTGCTCAGCCTAGATATAGCATCAAGGGCCTTGGTCCTGCCTCAAAGCAATGTGCTAGATTTTGTTCATTCCCCATGGGAAGGGAAGCCTTTCCTGCTCTGAAGAGTGGATGTTGGTTGGGATGGGAGGGGGAAGGGAGAAGGTAGAGAAAGCAGGAGAAAGGGAGGGAGTTGGAAATGGATTTGGTATGTAAAATGAGAAAAGATTGGTTTTTATAATTAATTTAAAAAAGCAATATATATTATATGGAATTTCAAAAAACAGTTTATTGTTGCTGTATCTTACTGCTCATATTTACAAAAAGTAATTATTTTGATATTTAATTTCTATAAACTCAAATAAACATTCTGACTTGGTGCTCTTACAGGTATATTAAAATTTCTTTAATGAATTTAACAATTTTAATAGATGTTATCATTCCTATAATGGAAAAACTTGATTTTAACTGCTAATTATGTTGGTTTTTACCAGTTAATAGTTTATAACTTTTAAAATAAGAAAAAAATCAGATTTATAGAGGTCACTGAAAGGGGTAGTAGGCTTGGCAGTAATAAAAACACTACTTACAGTTTTTAACAGCTTTTTAATATCAAATTCAAAACTATTTCACTCATTTCATATCTAATATTGAGAAACAATCTAGCTTCTCTTTTTATTTTTATTTTAAGGATTTATTTATTTTTGTTTTATGTGTATGAGTATTTGCATATATGTATGTACAATCATGTGCCTGCCTGGTGCCCATGGAGGTCAGAAGAGAATATCAGATTCTGTGGAACTGGAGGTATCAACAAGGTGAGCACCATATGGGTGCTCGGAACCAAACCCAGTTCCTCTGCAGAAGTAGCAAGTGCTCTTACCTACTTAGCCATCTCTCCAACCCTTCTCTAATTTTTCATAAGATGGTAAACAAACTGAACTCCAACTTTCAAAAACATTTTTGCTTTCAATTCAAAGCAAAGTGCCTTTTAAAATCCCCACTTCATTTGTTTTTGTAATGCTAGATAGATAAGTGATAGATGATAGGTAGGTAGGTAGGTAGATAGATGATAGATAGATAGATAGATAGATAGATAGATAGATAGACAGATAGAGATAGATAGTGATGTGGGAGTGTCATATATCAATCTGTTGATTTCATTGGTTAAGTAATAAACTGCTTGGGCTCATAGCTTAGAACATAGGTGGGTGGAGTAAACAGAACAGAATGCTGGGAGGAAGAGGAAGTGAGGTAAGATGCCTCAGAGAGACGCCATGCTCCGCTCTGGGCAGACACATGATAGCTCTGCTCTCTGAGGCACGCGCGATGAAGCTCCGACCCAAGATGGATGTAGGCTAGAATCTTCCCAGTAAGACCGGTGCTCACAGATTATCAGAGATGGGTTGATCGGGATATGAGAATTAGCCAGTAAGGGCTAGAGCTAAAGGGCCAAGCAGTGTTTAAATGAATACAGTTTGTGTGTTGTTATTTCGGGCATAAGCTAGCCAAGCAGCCAGGGTGCTGGGGACGCAGCCCCGCCACTCTTATTACTACAAGACAGATGATAGATAGATAGATGATAGATAGATAGATAGATAATAGATAGATAGATAGATAGATAGATAGATAGATAGATAGGCAGACGGACAGACAGACTTGTGTCTACTGGACACAAACTAAAATTATCTGTAAGGAGAAAACTTCAATTGAGAAAATTCCTCCATTAGAATCAGCTGTAAGGCATTTTCTTAATTAGTGATTGATGGGGAAGAGCCCTGTCCATTATGGGTGGGGTGGTCCTGGGTTCTCAAGCAGGCTGAGCAGACCAGGGGAGCAAGCCAGTAAACAGCATCTTTCATGGCCTCTGCATCAGCTCCTGACTTCAGTTTTCTGCCCTGCTTGAGTCCCTATCCTGACTTCCTTTGGTGTGAACAACAATGTGGAGGTGTAAACTGAATTAGCCCTTTCCTCTCCAGCTTCTTTTTGGTCATGGTGTTTTGTTACAGCAATAGAAACCCTAAAAAAGACAGATGGATATTTCAATTATCTATCAATAATAAGTATAATGTGCCTATTTAATATTTAAATTCAGTGAAAACTTTTTATAAAAAATGATCCCTGATTACATTTTGATTTCTGATTTGAATTAGAGAGTTCTAAAAAATTGTTTGGAATTTGACTGTCACTCACAATTTAGATTATTGCAGTTCTATTTAAAGAGAGTTCAGGTTGAGAAGAAAAAATGAAGGATTTTTATATGTGTGAGGAGAATGATGAGACTAACCTGCATCTTCTAGAGGTCAATGATCTCTGTTTAGATAAAAAGTTGGATAAATATTAAGTAGGAGAAACAACGACAACTAAGAATGAGTGTTGATGTCTAGAGCATGGGGACATCCTCTCGCGTTACTTCCTGGCTTTCACTGTTCTTCTGGATCATGGTCAGGAGGCAGACATAGGATGTCATGATGGTACCAATCACCATTCCTGAGGACCCAAGAGTAGTTTGCTTGGGTGTTCTGCTTATCTAGAAACTATGAATGGCCAATACTTTGCTTTAGCACTCCAAAAATAAAACATCTGAAACAGATTAAATATGGTCAAACAGGTTATAAAAATCCATGAGTTTTGACGGAAAGTGGCTCCAAATGACAGAAAAATATCCTTTGTCTTGACCTCATAGGAATAAAACCAGAAATGATTATGAAATGCCTGCAGTGCTAAGTACCAGAAAGCCCATATAAATTTCCTTGCCCGATATTCTCCAGATCACCACATCCCATTATCACCACCAGCAGCAGCATTTTGTTTTAAGGCTGCAATATATGTTTGAGCATTTTCATATACAGTTCAGATAGAAGTATTCTGAGGTAGGGTTGGAGAGATGGTTTCATAACCAAGAGCACTTGCTGCTTTCCCAGAGTGCGCAAGTTTGCTTTCCACATTGCCTGACTTACAACTTCCTTTCACTAAAGTTCAAGAATCCAGTTCCCCTTTCTTGCATTTGTGGACACATGGGTGTGTGCGCGCACACACACACGCACACAAAAAAAAACCACACACACACGGCATAAATTTACATGCATACACATAAATAAAAATCGAAATTAAAGAAATTTAGTTATCCTGTGGTACTTTTAGAAGGTATTTATTTAAATACCCATCCACTAACAGATGGGTTGGGAGAGGGGAAAAGAAAAATCATAACCATGCTCTAGATTCTGATTCTTCTCATTTAATACCACATTAATTCTAATTTCCAAAAAGGAAAGAACCTTTTTTTTAATGATATGAATGAACTTCTTTCACTCTGAAGGGATCAACATTCTGTACCCCACATGACAGCATGGAAATCCCCTAAAATAAGCAGTTCCTCTTCACTCTTTAAGCAACTGTCAAAAATGTTTTTATAAGAAGTCTTTATAAGTTTATTTTAATTGTGTACATATAACTTTTATGTTGTATGCAGCATACCCACATTGCAAGTCATGGGCTTAGATAGTAAAGCCTTGTAGATATCCCATATTCATGTAATGATAAGAACTCCCAACTAACTTTTAAAATATTTGACTAGGAAAAAGTAAGTATTGAAGAAACTGGTTAATTTATATTAAAGCAACCTGTGGGCTGTTGGCCAAGCTGTATGCTCACTCTATCTGTGTTCTTGGTGATACATAGGCCATTTAAGCCCTTGAAAAAAGAAGCGTCCGTTTTCTTTAAGGGTTTGACCACACTACAGGGAGTGGCTAGCCACCAAAGAATATTTGGCTTGTAAAAACTGGGCTTCCTTTTGGAACATGAAATTGGTTGGTAGAGATGTGAGGATGAATCTGGATGAGCTGGAGGAAGGGATAAATATGATCAACCTATATTGTATGAAAATCTCAATGAATTAGTAAAATACTATTTTATAAGAAAATAACACAAGACTCAGTGGACACAGGTCCTCTTATTTACTCTTCATAGGAATGTGTTACATGATTGTTTTTTCCTGGAGCACCCAGATGGGGTAAGAGCAGACCAAAGAAATGAGGCCATCAAGTGTAGCTTCATGAACAATGTGCTTAACTGGGCCCACTTGCAGCAAGTAACAGGAGCATGGGAAATTTAAAGGGAGCTATACTGTGAAGAATGTGGTATAAAGACTATTTATAAATTATCATGTGTTGTGTGTGCTTGGCTAAAAGCAAACTCTGGGCCTGAGAAGAGCTCCCTTTTCCCAGATTCCAGTATGTTTATTCCAAGTGTTCTCCAAAACTCCCTGTCTATCTGCCTACCTCTGTTAGGGAAGAAGGAATACAGCAAACAGCAAAGGGTATTAAATCAGTATGTCATTTAGAACAGCTAGAAGGTAAACTATACAATATCTGGATTCATTTTTATTGGTGTCACCATTCCTTCTTATCTGGTGCCCTTCATGGTACCATCAGTGCACCAGGAAATAACAGACATGGCCGGAATTACATACAGTACTTTGTGTGGCTTGGGTTTTGGTTTCATTAATTCTAGGGGGCTCAGCAACTTGAAAGGACACTGATCACAGCACAGCCTGTATGGCTTTGGTTGTAGCACTCGCGGACACCAAACCACATTGTTATAAATATGCATGCCATTTTTGCAGAGTTTGATTCTATGCTATCACAGAATTAAGTCTGGCCCAAAATTGGATATGCTCTTTTAAACATTACTGAAATTGAATCTACAATGGATTCTGTCTATTGAAATGCCTTGTATAATGCTAATAATTGTTGTCCTATTGTGATATCTGAGCGTCTATCTCTTTCCATGACTAGGATCAACATTCTATAGAAGTTGTTTACTTAGTTTTTCTAGCTAGGTTCTATATGTAATCCTTTGAATTTCTGTTAACTTGCATTATAAACTTATCATCAAAAGTATTGAGGCATACAAATTAGCCTGTTCTCCAAGGATTCTAGCTTTCTCCAAAGCCTCTTGATATATACTGTCTGTATCCCACATGGGACTCCTCATCAAATCATATAAAGGATGGGCATTTAAAACAAGATGGCTGTGACAATGAAGCAGTTCCTCTAGAAATCCCCCAAAATATCTGCAGCTGTTTTGCATTTACAGCCACTGCACAGGCTGATGTAAATTTGTTTCAACAAATTTGTCAGGTGTTAGACACAACTTACCTGACCAACATACTCCAAAAAAATTTCACAATTGTGCCTGACCCTCACACCTTGTATAGACTGACTTCTTATCCTCACTTCTGTAGGTACATTTGTGTATCTTCAAGGTACTTTTCTAAATCTTGAAGACCCTGAAAGGATGCCATTATATTAACATGCATAAGCTATATAATGAAGCCGTTTACAGGACTTGCAGGATAACAAAACAATGCCCATGACAAACAGTAGGGCCCTGAAGATGAACTTGAGGAAAGTGAGCTGCTATCTATTCCAAGCTTGGAGATGTGAAAGGAATACAAAGAAAAATGCTAACATTGTCCAATGCAACATAGAAGTGTCCCATTACCTGCATTTTTTTTTTGTCAAAAGAGCAATGTTGAGCACTAGAATGGATGAGAGGCACAACTTCATTTAGCTGTCTATAATCCATGGCCATTTTTCATGAGTCAACTAGTTTATTTACTGGCCCCATAAGGTTTGTAAAATGGTTCAAGCAGGACAAATAATCTCTACCTTTTCTAATTTTTTGATGATTTCTGTAACTTCATATTACTCATGACACCTGTATTGTTATTTACCTCCCTTCAGACACTCAATTCACCCAACCACACATGACTAATTTAAAATTCTTATCCCCAGGAGAAACTCTCCAACCATGGTATGTAGAAGGTGTCTTATCAGTATATCTATCTCCAGTATATTTTCTGGCAAGAGAAAAATGTTCACAGTATGATCTAAGGGAGACAATCACCTCCCTTGGGGCAAGCAATGCCCTTTTTATTTTGCCTGTTCTATCTCTGTGCCAATCCACTACTGCTCATTGTTCCAGCGCTTTAGGACTTGTCATAATCAACGTACACTCAGTTTCCACATCTGCTAATGTAGAAGTATTTTACACTTTCACAGAGGACCTCAAGGTGCCTTGTCTAGCCCTCAGTTGTGAGAAACTTGGCTACTCCTTTAGCGGAATGGCTGGGAAGGCTCTCATCCTCATCTTCACAGAGGGCATATATGAAACACTCACACCTTTTCTACACCTTTATTGAACTGTTATTCAAACTTTAAAGCCTTCTGAAGGTTCATGAGCATTAGATTCAGGTTCCCGTCAAATTTCGTTCCCCTAGAGACTCTTTCTTGACATATTCTTTCACTTTTGTTTTGCAGGGACCAAGATAGACTTCATCATCTGCCTTCCCTTTCTTTAGCCCCACCTGAGGGCTTTAGCACCTTACAAAACCAATTTATATGCTACCTGTTGTGTTGACTTTTCTTCGGAAGACATGAACAAATACATCCTGTATAGGGTATCAATGCTGTGATCCATGGAAGATTCCAAATAAGTCTAACTTGGTGAACAAATGAGTTTAAATGTTGTTCCAGACAGGAGCACAGGTGACTTTCACTGGAGACACAATTGAATAAAAAAACTCTACCTCATTAGCAAATGTTTACCACTTGCATATTCTCACAGAGGAGTGGGACTTTGCATGTTTATGAGATTCCTATTTATAATTACAGATGTTGTGATTTTTTTAAAAGCAGCAGTAATGTCATGTCTGAAGGTCAGAGTTCTACAATAAAATGAATATTGACACAAATTTTTAAAACTTTTTTTATTGAGATATATATTTTCCCATCCCCCTTCCTTCCTCCCTTCTCCCCTTCCACCCTCTCCCCTACTCCCACCCCATGCTTCCAATTCTCTGTAGTTGAAACAATTTTTTTAAAGGGAATTTTTCATTAGCTAATAAAACTATATGCATGTTTTCCATTTGATCAAACAATTTCATTCTAGAGTTTTTAATTGAAGGTATACATTCAACAACAAAAACATAAAAATAAAAAGATGGATCCTGTTTTCTAATCTAATCTGTTACTCTGTGCAGAATGGAAACTGTAAATGTTGAGAATTTTTATTGAATAGTCTAATGTATTCATATAAAAATGGTTGAATAAGTCATAGTACATCCATTCAGTGAAGTACCATGCAGCAATAAAGAGAGTAAGGAATATCTCTTACTGTATAAGGAGTGAAGTCTAATGTATTTGTTGAGTGAAAAAAAAAATAAAGGAAGGTTAGGGTTATAACCTTAAGCAATAGCATCCTTTCTTTTATACGTGAAATAAGAAAACAATTATGTGTTTGCTCACTGGGGAAAAAATAAAATAGATAAACAAGAAAATACTGAACTATATTACCTATGGCCAGTAGGTGAAAATACAATAAAAAGAATAGGTATTTCTCTGATCATACGTTTTGAACAGTTTTGACATTTAAAACTATGTGTTTTCTAATTAAAAATGATGAGATACAAACTAAAATGTAATACAAAGGAAAATAAGCCAATCTAAATGATTAACATAATCGCACTGGAGAAGACTACTTAACCTAAGCAATTTAGGGTTCATCTATGTTTCGGAATGGAAGAGAATACTGTGAGTTGGAGATCAGTGGTTTCTATGCTTTCAGGGCACAATCAAAATAAAACTTGAAAATTCTCCAGGTTTCATTTTACCATGATAAATTTAGCAACTCTTAAACTTATTTTTCTGTAGAACAAATAAATAAGTATATTGTGGAACTAAGTATTTGCCTTTGGAGGACAGAGTTACAAATAAGATAGAAGGAAAGATGGGGAAATCTATAGTCAGAGACTGAAATTAGAAGATGTATTAGAGATCAATGGCAGATGTAAAGGAGGAAAAAGTTTACAGAGACATAAGACTAAACTCCAGCTTCATGCCCACTCTCTCTCATTTTGTCTGCAGAGAAGGTAAAGAAGCAGTGGTACTCCACCAACAATGAATGCAGTGTTCAGGGTTTAGAGTCTAACCATGACAATAAAAGCAAATGAAAACGTGTACACTGATTTTCAAAAAAAAGGAAGAGACAATATTCCTTAGAGAAAGATGAAATTCCAGTGGTGGATCTAGAAAATCACAAACTGAAGTACTCAAAAATTTATAAGAATTGGACAAAAGAGAAACAGGGACTATTTTGAGAATCTTACAGGGCAAGTCAGGTACAATTTATGAATTAAATAACAACAATAAAAGATGATGGCTCACTAAATCCCACACCAACTCCAGTGTCGTCTGTGTGACATGACATATGTCATTATGCGGATGGGAGTTACATGTCCTATGGGACTAGGCTTCCTGGAGGTTAATGGCAGACAGCCCAGTATTGGCCACCGCTGAGGCATAAAAGGATTTCTCGATTATTTTATAATAATGATATTCTATATATCTACAAGACAAGGATCATTCTCTTCAGGAACAGCTCTGAGATAGGGAAGCACAGTATGGGAATGTAGAAGACGATAGCAGAACCCTTGTCACACAAAGGGTGTATGATGAGCAAGGGAAAAGATGTGTTAATGTTGATGGACAAAGACTGTTATGTTATACTTTGAACTTTATGGATAGACTTGCTAGATCCCAACCCCCATAGTGTCTGCTGCATAAGAAGGTACTAAAAAGTTTATTTCAACAGGTGCAGAGAACTGATTAGGTATATTTGGTCACTAGATGAAATAAAGGGTTATGAAGAAGAAGGGTCATGATAGCAATAATGAGACAGAAACCTTCTATTCATAAGATGAAACCATTTGTCTGAGGATTACATTCCGAAGGAAAAGATTTCCTCTTCTAAGGATGCTTTATGTCTAACACCTGTTCCTGATAATATACTTTCCTTAAATATCGCTGATGTGAGTAAAAGAAGCTTTCATACTGTGCCAACCAATGATACATGACCTTCTGATTTCTTCTTTGTTTAAATACTATATAATGAAAACATGAATTCAGTAAAATCGCAGCAGATTCCAACCCCTCTCTTGTGTGTTGTGTCTGTCTGTCATTCTCCGCACTTGTGCCTTCCTGTTACCAGGACCCTGCTTCTCCTATGGTCTGAGTGGCTACCGTGAGCCGGTCCGTGGCAACTAAATAAGTAATTACATATTGATATAGACATTGGTTCCATGGTGATTTTATATAGAAAAATTAATGAATAAATGAATAGATGAGAAAGTTTTTCAGTGGAATATCAATTAATGAATATAAATGTAATTACGGACTATCATGAAGGAGTCATAAAGTAGTAATTGAGTAAGATAAAAAATCATTAATGTGCAAAAATAAGCAGGTAAAATTTTGATTTTTAAATGAAGTATTTATATAGTTTTGAAAGATTCCTCCCCCAAAACACTTGTCAATAATTAGGGGATAATAATTACTTAGCTGCAAAAACCTGTTTATATGATAAAAGTGACCACTACCAATAAAAGGACCATCAGGTAAGGTGTACATACAGACAAGTGAGAGCATCCATTCTCACATATCTCTGCCAAAAAATGCAAAATTTCCATCTAATTGTGAAGAAACATTATATAAAACCAAATTGAGTGATGCTGGCAACCAGTCTCCAAGACGGTCCCTCTTCATCTTTGACTCCCAGTATCCCCATCCATGCATAGTGTCTGGCACTGATCTTTGTTCTGAAAATGTTATGACTTCTGAGAATCATGAAAGATATTTTGGCTTTTGTCTTTCTCGATCTGAAATAAGTTAGCTATCTCTCATAATGGGAGAAGTTTCAACCCCTATAACCCAACAGTCCATTTTCTGTATACACATGAGGAAGAAATGAGGAATCCAGGCAACAGCCACTGACTGTGCAACTTCTGTGTGCTTTTCCTGTCCCGTTCAACCAGATAGCTGCAGTTCCGGATATCATTTTGACCACAGTATTGGAGAAGATGTCCAGTCCAGCTAAATCCCTCCAAATTATGACTCAGAAACTAAAAGGTACTATTAAGTCTCACTTTAAGCCACTACTAATCATAGGGTAATTTGTTATCATACTGTATAATAGACAAATACTTTGAGTGCCATTCTAGAAAAATAATTACTTCAAAGATATCAAAGAAAAACAATGAAAGAACAACAAAGTTCCAGATCCAGGAATTGGGGAGGGCTCAGTCAGCAAAATGCTTGTCATACCAGCACCAGGGTTTGTGTTCAAATTTCCAGAATAGGTAAAGAGCTACACCTAGTATACCTGTAATCCTAGCACAAGGGAGGCAAAAACAGACAAATGGAACCCGCTAAGCAGCCAGTCTAGCATAATCTGCCAGTTTGGGGTTCAGAGAGAGACCTTGCCTCAAATAAGAGAGTGGAAAGCAGATAAGAAAAACATTGACATTAGCCTCTAGTCTCACATACGTCTTTACATGTGCAAACACGTGAACATGTACAATCACATACAACACCACACACACACACACACACAAAAACATTCTGGGAGATTTTTTTAATTAAAGAAAAAGAGACCAAAGAATCAAATATATGATCCTGAAGGTGGATAGTTTTGTTGTTTTTATTTTGCCATTACAGACTATTGATGTAATCATCAAAATTTGAATACAGTAAAAATTATAAAATAGGAATGTACCAATATTGGTGTCTTGCAATTGATCATTGTACTATAATTGTGGAAACATGCCCTTATTTTTTAAGAAATACACATTAAAATGGAGATAAGTGCCTATAATTTATTTAAAATATCAAATGTAGCAATTACATAAGAAAATTAAATAGTCAAAGATATATACTTTTATATACTTTTTACCGACAGAGAGACAAAATTTCTAAAATATTACCCTTTAGGAAACCCCTTTACAGATATACAAAAATTAAAATTTTCACTACTTACACTAGAGTAAAAAGACTACAATACCAGGCAGTGTAATTCCTGAATTTCCACTTTAAGTAAGCCACTTTAGGTTGTTTTCTCAAAAGGAGAGTTGTCTATATTAATTGAGTTTGGAAATGAATTTACTGGAACAAAATGCAAAAGAGGTTTAATGAATAAAATACTGTAAATTGACACAGCATACGAATATTGTAGATTAGTAGAAATGAGTATTATTTTGTGAAATGTTTCAGATGTAGGCAGAGAAAAGGTTAATGTACGTGGTTGCACAGTCAACAAAAAGTAGGGAAGCCAGGCGCTGAGCAGGACTCAGTTTAAGCCAAAAGCAGATTTGTCTGGGGCCGCCCTCCCTGCCTCTTCCGCCCCTGGCCACCTGCAGATGTGCTCCACAAGTCTTCAGTACCCAGCGCGGAGCAGATGCTATTTAAGGGTTCTTCCCCACAGCTTACAGCCAGACCCAGCCGGCACCTAGCCAAATCCCCCTATCCTTGCTGGAGACTCAGAACACTCAGAAAGCAACCTTCTGATGGGCCACTGCGGTGGCATGGGAGCCTTGGGTTCCCTCTGGGTTTTCTTCACTCTCATCGCGCCAGGAGTTCTTGGTAAGCTGGGCACGGGAGTGCAGATAAGGGAACTCCTTCAGGGCTAGAAAAATTTCTGCGCCTACACAAAGGTTAGAGATCAAACCAGGGATATGGGGGCCCTTCTGGATACTTGTCTGTCCCTGACAACTTTGGAGACTCAGTCAGTCTCTGAAGCAGAATGGCCCCACCTCTTCTGGGAACTGGACCCCCACCACTGAAACCCGAGCCATGCATGGGCGCTTTTGAATGACTGCTGCTACTGTTTGGTGATTCTCTTTCTCAGGCTCCCAGCCTCTTGAGAATTCAGCCAAGTACTGAGCTTCTGTGCATGCAGAAATCCTCTCTAGCCATGCAAGGGTCGTTGAGTCCCTGCTTTTCTTAAAGAATAATACCCGATTCTCCGATATGGGTCTCAGATTTTGTTTGACTTTGATAGGATATTTAAGACTGTGACTTCTGTAACAGTGTATACCTACATAGGTTCTTCTTCAATGTTTTTTGTAACAGTTTTTGGTTTTATATTGTTTTTGTTTCACAGATTGGCTGGCTTTTAAAGTAGTATAGTTTGTTCTGGTAGTGAAGACATAGGTTATAAGACAACCTCAATAGCTGGGTGAATTTTGGCAAGTCGTAATATAATTTATTCTCGTAGTGAATATATTCATAGGTTATAAGATATTTACCATAAGCAAATATCAATAGCTGGGTAAATGTTAGAAAGTCGGTTAGAGCCCGACCCTCAGTTTCTCGCATATGCAATGAAGTTAGAAATGAGCTGCTGTACCATCCCACAGAGCAGCGAGAAATCATGAGCTGCTGGGGAAATTAGGTCACGGTACTTGACTGTTAACACTTACTAAGTGTAGCAATTAGCAGTTAATGGTGAATCTAGTCATGTATTTGCATTAGTTCTGGTACAACTTCTACTGGAAAACAAATTCTAGGGATGACTGGACCTCGTTTCATGTTCACTGATGAATGTTTTATGCTTAGTACCATACTTTCCTTAACATACATGACTCTCATTTATAAAACTCAGCCTTTAGATATTCAGAGTCCCAGTGTTAAGGCATTTGCTGATAATTCTCAATAATGGTCTCCCATCCCCTTCCTGATTTCTAGCCAGCTTTTCAGATTTATATTCATCCTATTCGTAAATCCTCCATCTACTTCCAAAGGATTTCTAAATCATCCATGTAAAGGCCCTTAGATCGAAATAGTTCATTGCACCCTGCCCTCCAGAAACATTTTCTGTGTTATCGTCACTACTCTGATCGTCACTCCTGATGCTAGAAAGAGGTAAAGAGGGAACAGGGAATTTTAAGAAAACCCATATCATGCAATTTGAAAAATTATTACATGTATTTATTTGTTTAGTGGGGATGTGCAATCAATGCCATGTGCTTGGAGGTCAGGGACTATTTACAAGAGTTAGCTCTCTCCTTCCACCTGTGGCTCCAGGGACTAAACTCAATTGGTCAGTCAGGTTTGACAGCAGTGTCTTTAGCCAGTGAGACATGTCACCTGCTCCTTTACTTTTCTGATTGGAGGAGAATCCAGTCTTTGGAGATTCTGTACTGTGGCCTGGGAGGTGGGTAGTTTCAATAAAAGTCCAAGGTCTCTTTACTAGAGATGAGACTTCTATTGAGCCTCACCCAGAAAGAAAAATTCTTGCCTCTTTTTGACATGGAAGTCACATTATAAAGTTCCTTCTTCCTTTGTAGTTTCCAGATCTTGTATTCCTCTTGGTCTGTATTGTTACCACTGATTGAATCTTATGAATATAAATGGCTTCCCATATTGTGGAAGATAATTTACCTTTGTCCTTATTTACATTTGATAATCACACATTATTACCTAATTAGAGTAATTGGTAGAAGTGGTATCACATATAAATCAATTAAAGTAAATTTGATTTTATAAGATCTCTATGATAATTTAGTATCCTATGCTAAAAGCTTTTATTTATAAGATTTTTACTTGTAAGGTTGGAGAGATTGCTCAGTAGTTAGAGCACTTGCTGTTCTTGCAGAGGACAAGGTTTGGTTTCCAGCACCCACTTGGTGCCTCATAATCACCTGTAACTCCAGTTCTAGGGAATACATAACTGTCTTAAGGACTTTGCAGTCACCGATCACATATAATGTACATACATTCATGTAGGTAAAACACTGTGAGATGTGAAACAAAAAATAAAATCTTAAAACACTTTTAAAGATATTTTAATGGTATATTTCTGGTTTTTAATTATAAAACTAGAGGACTTTTTTTTATTTTTTGTACCCATTATTGTTTGAATGTAATGTGTCTCCCATAAGCTCATGTATTTGTACAGTCAGTCTAGAGCTGTCCTTTAGAACCTTTAAAAGGCCATAGATCTATCTGGAGAGTGGACCTTGGAGGTTATATCTCCTCCCTACTTCCAGCTAAACTTTCTGCTTCCTGACTGATGTCATGTAACCAGCAGCTGTTGAAGTTTTCTTCCCCTAAAGACCAAGCTGCTCCAGTCATGTGCCTTCCTCATCATAATGGATGGTGTCCCCTGGACTATAAGCCAACTGATCCTCCCTCCCTTAAGTTGTATCTGTCAAGTATTTGGTCACAATTATAAGAAAAAGCTGGTACAAATAGCTAACATAACTTCCCTTCAACCCCACCAAAAAGTATATAGATTCATTATTTTATTACTTTTTTATTACATAAGGTTCTTATTACATAAGGTTATATAAGGCCAGTCTTGTGCAAGTATATAATATACTTTGAGGATATCCTATGATGCCCCCTCTCTCTTAGTCTTCTCTCCTCCCATTAGTACCTTTTGTTCTTCCAGACAGTTTGTATCTACATTCAAATATATATGAGAGAAAAAAAAAAGAGATACCGGTTTTCTAAATCTGACTTAATTCACTTGATATTATTATCTCTGGTTACATTTATCTTCTTACAAACAATATAACTCAATTCTTGATAGCTGAAAAGGTTCCATTGTGTATATATACATTTTCTTAATCTATTCTATTGCTGGGCACCAAGGTTGGTTCCATAACTTAGCCACTGTGAATAGTACTACAATAAGCACTGATGTGCAAATATATCTGGAATGCTGACTTGGACTCTTCTGCGTAAATATTTAAAAGCGCAGGATCATGTGGTAGATCTATTTTTGTTATTATTAAATACTATTTACTATTATTTTGTTGAGAAATCTCTAGACAGATTTTTACAGTGGCTGGACTAGTTTACAATCTCATCAGCAATGTAAAAGTGTTGTTCCTTTTTGTATATATCCTTTCCAGTATTTGTTTACTTATTTTCTTCATGACTGTCATTCTGGCTAGTGAAAGATGGAACCTAATTGTGGTTTTTATTTTAATCTTCTGATGACTAGTGAGGTTTAACACATTTTTCATATTTATTGAACATTTTATACTTCACCTGAGAATCCTATGTTAACACCATTAGTTCACTTATAAATGAGGGATTTTGGTGTTTATGCTTTTATTTCCTTGATATTAAACAGATATCTGTTTAGCAAAGATTTTCTCCCATTTTGTAGACGATCTCTTCACTTTTTTTTTTTTGCTGTTCAGATGCTTTATACTTTCATGAAGTCTCATTTGTCGATTGTTGGCACTATTTCCTAAGCAACTGGACCCTTATTTAAAAGTGCTTCCCTATGCTGATATCTTGCAACATCCTCCTTCATTTTCCTCTATTGTTTTCTGAGTTTTGTGTTATATATTAAGTTCTATATATTCATTATTGAAGTTCTACATGCTTTTCTTATTTTTCCTGACTTCACTGCATTAAAAAACAAACAATCCACCCACAGTTTTAAATTGTAAAATGATGGAATTTTATGAAAAAACATCTTCAGATATTATTTCTCTGCTCTGCTTTAAAAGCTTTTGAATCTCTGAATTTCTCTGTGTCTATCCATTCTAGAATTATATTCATAGATAATATTGCCCCAAACAAGAATACTTCTAAAGATCAAATTTGTTAGAATAATTGGTGACAGGAGGGAAGCAGAGAAACTTTAGCCTTTCTCAGCTTTGATATTTCTGTGGTCCTTTCTAGGTCAGTGTAAGTCGCTGCCGAGGTATACTTTTGCTAAACCTATTATTGAGAGTGATAAGTCTGAGTTTGCTGTTGACACAACTTGGAAATACAAATGCCTCCCTGGGTATAGTGGGAAGCCATTCGTAATCACCTGCTTAAAGAACTCCAAGTGGTCAGAGGCTCAGCAGCTCTGTAATCGTGAGTACTCCTACAAGCCATGTTTGTCTTCATCACTTTATCTGTACAGGATAGTATGCCATTTTCCAGACAAAAGACAAGTAAATTAGTATGTCATGGCAAGCAAAGTATGATGCCAGCCTCTTTTGTTTCCTTTAACTCCTAAATTTTCTGAATACTAGGGTTTAAGTCATCACCATGGTTAAGCATCATCTTCCTGACATCATTCTATGATTTTTACATTGTGTTAGAGAATACATGTTAGTATACAAAATAATATTAGTTTCATCTTATTCTTACCACATTTAATTCAAGAAATATTTTTATTAACTAACATGAGTGAAGCAGTAGACAGGGGATTGTGTAAGAGACAACACAAGTTACACATATATAACATATAACTGAGGATTGAACACAAGGCATTGTTCAGGCGAGGCAAGCACTCTATCTCCAGGCTTAATGAAGTTGTTTAATAGTAGAGGTAAACTGCTATTCAACCATAGGAAAATAAATGCTGTCTAAGAGAATTAGGGAGATTGAGGCCTTCTGGACAGAAATTTGGAGAAAATAATATCTTTGATATTTTAGGTTTTTTGGCTTGTTTGTTTTTTGAGACAGAGTTTCTTTGTGTAACAGTCCTAGTTGCCCTGGAACTAGCTCTTATAGACCAGACTGGCCTCAAACTCACAGAGCTCTGCCTACCTCTTCCTCCCAAGTGCTGGGATTTAAGGGTTGCACCACTATCACCCAGCAGAAATGATATCTTTGGAAAAACTGGAAAAAGATCAGTATGGTTTGAGTACATATAAACTCCAAGATTGTATACTTTTTCTTGTGAACAATGGTAATCCATCATGAATTTTTGAGTGGGAGGTATGATAGATTTATATTTATTTATTTATATTATATTTATTATTATAAAGATTATATTAATTATATTATATATAAAAGAAGAAATTTGGGCTAGAGAGATGGCTCAGTGGTTAAGAGCACTGCCTGCTCTTCTAAAGGTCCTGAGTTCAATTCCCAGCAACCAGAAGATAGCTCACAAACATCTAGAATGAGATCTGGTGCCCTCTCCTGGCCTGTGAGCATACATGCAGGCAGAATACTGTATACACAATAATTAAATAAATGAAGGAAGGAAGGAAGGAAGGAAGGAAGGAAGGAAGGAAGGAAGGAAGGAAGGAACTCATGCCATGTTATGGAGGAAGTACTAGACCAAGGGAGGCCAGCACTAGAAAGGTGAATTTTGCCACTCAACAATACAGTAAAACAATAAAAATGTCAAAGTAAGTGTTTGGGGAGATATTCTGGAATCCAGGCCCTCAAATTTTGTAACTAATTGAACTGAAGGATTAGAGGATGAGTTGTAGAGAGGAAATGATGTCTGTAGGCTTTTAATACAGGAGACATGGAAAATGATGCCATTAGCTGAGATTTTAATAATGAGAACTGAGTTTTTAATATAGAATTGACCACAAATAAAGTTTTCTTTCATACACAGAAATATAGACAATAGGGTTTGAACAGTGTTCCAAAACTGACTGCTCCTTGAGAAAGCACACATTTTACAAATTTCAAAAATTGCTTTGAGAAAACATATGCAGAACCATCAGCAAGTCCAGTCAGGGAATTTAATAGAAAATGCATAAAGTCTTCTCCATCCCAGCCCCAAATCCTGTTTTGTTTCCCTTGTAGGTAGATCATGTGCAGCTCCTGGAGACGTCCTCCATGGCTCTGTGAATATAAGTATGGGTATCAAGTTTGGGTCAACAATTACATATTCTTGTAATACAGGGTGAGTAGGCAGGATGCCTCTTCAGGGTATATGAATACAGAAATAATATTTCTAACCAGAAACCCTTTAATATGAATAAAAACAAAAGCACAGTCTCCTTGGCCTGCTTTAGAAATGACATTTCAGTGTTGCTCAGTTAAGGGGATCCTTAGAAAGAAAGAAGATGGAGCTACCTTGCTTCAATTTTAAGTCTCCGGTGCTATTGACAAGGAAGTCAGACTTCATTTGGCGATAATGTTGAACCTAGTAAAGAAGCACTACTTTATCACTATTTCACTGTATCATGCATGTTATTCTACCCTTTTCTCATTCTATAAGTGAAAAAAGTTCAGCTTTTCTAAAGTGTTAAGTGTGACCTGAATGTGATCAAGCACCTCTTTGCCTCCAGATATCGACTCATTGGTGACTCATCTGCTACATGTATTGTCTCAGACAATAGTCTAATTTGGGATACTGACAGGCCTACTTGTGAATGTGAGTAAAACGATCTCTTTACGGCATCCTACCAAATTTTTCTTATCCCTTTCTAAAGGGAAACTGGGCACCTACGCATAAAAATGAGTGCCTGAGACATTTCACTCGGTTTGGGTTGTTATGGACACAGCTCTGACTGATAGTCTTCCATGATCTCTAATTCTATCACACTATTCCATTAATGTTCTTATATGATGTTATTTATTGGTGAATAGGTTCTTACATTTAAAATATGCATGAGTTTACACATGACAAATGCAACCAAGTAAAATTGGATCACCCCAAGAAGTCTCTATTACAGAGTCTGTACTCTGTCTGGCCTCATAGCTTTTTGACCTTTTAAACAGCCAGTTCCATGTATTTTTCTTTCTGGGTTATTTTTATTTGATCAGAATACAGAATTTCATTATTAAAAAATAAGTTATAGGAAAAGTTTAAGTTTTGTTTATGAAAATGAAGACTAAATTTTCAAAAAATATTTCAATGCCTTCTCTCTTTTCTTAACTACTTCCCTTCTAAAGCTATTCCTTGTGAGTCACCTCCAGCCATTGCCAATGGGGACTTTTACAGAAGCAGTATAGACACCTTTTTCTATGGAATGGTAGTAAAGTATCATTGCCATGTTGGAAAAAATGGGGAAAAACTGTTTGACCTGGTGGGTAAGGAGTCAATACATTGCACCAGCAAAGACAATCAAGTTGGCATCTGGAACAGTCCGCCCCCTCAGTGTATTCCTATAGTCAAGTGCCCACTGCCACAAATTGAAAATGGAGAAGTGGAGTCTGGATTTAAACATTCCTTCTTCTTAAATGACACAGTAATGTTTAAGTGCAAGTCTGGCTTTTCTATGAAAGGCAGCAGTATAGTGTGGTGCCAGCCAAACAGCAAATGGAGCCCTCCACTGCCAACATGCTTCAGGGGTAAGTTTGGCTGAAACTTTGGGTATCTGGACAACAAATATTTGCAAAATGTTTAACGTTACTAATCATCAGGGAAACGCAAATCAAACCACAATTATATATGACTTCACTTTATAATGACTCATCAAAAAATATAGAACTGGAGAGTTGGCTCAGTGTATAAAGTGCTTGATGTACAAATGTGAAGGCATGAGCTTAATAAACAAAACCTATATATTAAAAAAGCCTTGTGTAGTGGCACATGCTTATAATCCCAGAATCTGAGAGGCAGAGACAGACAGATCCCTAGGGCTTGCTGAAAAGTCTAGCTTAGCTGTTGAGCCAGTTCCCTTGTCTCATAAAATAAGATAATCTCCTCTATATGCATATGTATCAGTGTATACTCTCACATACATACACATACACACACACAAGCATGAGGTCCTGAATCAATTTCTACACATATAAAGACTCCTCCATTGCACAATATATCAAATGCTGTTAAGAATAGAGACAAAAGTCAGATTAGATAGGGGAAATAAGTTCCAGTGTCCCTATAAACAGTAGAATTCTCACTGTTTATTATATCTTTTCACATATATTTTTAAATCTAGAATAAAGGATTTTGAAAGTTTTCACTTGCAAAGAAATAAGTTTTAGAAGACAGATGTTTACCCTTATTTTCATATTACACAATATACTTATCTGAGCATGACGTGGTTTCTCAAAAATATGTACGATTACATCTTTTGAAGAATAAAAGTAATTTTAAAACCCAGTACAAAAGTTCATCATTAGAGTTTTAGATAGTTGTACTTTATTTAAATGAGGATAAATTCTCCATTATATTGGCCATATTGAAAGATGGAATTGACTAAGATAAGAATTTGATTCAAAATTTTGTAGATATCCATCTTGATAATGAAAATAAGTTTTGTGGAAGAAAGCTGCTAGTTATCTTGAGCCTGTTGCCCCTATTCTCGCCTTCTACTCCTAATATAAACTGTCTGCCTTTCTAAAAGCCTGGCAACAAAATTCAGAAGCCTCAAAAGCTTTGTTTTTGAAATTAATGGAATGTGGCAGATTTGGGTGGGGAAAATTTGTGTTATAAAAGTTTGATTCCTTTTCTAGCCTGTTGATGGAAGGCTATCTCAGATTGTTTAATAGAATAAGGTGAAAATAAGTAACAGTAATATTCACTGGCATGGATCAAGAAAGAGAGAGCAGATAGACATATAGCTTTTCACATCTAGGCAGAAAAAGGCACATTAAGCCCACTCTATGACCCTACTTCTCTGCCTTAGTATGGAAGAGTTGCTATGAACACCCTTATCCCACCCAACTAAGCACAAGACAGCTAGCTGTAAGTTATAAAGAATAAAGTTCTTATTGCAGAAATAAAAGGACTTTCTGGTCCTATTCTTTCCTCAGGATGTCTACCACCTGAAAAAATCCACCACGGTGATTATAACGAAAAAGATAAGGAATTCTTTTCTGTTGGCCAGGAAGTGTCATATACCTGTGAACCTGGCTATAATCTCGTTGGAACTAACCTGGTCCAGTGTACATCCTTTGGAACCTGGAGCCATGCAGCCCCAACATGTGAAGGTGCCTAGCCACTCTGCTCTATTCAAAGGAAATTCAATAGTTTCCTGACTCTTCATGTGCAAGTTCTCTCATTCTTTCCCTAGTGAAATCATGTGGTGCCCTTCCAAGCCAACTTCTCAATGGCCGTGTGATTCTTCCTTCTAACCTCCAACTTGGGGCAGAGGTTTCCTTTATTTGTGATAAAGGGTGAGTGTGAACTGATAGGTCCTGCCCTAATGGTTTCCCATAATGATTCAAAATATGAATTCTAAAGTTAATTAAGCTTTCACTGTCTTACATTTTCTTTCCTTTTCTTGACGCTTTCTGACTAAGAACTCTATCATTAACCAATTCCTTTTTCTTTTCTTTTCTTCAAGTGTGTATATTTTGTGCTTGACCAGCAAAAGTAAGAGATGTCATTTCATCAACTGGAAATTCAAAGTTTTGGTTCACAAATTAAGACTCCTGTTATGGAGAATGAATGAAAACCTTGGACTTAGTGATACTCATTGAAATTAGCTTGGGTAACAAGGTCTTTGCTATTTTCTCTATAGGAATTGAGACTGTTTTCCTCAAAATGATCTAGATAATCTTGACATGTGGATGCCAAAGAGGAGAGGGAGAATTCTAAAGAAAAGATGCATTTTTAGTATGTTTTAATCCATTATTGATTTACTGTTTGGTGGAGCAGATTCACAAGTAACTGTGTGCTTTTTCTTAAGTCATAATATTTTAAAATGCATACCATCCTACAAATGCTTGAAAGAAGTGATTCAGTCTGTACAGTTGAAAGGTGGGTTGTTCTAGTGATGATTTGCTGCTCCTTATTGTTTAAGGTTCCAGTTAAATGGCAAATCTTCTAGTCAGTGTGTCCCAGAAGGAGAGACAGTAGTCTGGAACAATAAGTTTCCTGTCTGTGAACGTGAGTAGAAAATAAACAAAATCAAATGTGGATCTTGTCTTTGATTCTATATTCCCACGCAGTTATCAAATAAAACACCTCACCCAACTATGTACTTTGAATAGATATTTGCCACTTTTCTTTTTAAAAATGCAGGAAAAAAGTATTAAATTTGTTCACATGTTAACATATTAAATTGTGATTCTGTAAACAAAGAAACAAAGGCTTTGAAAAGTTGCCTGTAACAAAACTAATCATAGGCCTTTCTAGTGTACTAAAACTCTGGTTGTGCCTCCATATGTCATTTCTTGTACTCAAGAGCTCCATCTAGGGTCAAGTGGACATTAGTGGAAATTCATTCTGCAACAATTCATATACAACTATGATGTATATATGTCATAGTAGCTGTTAACAGCTAATACCCTTAAGGATGTATAAAGAATATGAGCTCAATACTCAAATGGTTTTCTCAAAGGTATCCAGAATTAAGGTGTTGCAAATGACTTGTAATGAGGCTGCAGTGTCTTCAATAACAGTGTCTCAGGTGACTATGCCACCCGCAAGCTGTCTGTGTATTTCAAATAGGCACTGAATAACTAGTGTACTTTGGGTACTGTATCTGCCCATTTCACATGCTTTTGTCTCTCTATATTCTTATCATACCTTATGTAGCCCGAACTATAGACTGGGAAACTGAGGCTAGGGGAGGGTACGACTTGCCTAAGGTCATACAGCTATTGAATGACAGTGAGGATTTGAAATGAGGGCTATTAAGCCCAAATCAGCCAACACTGACTCCCTACAAGCAATTAGCATGTCATTAACATATTTTAAGTTTGCCTTTTTGTTTATTAAAAATATTTAGAGTAAAAAATATTATAGAAAAATCCCTGAAAGTACAGATTAGATAGATTTTTTTTCTATTTTCTCTATTTCTTTGTTGTCTGGTTAGAGTGATTCATACTGATTTCTTTGACAAGGATCAAGAAAGAAGTAAGAGCATAAGCATTTGGAAATGAAAACACTATAAGTAAAGTCATAACCAAGCATTGAATTTCTAAGAATATTTCTTGAAAAGTGATTTGACCTATACTTGGAGCTTTTACTTATTTTTTTAATGATTAATATACTCATCTGGTCTCTTCTGCTTTTCAGAGATTTTTTGTGACCCTCCTCCTGAAGTCAAAAATGCTCGGAAACCCTTCTATTCTCTTCCCATACCCCTTGACACTGTTGTGCGGTACACTTGTTTACTTAACTACCGCCTCATTGGAGAAAAGACTATGCTTTGTAAAAGTAAAGATCAAGTGAAGGCCGCTTGGGATAAATCTCCTCCTATATGTGAAAAATGGAATAAGTATTCTTCTTGTTCAGAGCCCAGCATACTAGGGGGATTCAAAAGTAAACAATCTAAATCACCACCATTCAAACATGGTGATTCTGTGACATTTGCCTGTAAAGCCAACTTCACCATGAAAGGAAACAAAACAGTCTGGTGCCAAGCAAATAATATGTGGGGACCATCACCACTGCCAGTCTGTGAGAGCAGTAAGTATAGAAATAAAACCTAGTCAAGGGCCTGGGTTTACCAGTTGTGAGCATTGAGTGTGGAAATGAAGCTTCATCAAGGCCTGAGACCTGCCAACCTGTGAGAGTGTTGAGTATGGAAGTGGAACCTCACTGAAGACAAGGATCTTCCACTTATGGGCAGATCATTTTGTTGCATGCTCCCAAAGGCTGAATTGTATAGGTCTTGTCCCTAGAGCTTGAGCTGGCTTGTGGGAGACCATCCCCAATGCTGGGGTGCCTCTGCAAACATGTTCACAAGAGACCTACTCTCTACTCACACCATCTCCTGGGCTCTAGCATTTCGGGTCAACTAACTTTAAAAATAGAGATTGCTGTGAATGTTTTATTCTTGTTTCATCAAGTTTATATTGTTAATGAATCTAATTCTTAAGTTTAATTCTGAGGGCATAGAAATTGTCAGTATATGACAAAATTATATTATCAAAATATTTTAATAAAGAACAATATTGATAAATTCCAAATAGATTATAGAACTTAGGAGGCGCTATTATAAATATGATCCACTCTGACTTGGGAGCACAGCTGCAGTCTCAGCTTCACAGGAGGTTGAAGTAAGAGATTACAAGTCCATGGCCTGCCTGGGCCACACTGTAATTTTTTGTTTTTATTTTTGTTTTTGAGACAGGGTTTCTCTGTATCTTAGGAGCCTGTCCTGGAACTAGCTCTTGTAGACCAGGCTGGTCTCGAACTCACAGAGATCAGCCTGCCTCTGTCTCCCGAGGGCTGGGTTTAAAAGTATGCACCACCACCACCTGACTCACACTGTGTTTTTAAAGCCAGCCTGGGCAACTTGGCCAGATTTTGTCTCAAAATAAAACATAACTAAAGGGATTGTGGGTGTAACTCAATGGCAGAGTGCTTCCCTAGTTCAATCCAAGTCCACAAATTATATTTATCTTACTTATATATCAATAGGTTGATTACCAGTAACCTCAAAATGGATTGTCTATGAAAAAAAACCTTAAAGATTTGGGTGAACCTATACATATTCAAATGAAAAAATCTAATACTTTTATCAAGTAATAAAAAGAAATTAGAATAGCATATTTTATACATAATGCACATATTTATATACTTGTTATATATAAGATAATAATAAATTTTATTAGTAATGTTTATTAGAGTAATCCTCTGAATGATAGGCTTAAAGATGAATAAAAATGAGCCTTCTAGCAACTGAAATTTTTCTCAAGGCAAAAATATAACTAAAGATGAAAATAGAACAATAAAGCTGGGTGTAGTGGTACATACCTTTTATCTCCACAGTTGGGAGGCAGAGGGATGTGGATCTTTGTGAGTTCAAAGATAGCCTGATTTACACAGAGAGTTCCAGGACAGCCAGGGTTGCTTAGTGAGACCATATCCTCCAAAAATTGCAATTATTTTTGCATAAAAGGAAACAAGCCATATCCAGTTGGGATTGAGTTGAAAACTAATGGTGACTGGTCACCAAAGATTGCATGCCATTTATTTAGATCTGTGTCCTAAGCTGGCATCTATATTCATAAGTATATATTATCTGATGGCCTTTTCTCCTTTGTGTATGTGTAAAGATTTCCCCCGAGAGTGCCCATCACTTCCCACGATCCGTAATGGACACCGTACAGAGCAGCATGTTGTCAAGTTTGTTCCAGGGTTGTCTGTGACATTCAGTTGTGATTCTGGTTATTTGCTTAATGGACAAAAGACAATTAAGTGCTTATCTTCAGGAGACTGGGATGGTGTCTTCCCCACATGCAAAGGTATCTTAAATTTACTATCTACTGGGGACTCGCCTGATATTTGCCAAGACTTACTTCTTATTCTTGCCATTCTTTCCTAGAGGCCAAATGTGAACCTCCAGGACAGTTTCCCAATGGACAGATAAAAGAACCTATAGGTCTTCAGGTTGGCAAAACTGTGCACTTCTCCTGTAATGAAGGGTGAGTATCAGGAGGGTCTGTAAAATTTAATGCCCTTGGATTATATGTGCCTGCTGTGAACTATAATGTCTGAGGTTTCTGTGTATCTTTGGCTGTCCAGTTCCTGCAATCGTTAAGTCCCCCCCAAGAAAATAACACAGAGGTCTACATTAATCTACTGATTGGCCCATTATCTCAGGCTTCTTATTAACTCTTATAACTTATATTAACCAATTATTCTTATCTGTGTTAGCCACATGGCTCAGTACCTTTTTCAGTGAGGCAGTCACAACTTCTTTCTTCTGTGTCTGGGCAGGACTGCAGAGAAATAGGCTTTCCTCTTCTCAGAATTCTCCTGTTCTCATTGCCCTGCCTCTACTTCCTGTCTGATTGTCCCACCTATACTTCCTGCCTGGCTACTGGCCAATCAGCATTTATTTAAAACATAATTGACAGAATACAGAATTGTCCCACAGCACTATAAAGTCAGGAGAAGGAATGTGAATGAGCCTAGATGTAATTCAGGAATAATCTGGAATGAGGTAGTGCAAGAGAATAATAAATGGGTAACTGTACAGATTAAATGGACCTTTGATAGATTTAAATCAAGCTTACTAGTTTTTCAACACAAACTGCCTAATAGTAATAAATTTCAACCTGTCTCCAGATACAAATTACAAGGACAACCTTCTAGTCAGTGTGTAATTGTTGAACAGAAAGCCATTTGGACCAAGAAGCCGGTATGTAAAGGTAGGTAAGACAGTGGTGGTTTGGTAAGGAAATACAGGGGTTCACACACAATGCATCCTTGGCTTTGCTATAAGCGTGTGTGGGGTGTGTGTGTGTGTGAAAGAGAGAAAGGAAGGAAGGAAGGAAGGAAGGAAGGGAAGAAGGAAGGAGGGAGGGAGGGAGGGAGGGAGGGGGAGGGGGGGAGGGAGGGAGGGAGGGAGGGGGGATGGAGGGAGGGAAGGAGGGAGGGAGGGAAACAGAGAGAGAGAGAGAGCAAAATAAAACAAAACAAAACTAGAAATCTTAAGGGTCTGATCTGCACCACAATGCCCTTCAATTATCTTTTTATTCTGTTTCCTTAAGTCAAATGAAGCAAGCAACTTTTCTTTCTCTCAAAGACCCATGTTCTTAGTGAGGAAATTTGAGCCATGCACATAAAGAAGATTGTGTATTTGGTAACTAGAATGAAGAAATTAGCAAAGGAGACGTACTCAAAAATAAAGTTTTAAAATCACATTTTAATTATATTGCATTAGTTGACTGAATGACTCATTGCAGATTCAGAAATCACTGTCCTTTACCTTCTCTAGAAATTCTCTGCCCCCCACCTCCACCTGTTCTTAATGGAAGACATACAGGCAGCTTTTCAGCAAATGTATCATATGGAAGCACAGTTACCTATACCTGTGACCCAAGCCCAGAGAAAGGAGTGAACTTCATTCTTATTGGAGAGAAGACTATCTATTGTACCAGCGACAGCAAGAAGAGTGGGATCTGGAGTGGCCCTGCTCCACGTTGTGAACTTTCGACTTCTGCAGTTCAATGTCTAAAACCCCAGATAGATAGAGGTCAAATTTTATCTATTTTGAAAGATAAATATTCCTATAATGACACTGTGACATTCTCTTGTGAATCTGGCTTTAACTTGAAGGGCAGCAAGAGAATTCGATGCAATGCACAGGGCACGTGGGAACCATCAGTACCAGTATGTGAAAAAGGTGAGTGCTATCAGAAGATGAATCATTTCAAAAATTTAGAGGAAGGGCCTATGGACTTTACACAGGGCCCTTTGTAGTCCCTATACATTCAGTCACACAATAGTGGATGTAAATAAGAAAGAAGTCTTTCTTAGCCCTCCCTCGCCTCTATGGAAATACACTAAAGTTTACTAAGTTGTTCATTTCTCTTAGAAATATAAGAGCAAAAATACTTGTTTGTCTTAATAGTATTTTTTCCTGGTTTTTAGAGACAAGGTTTCTTTGTAACTTTGGAGCCTGTCCTGGAACTACTTCTTGTAGACCAGGCTAGCCTTGAACTCATAAAAAATCCACCTGCCTATGCCTCCTGAGTGCTGGGATTAAAGGCATGCACCACCACTGCCCGGCTTTAACAGTAATTTTTAAAAGGGAAGTTACCAACGCTTTCGCCTGCAGGTGTATTAAAATCTTCCATAAAGTCTTCTAAGATAATTCCTTCAGAAGGGAAAAGCTGGTGTAATGGCACATGTCCAAAATGCTGCAACTGGGGAGACTAATACAAGAAGGTTGTGAATTTGAAATCAACTTGGGGTATATAGTAAAACCCTATCTTTTTAAAGAAAAATGAAAGGACGAAAAAAAAAAAAGAGTGGATTGACTGGGGCACAGGAAATGAGTTATAGCAAGCAGGAGCCAAACAGATCAGTGGCAGCCTGAGTACAGAAAAGAAAATATAATTGAGAAATGATAACCTGAAATTACCCAAGGACAGCAAAAATACCCTCTGTTCCAGACAGCTGCCACGAGAATGGGGTTCTATTAATTTTGACTTCTTTGGCTCGGTTTCTATTTTTTACTCTAAAATTGTTTTATTGTATCTGCTTTTCCTTTAGAATGTCCAGCTCCTCCTAAAATCATCAATGGGCAAAAAGAAGATAGGCACGTCCTCAACTTTGATCCTGGAACATCCATAAGATATAGCTGTGACCCTGGCTATTTACTGGTGGGAGAGGATACTATACACTGTACTCCTGAGGGAAAGTGGACACCCATTGCCCCCCAGTGCAAAGGTATTACTCTACAACTACAGATATTTAGCCAAAGATTGTCTTGTGTTGTTACTCATTTTTATCTTTTTTCTTAGTTGCAGAATGTAAACCAGTAGGACCACATCTCTTTAAGAGGCCTCAGAGTCAGTTTATTAGGGCAGCTGTAAATTCTTCTTGTGAGGAGGGGTGAGTGAAGAATCTATCATCCTGAATGAGGTCTGTCTTATCAGTACCCACTGAAAACTGTGTGTAAGAGTTCGCCTTAAAGGTCCTCCTTTGTCATGTGCTCATGGGTATTTATCACAATACTTTTCCATGCATGGGAACTACACAATGGATGGATGGTGCTGAAGTAGGCTATATTGTTTTTTTCTGTTGCATTTTGTCCTAAAATTTATCAGTCTGCCTCTGAAGCCCATAGTACTGGCTTAGCTTATTGGTAATGACATGGCCAAATGATACGACTCTTTGTCTCCAGGTCCCAGTTAAGTGAGAGTGCTTATCAGCTGTGCCAAGGTACAATTCCTTGGTTTTTAGAGATTCGTCTTTGTAAAGGTGAGTAACAAAATTGACAGAGGACTTAAAGTGATATAAGATAGACGAGTGCCCTATTTTAGACTATGTTATGGAATTAGCACACTGTTTTGTCAAGTTTTATGGCTATTTATTTTGCCATCTTTCTTCTCTCACCTCTTTCTACTTTAATCAGTCAAATTCCATGTACTTAGTTACCAAGTTTATGTTGTGGTTTAGGATTATCAGAATATAGAGAGTCATAACTATCTGAGTCACTACCCTACTTTGGGTTACATCAAGGTTTAGTGAAGAGGTTAGGAGATTGATATCCAATATCAACCCAGATCTGTTCCTACTGTCTAATACCTGTATGACCTTTGGCAACATATATGAATTGTAGAAACTCTAGTCTCATCAGTAAATGTTCCACTAAACCACAGGTTTGGGTTATTAGAATAAAATGGTACTGTACCTACTTTCTGGATGATGAAAATTCCTATTGTAAAGCAGGTGCTCAACCAGCAATAATTATCCTTAGTCAACCATATAGCTATTGTAACAAAATATCCTCCAAAAGTGTGATTCTGTCACTTGTACCTTTGATTCTCATATTGACTGTAATAAAATAATTACTAATTTAATTAGTGAATATTGGGTCTTACTACCACATGTTCCTTTTTCAATACCAATCTTATTTTCATAAAAATCAAATATTAAATATATAATAATGTTTAATATAGCTCATAGCATGAGCATTCATCCACACCCTTCATAGAAACACGGTCATAACTTTGCACTTCTAACCTTGGTTCAGATGTCTACAGTATCTTTTTATGTCCCCAGAAATTACCTGTCCACCACCTCCTATTATCCACAATGGGACACATACAGGGAGTTCCACGGAAGATGTCCCATATGGAACTGTGGTCACCTACACATGTTATCCCGGGCCAGAGGAAGGAGTACAATTCAACCTCATTGGGGAGCGCACCATCCACTGTACAAGTGGAAGCAGAGGAAGAGGCTCCTGGAGTGGCCCTGCTCCCCTCTGTAAACTTTCCCTCCCTGCTGTCCAGTGCTCAGATGTCCATGTGGCAAATGGATATAAGCTGCCTGGCAAAGGAGCCCCATATTTCTACAATGATAGTGTGACGTTCAAGTGTAACAATGGATACATTTTGAATGGAAGTAGTCAGATTCGTTGTAAAGCCAATAATACCTGGGATCCTGAAATACCACTTTGTGAAAAAGGTAAAAAGTCAAACCCAATGGGAATTTTAAATGGCATTATACTTATTTATATTTTTCTTTTCTGTTTTTTATTTTTTTTTCCTCAAGACAGAGTTTCTCTGTGTAACAGCCCTAGCTGTACTGGAACTCACTTTATAGACCAGGCTGGCCTCGAAGTCACAGAGATCCACCAGCCTCTGCCTCCTGAATGCAGGGATTAAAGGCATATGCCACCACCACAGCCAGTTTTTTTTTTTTAATTGAAGAGCTGGAGATCAAACATAGGGCCTTACACAAACTAGGCAAGTATAAACTACATCTCCAGCCACTATAGTTTAATTTATTATTTTCTACTCAAAACAAGAGTCTTTTTTAAAAAAGCAAAAGGGATATAGATTTCCTTCATATTTCCTCCATTACATAGAAAGCTATACATGTGTTGTATTGTGGTCTTTGCATGAGGGTACCTTTGGATTTGGAACATGTTCAGGGTATTGATGAAGGAAGGTCACTGGATAATTAATAAAGAAACTGCTTGGCCTGATAGGTTAGAACATAGGTGGGTGGAGTAAACAGAACAGAATGCTGGGAGGAAGAGGAAGTGAGCTCAAACACCACGCTGCTCCTCTCCGGGACAGACGTGATGAAGCAAGCCACCAGGTCAGACATGCTGAATCTTTCCCGGTAAGACTGGTGCTACATAGATTACTAAATATGGGTTAGGCAAAATAAGTTACCACCGCGTGGTGCTACACACATTAATAGAAATGGGCCAAGCAGTGTTTATATAAATACAGTTTGTGTGTTGTTATTTCGGGGCATAAGCTAGCCAAGCGGCCAGGAGCCGGGTGGCAGGAACGCAGCCCACAGCTCCCACTACAGGGTATAAAATGAGAAGAACTTTTAAGGAAGCCTTTTACCAAAAAAAAAAAAAAAAAAAAAAAAAAAAAAAAAACAACCAAGTAACTAACGGAACATTCACATCATAGTCAGGACTTCCCAGTCCTAAAGACAGTAGACAGATTTGTTTCCTACAGCATGAATCCAGGATCACTAGTACAGCCACAGAACAGAAAACATTCTATTATGGATAAGAACTTACTGAATCATGCCTTCAAAGTTTCAGATTGGCACCAGCTGTTGTGTTCTTGCAGTTCTGGTATAGAGTGCTGTTGTTGGTGTTTATATGGCAAGTTCACTCTCCAGGCCACCACCCTCTTGGGCACCACCATTGTTGATATGCATGTAGAAATATGCTCCTGTGTATTTAGAATAATATGAACAATACACTTGTGACCTTTACCACAAGTTATGGGAAACTAATCCACCTGCTGCCTTCAGGACTATAGAGTCTTGCCCATAAGGTAAAGGCTATTTTGGTTCCTGAGTCATTTTTCTTTATGCTATGAGGAACCTAAAAGCAATCTCAACTTTGTCTCTTCAGAAGGATGTGAGCCTGTGCTAGAACTTCATGACCTTCCAGATGATTCACGCATAAAACTAGTGAATAGAGCCTGTCAACATGGGTGAGTATGAAGTTGTTTCTCTAAGAAAGAATTGTGTCTTAGTAAAACCCTTTGGGGATTCCTCATGCTTCGACCCACAAAGGTCGAACTAGCAACAGGTCCTGCCTGCTTTTCTGACATGGAGAGAGCTTTGCTAAGAGTTTCTTATATGTAAATAGCTTTCTCTTTTGGAGGACCAAGAGTTTAAGTTTCTTTGTGCTAAAGCAGACATTTAGAAGTACCTCTGTAGTTGTACAGTCTATGTTGCAGAAGTAAAATATTGAAAGTAAATGTAGTATAACAACTTTTTCTAGGTACCAGTTGACTGAACATACTTATGAAAAGTGTCAAAATGCTGAGAATGGGACTTGGTTCCAAAAGATTGCAGTTTGTAAAGGTAAATTATGGACACAGGGGAAGCCAACTATGGATTAGGGAGTTAGAAAGGGATAATCAATTAGTGGAGAGGAAGTTTACAACTTCTTTAATAGTTTATACTTTTCTTTGTATAAGATATGGAAAATCTTTTAGTCTTGATCAATGCTGGCATTAAGAAGCAATTTGCCAAGTTGGAGTGAGTATTTACCATATGTGTATGAATATGAATGTGTGTGTGTGTATATATATATATATATATTCTAATTTTACTAAATAGAAAAATATGTGGGATATTTCTAGAATATAGGAACACAGCTATATTTCTTCCTTTATATTTCATTTTATTTTCTGAAATTTTGGGGATCAATTTGCATGTAAATTTCATGTTCTAATTTCCAAAATTTAAATAATTTTCTATTCATATAAATTATAAGGCACTTGTATAGTGTTTATATTACGATGGAGACTCAAATTCTCCAAATCTCTTCTGCAGTTATTCTCTGTCAACCTCCACCAAAAATTGCAAATGGAAAGCATACAGGAATGATGATAGAGCACTTCCTATATGGAAATGAAGTCTTTTATGAATGTGATCAAGGGTTTGATCTTCAGGGAGAGAAAAGTTTGCAATGCAGAAATGATCCTAAAGGACATGGATCTTGGAGTGGGCCTCCACCAAAATGCCTAAAATCTTCTCCTCCAACTCATTGTCCTGATCCAGAAGTCAAACATGGATACAAACTCAACAAAACTCATTCTGCATATTCCCATAATGACATATTACATGTTGCCTGCAATCATGGTTTCATCATGAATGGCACTCACTTGATAAGGTGTCATACCAATAACACATGGATACCAGGTATACCAACTTGTATCAGAAAAGGTAAGCCATTTTTATTGGTTAAAAGTGAAATCTTTCACAAAATAAAAAAGGCTTTTGAGTATGCATTCTACCTAAAGCATCTAAAAACTATAGCAGTTAGTGTTTTATGAGATGATTTGCCTTTTCCTATCTCTTCACTTGACTCCCTTTTCTCTTTCCTTTGTACATTATAATGATTAATTTATATATTAATCAATCTCTAATTTATTCATTCTTATGAATTTAGTTGGAAAAGTGTGCACAACTTTGGGCAAATACTTGAGAAAAATATTTTGAAATTTTGATATTTAAGGCTATTGTGCCACCGAGAAAGAGGAAAAGTTCTGAAGAATGAACCTGACCTTCAAACCCACTATATGGAAACATAATTTTAGCTGTTATTTGACAGCTTGTTCCTGATAGTGCCTGTCCTCATTAGAGATTGTCAGGTGCAGCCTCATTAAATTAAGCTCCACAAAGGTGTGGTGTGACGCACACTCTGCTCTTCGTGCTACGTGTTACAGTACAGTTCGCGAGCTGGGCAAGGAGCTAGAGATTGAAACACACACACACAGGGGCGGGGAGGGAGGAGGGAGGGAGAGATGAAGAGGGGGAAGAAAGGAGGGAGAGATGAAGGGAGGGAGGAAGGGATGGAGGAAGGGAGGGAGGGAAGGAGGGAGGAAAGAGACAGAGACATGGGTCATCCTTGAATTCCCCAAGAATGCCAACTTTATTGTGTTCCAGGACAGCTTATATAGTGCCTTCCCTGACCAATGGCCATGTCCTAGCTCTCAGGATTTTGAGCTGCAAAGCCCCCAGAAACCACTCCCCTGTCTCGTGCTCAGAGCAGCTGCAAGCACAGGAAAATAAGTTGTTTGTTCAGAGCAGCTGCAAGCATAGGAGAAACAAGCTGTTAACAGGAAATTCAGGATCTGGGGGTCTACAGCCCCCAACAGTGTGATTTCACTGTTCCTGGGCATCTGTTTGTTGATATTGGGATGTTTGGTGCTTAGATAATTAGCCTGTTTATAACATAGAGGGAAAAATAATAGATCAATTAGCTGTAAAAACCATTACTCTTGCTCAATTGAGGGAATATAATAGAATAGCATAAAGTAATAAATTATATTTGTAGACCACAGTTACAGATATAGCACCATAGCATCATGTGTTCTACACTTTTCTCCTAATCGTATATGGTATAGAGAGGAAAAGCACACATTCATCTAAACTTGAGAATTAACTAATTTGCAGGTTTCACATTGCTTTTCTGTGTTGCTATTACTCAGGGATTGTGCTGTTTAAGTGTTATTCTTTGCCCTATTAAGTCTTTCCTTGTTGATCTCCAAGCTTTCTTAGGTTGTCCTTCTCCATCCACAATTGCCAATGGAAATCATACTGGTGAGAACATAGCTCTATTTTCTCCTGGAATGCCAGTCATGTACAGCTGTCACCATGGTTACCTTCTGGCTGGAGAGGCATTGCTTGTCTGTACTCATGAGGGTACCTGGAGCCAACCTGCCCCTTATTGCAAAGGTATTTTGTCTGCTTTGTTGTTGTTTTTAGCAAAGTAATTTGTCCCAAACATATATGTTCAGTTAAGCATTTTATCTTAAAATTGTTAGAGATTAATACTATGATTTAATTGAGTACATTTAATAAATTAATATATTAATCTCAGATCTTAAAATGAAAATGGCATAACTATATGACTAATTATTTAGTTAATAAAAATTAATTAATATTTAGAAAAATAATAATTATTTATATATGGAAAGTTGAAGTGATTTTTATAATTTAAGTAACTAAGCAAAGGTTATAATCACACTATTGTTAAAGTTTTTGTAAGAAGGCATTTGACATAAAATCAATAAAAATCACAGTTTCCTTTTGATTATATTTCCCTATTTGGTAGTGAGATTATGGTTAAGTTTTTCTATTGATTATTTGGGAATCTCACATCATTCACTCCGATTGCATTCACCTCCCAATCTCCTTATGTCTGCACCCCTCCACTGTGACCACTCCCTCCACAAAGAAAAGAAAAATACAAGTCAGTTTTGTGTTGTTTGTATACTCACTGGAGTATGGCCAAATTCCTAGTGACCAGCCCCCCAAGTGAGGATAACTCTTTCTCCACCTGCATCTGCACCAGAAGCTATCAACTGAGGAGAGCAGTGTGTTGTGCAGAGAAGGGAGGGGCCAGTTTTCCAATGCCCACTCTACAGCCTAAGGTGCTGGGACAGCTCTCCTGTACCCGCCACCAATGCACTGGCAGATGAGGGGTGGGGCCAGCTCTCCCACAATACAGACAATTTTTTAAACAATTTTACATATAAAATATAATCAGCAATGTATATTAAATAGGAATAATAAGTCAGTATATAATATGATTATACTTTATGCCAGATGCTGTGCATTGCTTCCATTATTATCTCATTTAATGTTCATGAAACCCATAAGAGTGGTACCATTGTTATTCCTGCTTTCTAGATAAGGTTTCAATGTCTCAGAGAGATCTGTGACTTACACAAAGTCATACAACTAGCAGTGAGGATTCAAGCAAAAGATCTTATACCAGGCATGTTTCTAATTTTCATATTGTAAAATGATATAATCATATACAAAATTCATGTTCAAGAACCATGCAATTGAGGGAAAAGATAGCTCAAGGGAAAGATGTGGTTAAGAGTCAAGCTGTTCTTCCACAGGACGCAAGTTCTGTACCTACCACTTACATAGGGTGACTCACAGCCTCCTATAACTCCAGATCCAGAGAATCCAATGCAGAAAAAGAGGATTTTCTGGTCTCTAAAGCACCTGCACACATATGCTGTTCTTACACACTCATGCACTCACATGCACACAAAGACACACACACACAGAGAAATCTTTAAAAATGTTATCAAAATTGTCACAAAATCATAACATTCTAAATATGTTTAAGATTTTGTGTTAGGTCACATTCATAGTTATTCAGCTGAATGTGGCCACCTGCGATTGCAAGTTGAACACTACTGATAGCTCATGTGCTCAAAATATTAAAGAAGAAATGAGAATGTGCATGGATGTATGAAGAGTTAGACTAGAAACCAAGAAGGAACAGTGATTTGGAACAATTAATATTCACCCCTTAATATTTTTAAAGAAGGTGTTAGAATTATTTAAACACTGTTAACATAGACACATAAACAAAAACCAATGCAGCTTAAGTTGCTAGGTAGTTGTTGAAAAATGCTTAAGGATAGCCACACCAGCTTGCTTCTTAGGTCAGCATAATTGAAAAATCTTTTTCCAACCCTTTACTCTAAGGTAATGTTTGTCTTTGAAGTTGAGGTATGTTTCTTGTATGCAGCAGAAAGATGTTTTTATATCCATTCTGTTAGCCTGTGTGTTTATATTGGCAAATTGAGTTCATTGATATTAATAGTAGGCAGAGGCTACTTATTCATTCCCAGATGCCCAGGCACAAAAAATAATCACACAGAAAATATATTACTTACGATGCTGCTTGGCCTATTAGCTTAGGCTTTTCATTAATTAACTTTTACATCTCAAATTAAACTATTTCTATTAGTTTGTGTTTTACCATGAGGCTCATGGCCTACTGGCAAGGTTTTGGCTGGTGTCTTACATATTTCTCCTTCAGCAGCTACATGACATCTCTCCGACTCTGCCTTCTTTCTCCCAGTATTCAGTTTAGTTTTCCTGCCTAGCTCTATTTTGCCTGTCATAGGCCCAAGCAGTTTCTTTATTCATTAACCAATAAAAGCAACACATATACAGAAGGACTTTCCACATCAATTAATGACTAGTATTTGTTAGTTCCTCTTATTTGATAGTGGTGGTGGTGGTGGTGGTGTGTTTCCCTTCTTTGGGTTTTGTTGATGTGGAATTATCTATTGCCTGTGTATTTGTGGGTGTAGCTAACTTCTTTGGGTTGGACTTTTCCTTCTAGTACTTCTGTAGAACTGGATTTGTGGATAGATATTGATTAAATTTAACTTTTGTAATGAAGAATCTTGTTTTCTCCGTGGATAGTTTTGGAAGTTTTGTTGGGTTTAGTAGTCTGGGATAGAATCCAATGTCTCTTAAAGTTTACAGGAACTCTATCCATGTTCTTTTGGCTTTTAGAGTCTCCATTGAGAAGTTGGGCATAATTCTGACAGGTTTGCCTGTATATGTTACTTGACCTTTTTCCTTTACAGCTTTTAATATTCTTTCTTTATTCTGTATGTTTAGTGGTTTGATTATTATATTGTGAAGGGATGTTTTGTCAGGTCCAGTCTATTTGGTGTTATATAAATTTTTTGTACCTCTATAGGTATATCCTTCTTTAGGTTGGGAGATTTTTCTTCTATAATTTTGTTGAATATATTTTCTGGGTCTTTGTTCAGAATTTCTTCTCTTTCTTCTATCCCTATTATTCTTAGGTTTTGTCTTTTCATAGTATCACAGATTTCCTAGAAATTTTGTGTTAGGCATTTTTTAGATTTAACATTTTCTTTGACTAATGAACCTATCTCCTCGATCAGATCTTCAATGCCTGAGATTTTCTCTTCCATCTCTTGTATTCTCTTGGTGATGCTTACATCACTTACTCTTTTCCAGCATTCCCTCAGTTTATATTTTCTCTATTGCTTCTATTTTCATTTTAAGGTCTTTAACAGTTATATTTGTTTCCATCAACTGTTTGGTTTTTCTTCTTGGTTTTCCTGACATTCTTTTTTTTAATTTTATTTATTTTTCCATTCAAAAATTTCCACTTCCTCTCCTCCTCCCATTTCCCTCCCGCTCCCCCACTCACCCTCCTCTCCCCGCCTCCAGTCTTAAGAGAGGGCAGGGTACCCTGCCTTGTGGGAAGTCCAAGGCCCTCCCCTCTCCATCCAGGCCTAGGAAGGTGTGCATCCAAACAGACTAGGGTCCCAAAAAGCCAGTACATGCAGTAGAAACAATTCCCAGTGCCATTATCAACGGCTTCTCAGTCAGCCCCATTGTCAGCCACAATCAGAGCATCTGGTTTGATCACATGCTCATTCAATCCCAGTCCAGCTGAATTTGGTGAGCTCCCATTAGATCAGGCGCACTATCTCAGTGGGTGGACCAACCGCTCGAGGTCCTGACTTCCTTGCTCATCTTCTCCCTCCTTCTGCTCTTCAACTGGACCTTAGGAGCTCAGTCCATTGCTCTGATGTGAGTCTCTGTCGCTATCTCCATCCATCGCCAGATGAAGGTTTTATGGTGATATTCGAGATATTCATCAGTGTCTATGGGACAAGGCCAGTTCAGGCGCCCTCTCCACTGCTTCCCAAGGACCTAGCTGGGGACATCCCCTTCCATGGACACCAAGTCTCTTGCCACCCCTAAAATGGTTCCCTTGATATAGATATATTCTTCCCTGCTCCTATATCTGCCCTTCCTCCATTTCAACCCTCCAACTCCCCCAAGCTCTCCCCAATCCTTCCCTTCTCCCTTCTCTCTCCCCCTCTCCCCTCTCCCCTTTCCCCCACTTTACCCCTTGTAGGGATAAGTCCTGCCCCTAAGGGGGCGTGTTCTCCTTGGGCTAATGTTTGCCTATAAATTTGTCGCATGCTCCCAACCGCTGCTTCTGCTTTCCTGGTCTCCGCGGGAACGGTGGTTCTGTAAGTTTATTTCTCCATTAAAGATATATATATATATATATAGATAGATATAGATATTTACAATCTGTCTGCATTCGTTTACGCCGTTACAACCCCTACTCCTATGCTCCCAACTTTTGCCTGGCGATCTTGTCTGCTTCCAATTTCCAAGAGGATCTATATATGTTTTTCTTTGGGTTCACCTTATTATTTGGCTTCTCTGGGCTTGTGAACTATAGGCTCAATGTCCTTTCTTTATGGCTAGAGTCCACTAATGAGTGAGTACATACCATATTCATCTTTTGGGGTCTGGGTTATCTCACTCAGGATAGTGTTTTCTATTTCCATCCATCTGCATGCAAAATTCAAGATGTCATTGTTTTTTTTACCACTGAGTAGTATTCTAATGTGTATATGTTCCGCACTTTCTTTATCCATTCTTTCATTGAGAGGCATCTAGGTTGTTTCCAGGTTCTGGCTATTACAAATAATGCTGCTATGAACATAGTTGAACAAATGCTTTTGTAGTATGATTGGGCATCTCTTGGGTATATTCCCAAGAGTGGTATTGCTGAATCTTGAGGTAGGTTGATTCCAATTTCCTGAGAAACCGCCACACTGTTTTCCTGATATTCTTTAAGAGATGTATTAGTTCCCTCCAAATTTTTGGTTGTCTTTTCCTCCAATTCTTTAAGAGACCCTTAGTATTTCTTTAAGAAAATATTAGAATTGTTTAAACACTGTTAACATGGACACACAAACAAAAAACAGCATAGCTTAAATTGCTCGGTAGCTGTTGAAAAATGCTTAGCAATAACTGCCCAGAGTATTGGCTTATGCTATCCACTGAAACTTTGCTTACTGATAATGAAGTAAGTTGATTTCTAGTAAGGACAGTTTCTACTTTCTTGGTAAAGGACAAATCATGACTATGTATTAGTAAGATTTTTTTTTTAATTGCAGAGGTAAACTGTAGCTTTCCTGAGGATACAAATGGAATCCAGAAGGGACTCCAGCTTGGGAAAATGTATCGGTATGGAGCTACTGTGACTTTGGAATGTGAAGATGGATATACCTTGGAGGGAAGTCCTCAGAGCCAGTGCCAGGATGACCACCAGTGGAACCCTCCCCTGGCTATCTGCAAATATCGTGAGTGCAAGTGTCTCACCACTATTTATATGTGGCCTGTGAAGGAGGGGAATGGAGTATCTATCAGTGTAGGGAATTCACAGGGCTTTGACATAATGAACAGTGATGCGGCAACAGGTTGACTGAAAGGCAATAGTCAATATAAATAATAGTATAGAGAGGATGGGGTATATCACATCAATACTCTAAAAAAAAGCAAACATGTCAAACTCACAGCCTTCTATTTGAAAGAAACTTCTGTGAGACTTCTCTCTTTGCTGATTTTTAAGTGCTTACCAACTTGAGAAGACTTCCAAAAACATGTCAGCTAGCCTGTTATAACAGTTCCTATTTTCATTTGATCTCAAAAATCACTGACTATAAAGCTGACTGTACTGATGAACTCGCACAACTTATCTAATTAAAGCAGATGATATCCATTTAATTTTAACATAATAGAAGAGTAATAATAACTTGTGAAAAAAATATCTATATCCTAAGTAGACAAAATGGGATCTGAGTATCGACTTCTGGGACATTGCCAGGTGTCATGGTACCTAGATGACATTGACTTGTTCTGCTAGACTGATGTTTCATAATTTTTTTATTTCTCTTTAGGGTCAACTATGCCTCTTATTTGTGGTGAGTTCTTTTAAATATTTGGAGAAGAGTTTTTATAATTTTTATAAATATATAATTAGATGTTCTACATTCTACACATTAATATGCTTAATTTTAATTCATTGGGTCTAATGCTCTTTCATGTTTTAAAGGTATTTTAATATTCTTGATACATTATAAAATGTCCACTTAAGTTAGAGTTGAAAGTGTTTTCAAAGTTTTTAAATTGAAAGTCTCTTTTCATTTGCTCTTGATATTTGGTACAATTGAAATAAGTAGTCTTATTCTGCTACATTAAAGTATACTTCACAACGAAGAGTCAAATGTTGCTATGCAAAATCATGGGGTTCTGGTATCCTATCCTGTGTTCCTAATTACACTCTAAGGACAAGATTGTTTACCAATGAAACTGAAAAAGAACAGAGAAAACATGATGGAAAGTTGACTGGAGTCCTGTGGTCCATGTGCTGCAGACAAAACATCGACTAGATACAACTAGAAAAACTTAAAGCTCAATCATGATTATTCAGTAATTTAGAGTTTATGGTTAAGAAAAATGTACTAAAATATCATATTAACAACTTCTGTACCACTAGGAGTAAGCCCTACAATCAGCTCCTAGCAATATAAGACATTTTTTTTTCTGGCATTAAATGTTTATTTTCTCCCTTCAGGTGTTTCTGCAGGCTCTGTAGTTATTATTTTGGTTGGTGTCATCTTCTGTATGATGTTAAGACATAAAGAACGGTAAGTCCAAATGAATGTTTGACCAATAACTACTACAGTTTTTGGGTTCTTCTCGCCAATTTTAAAAACACAACTTATATGATCTGGTGTGTGTGTGTGTGTGTGTGTGTGTGTGTGTGTGTGTGTGTGTTGTAATGTTTGGGCTAGCTTGACTTAAGCTTCCCCAGCTCTAAGTTACCTGATACTTGGCAAATCTTTCTCTGAGTATCTTTCCTGATACTAGGGTGCACAAAACTTACATACACAAAACATACCCAGGTAGATACCTGATGTACATGCTTTATGAAAGATATCCTTTACATATACCAATATTCTGTAGTTTCCACAAGATTCAAGGGTCAGAGGGCTTTTATGTCATATCTGTATCTAAACCTATGCCATCTTTACTGTCACATACACTATTTCCAGTCATACCCAATTATATGGATGTTCTCAAAGTCCGTAGTGGAAAGCCAAGGCTCTAGTCCATTAGCAAACACTTCATTCTACCTAGAACATATTCCTCTCTTTGTTTTTACCTCTGGTTTTTTTTTAACAATTCAAATAAAACTATTAGACATTAATCACTGCTTTGTGTCCTCACCAAATATAATTAACTATGGTAACATCATGGTACTTCTTGAGTTGCAATTTGTCCTCTTTTACCAGACTATGACCTCCTTAACGTCAAAGTCTATGTCCTGGTAGTCTACCATGGTGCTAATATAAGGAGGTAATCAATAGTTACTATACTACAAATGAACAGACATGATCATTATCTTTTCATATGCCTCCTAGTTCTCTAGCATCACTCTCAAACGTTTTATAAAATCATGTATATGAATGCTAGACATAGCAGCATATGATATATTCTCAGAAAATCACTGACATTCTTTAATAATTGGGCTTTAAAGACATCAATGGTAACATAGAAGAATAAATGCCGTATTTCCTACATAAATCATTTAATTTTAGAACCAATATACTTAGTTTTATATTTTAGAAATACAATAATTATTAAAAAGTTTTATATAAACTAAAGAAAGTTAGACAAAAGGTTATATGATAGTTTACAAAACAAAGGAAAGAATACAAGTAAACCATTAAACAGAATATTTCAAAATATCTTCAAGTGTTATCACTGGATGTTTGTTTATTTAACTTTTATGTGCTATTTTATAGACTTTTTAATTTGATTTTTGCAAAGTAAGATGTGTACTGGGTATCTTTTAAGTTCCTATAGAGAAGTCTTCCCTCTATACCACAAGTCATTTCACTCTAGTGACGACATTGTAGGTTCTAACTTGGACAATTACCAAACTAGTAAATTATTTATTTTTATGTGCCCTTAAAATTGGGGCCTATGGTTTTTAATATTTAAGAAAATGAGATGAAATCACACATGAAAATACAATTTTCTGGATGATAGAAAGCAGACAGCTAGTGAACCCTCACCATAATCACAGTTAATTAGTAGATTTGACAGCTTTTTCTTATGTTTCTCTTTTAGCAATTATTCTACAAAGACAAGGCCTAAAGAAGGAACTTTTAATTTAGAAACACGAGAAGTATATTCTGTTGATCCATACAACCCAGCAAGCTGATAACATGACAAGTTGGTATATAATAAAACTGAAATACATTACTAATATGTATATATATACATATATATTTCAAGATTGTTTTAATATTTTCTCAAGTCTTTCTTAAACATGGTCTTAAGTAACTATTGTTTGTATCAGTCTTTAATAGCTATGTACAATATTATTTACTTACCTACTTCATATTGCTAACTGAAGGTCTTAGTTTAAAAACTGTCTATTTAGTAAATATGTAACAAATGTGATTAATAAAATTATTAAGAATAATTTAAAATGCTTAAAAATGAAATAAAGTCAGATATGGTAGTGCATGCTTATGATTCTAGCACTTGAGAAATAGAAGAAAGATCAGGAATTTAAGCCTGGTCTCAGTCACGTTGTGAATTTGAGGGTAGGGTTGGCTGGATGAGGCCCTGTCTCAAAAGAGGGGATAAAAATAAAGTAAGTATCATTAAAGAGAATTAAACAGGGAAAGAAGACAGATAAATGAAAGTGATTACATAGAAAGTATTCACTGAGAAAATGGCATTTGTTCAAAGACTGGAGAACATAGTGAGTCGGCCAAGTAAGCACATAGAAGAAGAGGATGCAAAGAATATACAAACAGGAGCAAGTTCAAAGACTAAGAGGTCTTGCTGTGTTGGCATAACAAGGTGGTTTGTGTGGCCTAAAGTGAATTAATCAAATAGGAAATACATACTCAGAGAGGTACTGTTGAAGGAGCTGGATGATTACATAGGGTGGGCTAGGTCATTGTAATAAGTTTTTATTTTGAGATGGGAAGCACACCCGAGTTTTAAGCAGAATAACTACATAATCACCTTAATTACTGGGTTAAGAAGACGCTATAGAAAGTTAAGGGTAGAAGAAGGAAATCAACAAAAAGGCGGATACAACAATCCAGGCAAGGAACAACAATCTGGCAAGAAGAGGCCATATAATGCATGCATTTTTAAGATAATAGGAAGGGAACTTAAACAATGTTTTGTGTCTGGATTTAAAGATAAAGAAAGGTATTGATCATGATGCCAGGATTTTGGGGCCTAAGCCACTGGAGTGATAAAGTTGCTATTAAATGATTCAGAATGTGATGAGCAGACTTAAAAAAAAAAAGTTCTGCTTTGGGGGTGTTAAGTGTGAGATATCTCATAAATAATCAAACATAAGTATCAAGAAGGCAGTTGAAAAATTCACATCTCAAGCATCACTGATAATACTGAACATACAAATGCACACATAAATAAAGAGACTGAGTCAGATAATCATGGAGTTTAAAGAGACCACAGAAAAGAAAAAGTCCAAGAACCGAACCTTATGGCTTCTAATGTGAGGAGCTGTAAAATAAGGAAAAGAGGCTGCAAAAGAGAGATCCACCCCCAAGTGTGGTGTGCAGAGGTACAGGGAGCTTAGGGAAGAGGGAAGTTGCTGTTGACAGCTTAAAAATGACAAGCAATGAAAATTGACCATTGGATTTAGGAGCACAAAATTTGTTGGTGAACCTGCCAAAAATAGTTTTAGTAGAAATAAAGGAGAAAGAAGTTGAATTAATCTTAAGAGAAAACAAAAAAAAACAGAAATTGAAGTATAAACTATAGGTAGATTGCTATATCTAGGAGTGCTTCTGTAATGGATCAGATAATCATAGAAAAATAGCTATATAAGAAAGACTTTTGAATAATTAATATATGTATCTATCCCACAGTTCCTATAAGATGATCAAGATGACCTAATAGAAAAAGAAATGAAAGCAAGGCAGAAAAAAAGGGTTTCTGAGCCAGAATTTTAGTGGAGAAGTTTTTCAGAAATAAAGGCTTACTAATAAAATAAAACGGAAACTATAACAACAGAAACAAAGAAGATGCTCCCATACAATATGATGGCAAATGCACATCCACTCTCCTTTAATGTGATAGTTTGCAGTGACTAGGAAGCGAACTGATTCGAAGAGAATAAGACTGAAGATGTTAGAAATTAAGAGAAAAGATAAAATATTGAAGTGAGCTGGAAGTAGAACATATTTATAATCTACCAAAGGTCACAGAAAAAAACTGGTGACATTAGAAGGTATGTTTTGCTGAGTATTTGATACCATATCTCACTCAGACCTCACAATCATTTTGAAAGATTAATAGCTCAAAAATGACAAGAAATGAAAATGAACCACTGGATTAGCAGTTAATTTGTTAACGTAATTGATAAGACTTTTTGTATAAATAAAGAAGAAAGATGATACCAAGCTGAATTAATAGTCCCCATGAAAAAACTAAAACTAAAATATTCTCTTGGCCAAAGAATTTAGAATCAGGGTCTGGAAAAATGAATTATTCAGAGGTTAAAAGCATTTATTGCTCTTGCAGAGGGCCCAAGTTTAATACCCAGAATTTACATGGTAGCTCAGAACCATCTGCAAGTCCAGTTTCAGAAGATCTGATGCTTCTGTGAGCTTTTGCACATATGTGGTGCACATATAGACACTCAGGCACACACATATGCACAAATTCTTTTAAAAAAGAATTTAGGGCCAGTTGTGACTTTAAACTGATTCCTGTATATTTGACAGACACCTTACCATCTGTCCTCTTGGACTTACCTTATTAGGACAAAAGACATATATATCATAGAATAAGAACAAATGTCATAGGCAAAGTACAGAGAAGTTATTGTAGCATTTGAAGATGAAAATATTACTTGCTCCTGGCGAGTCTTAGCAAAGGCAAGTAGGAGAAAGGGAACATTGTATCAGAGAGATTCCAAACTCAAAATAAGGTACCCAAACAAAAGCTTTTATATATTTGTTGTATACACATTGATTTTTATTTTATTTGTATTTATCAGCATAAAATATAGTTGTGTTCCAGTTTATATTACTTAAAGTGCTTCCTAATATAATAATTCATTAATGGTTTTAGTTGTCAAATGGAGAGAATGTTGATGCTCTCGTCATGTTATTTAAACTTGAGTTATATTATTCACATTGTTACCTACATAGAAATTATGCTTCTGTGTTTTGTGGCTTGAAATTGCATTAAACATTGATAAGAAAGAAAGCATTTGAGTATCAGTAAATCTCTAAGTGGTTGTAGCATCAGTGAACTAATATAATAAATTGTAACTTTTTATATATGCAATTTATTCTTAAGCAAAACAGAGAATGCTTGTTTGATGTTAAAGATGGTTCACAACCATCCTGCAGTGAGGCCTATACTCTATGGAATTTTATTAGTGATTGGACTGAAGCCAGGCTGTGGATATAGAAATGGAAATGACACTGCAATAATAAGCTCATTTAAGAAAACTACTCTGTGAGTTCGAGGCCAGCCTAGTCTACAAGAGCTATTACCAGGACAGGCTCCAAAGGTACAGAGAAACCCTATCTTGGAAAAAAGAAAAGAAAGCGAAACTAATTCTTACAGGCGGTGGTGGCACATGCCTTTAATCCCAGCATTAAGGAGGCAGAGGCAGGCAGATCTCTGTGAGTTGGAGGCCAGTCTGTTCCACAAGAGCTAGATCCAGGACAGCTAGAACTGTTACAAAGAGAACCCGTCTCGGAAAAAAAAAAAAAAACAACTAATTTGTATACGTAGCCCCATCATTTTTAAGGCAGCCTTCACACTGTTACCATATGCTTTGGACTACAATGGAGCATTCAACATCTACCAGGGATGCCCAAGCTGTGGACTGTGGGCCAAAAGAAGCCCAGAATGCCTATGAATATAGTCCAAAACAAAAACAAAAACTTACTTAAAATATTATGGAATTTCCTTTTGTAACACTTATTCTGTAATTTAGTTGTATAGTTCTCAAGTAGGAACTTTTTAGATGACAATGCATGTTGGAAAAACCAAAAGGTTGTTTTTTTTTCCTGCAGTTGTGATGAGCATACCTAACTGGAAATGCTGACTTTAATAGAAACTTTCTTCTCTGATTTGGCTAAGCATACTTACCTCGGTTAATATTTTTCTCACAATATTGTATATTTGTTGTCTATTCACAATCATTCTGTAATTCCAATTTTCACAAAATTTGGGGAACTATCTGAGTTTTTATTCAAAATTTGGTTATTTTTTAGCAGTTTTCTCATAAGCGTCAGCTTTTTATGAAAGGCAATTTAGTAGTAATATATTCACTATTCAAATAAACTATATTTTTAAAAATCTTAAATGATTTGTCTTTCTGAAGTTAGTGATTTCCTAAATAATATGCACAATTCTAGGGTCTTAGAGTTTATAATTTAATAGTAATTTGCTCTGGAACACACCATTTGGTTATTTTAGCCAATGTCTCAATCTATAAATTTAGCTCCCTCATACCCGACTTACATAATATCCATGGAACAAGTTTCCTCCACCCACTGTATTTTTCCACTATACCTTAGATCTAACCTTTAGACTATTGAGAAAAACAACAGCAACAACTAAAACCTTCCCATCAGTAACCAGTTTTCTACCTCATCTTCTCCTAAAGGAGGTGTGCTATTTAGTGTGTGTGTGTGTGTGTGTGTGTGTGTGTGTGTGTGTGTGTGTGTGTGTAAAAGAGGCAGTTATAACTCTAGCTACAAAAATCACACGGAGGGGGTAACCTAGGCCAAAGTAGGCCCAAGGCAACCAACTGCACCTTGGGCTGGAGCTGGCCTGAGGCAGCAAATTCCACAGGAGTGGGCCTGAGGAAGCAAGCTCTTTGAGAGCAGGAGCGATCAACTTCAGGGACATTGGAGGATCAATACTGAGCCAGCAACCTGGGCCAGAGCTGATCTGAGAGAGGAAACTCCACAGGGAACAGATATAGGGGAGCAACCACTGAGTGATTAAGCCAGAAACAGAGACCGCTGAGGGTCCAGACCTGAATCTGGGACCTTCAAGGGAGTAGACCTAAACCAGGACCCCTGTGGGTCTGGGCATGAGTCTTGGAATTCTGAGGACCTAGGTCTGAGCCAGATCCCCTATGGGTCTGGGTGTGAATCTGGAACCTACAAGGGAATAGGCAGGAACCAGAGATCTCTGCAGATTCAGGCATGAATCAGGGACCTCAGAGGGAGTAGGCTTGAGCCAGGACCTCTGTGGGTTCAGGAGTTGGTCTGGTACATCAAAGGGAATAGACAGGAACCAGAAACCTCTGCAGGTCTGATTGTGAGTCTGGGACCTCTGAGGAAGTAAGCCTAAGCCAGATCCTCTGCGGATCTTGGTGTACCCGAGCCTGGGAACTCCGAGGGAATAGACCAGAGCCAGAGACCTTTGCAGGAACAACTCCAAGCCAGGGACCTCTACAGGAGCAGATTCAGAAAAGGATTTACAGAAACTGGTCTGAGCTGACAACCTAGGCTAGAACAGGCCTGAAATAGCAAACTCCAATAGGGTGGAGCAAAGCCCGGGAGCACTGAGTGACCTCCAAGAACACAGAGTGACCAAAGAGGAAACTAGAACTGTGGTGCTGACTGTACCAGGAGGAACTACCATCTGAGCCTTGGATTCACAGGCACCTAGAATATGAATCAACAGAATCACCGACAGCCCAAACACACCTATTAGAGGAAAAGATGCATAGAAAAGGTAAGAACACATGAAACACCACAAAGAGCAACATGACACCAGTAAAACCTAAAGACTTTAAAACAGCAAGACTTGAACAACCAAATACAGAAGAAGCAGAAGAAAATAACCTAAAAAATAACTTCAGGAGAATGTTTGAAACTCTTAACGAGGAAATGAGAAATCCCCTCAATGAAATGGAGGAAAAGACAAAAAATGGAAGATATCTCTTAAAGAAAACCAAGAAAAAGCAATAAAACATATGAAAGAAACTATTCAAGACTTTAAAACTGAAATAGAGACAATAAAGAAAACACAAACCGAGGAAATTATAGAAACAGAAATCATGAGAAAATGATCAAGAACCAAAAACGTAAGCAAGAACAGCAGAATACACGAGATGAGAGAAAGAACTCAAGCACTGAAGATACAATATAGGAAATAGACTCTTCAGTCAAAGAAAACATTAAATCTAACAAAAGCTTAACCCAAAATATCCAGGAAATATGGTACACCATGAAAAGGTCAAACCTAAGAATAATAGGTATAGAAGGAGAAGTTCAACTCAAAAGCACAGAAAATAGCCGGGCGGTGGTGGCACACACCTTTAATCCCAGCACTCGGGAGGCAGAGGCAGGCAGATCTCTGTGAGTTCAAGGCCAGCCTGGTCTACAAGAGCTAGTTCCAGGACAGGAACCAAAAGCTACAGAGAAACACTGTCTCAAAAAATCAAAAAAAAAAAAAAGCACAGAAAATATATTTAACAAAAACATAGAAGAAAACTTTCCCAACCTAAAAAAAAGACATGCCTATGAAGATACAAGAAGCTCACAGAACAATAAATAGACTAGAGCCAATAAAAGTCTCCTCACCACATAATAATCAAAACACTAAACATACAGAGTAATGAAAGAATATTAAGAGCTGCAAAGGAAAAAGGCCAAGTAACATTTCAAGGCAGACCTATCAAAATTACACTTGACTTTTCATTGGACACAATGAAAGCTTGAAGGCCATGGTAAGCGTTATGCAAACATTAAGAGACTATGGATGCCAGCCCAGACTACTATATCCAGCAAAACTTTCAATCACCATAGAAAGACAAAACAAATATTCCATGACAAAATCAGATTTAACCAATATCTAGCCACAAACCCAGCCCTATACAAAATACTAGAAGGAAAAGTCCAACCCAAGAAAGTTGGCTACTTCAACAAAAACACAGACAATTGATGGTCTCATAGCAGCAAATCCCAAAGAAGGGGAAAATGCACAAATTAACATCACCAACAATGAAAACTAAATTAACAAGAGATAGTAATCACTGGTCATTAATATCTCTTAATATAAATGGACTCAACTCACCTATAAAAAGGCACAGGCTAACAGATTGGATATGAAAACTGAACCCATCCTTCTACATACAAGAAGCACACCTCAATCTCAAAGACAGACATTGTCTCAGAGTAAAAATGTTGGGAAAAAATATTCCAATTAAATGGACCTAAAAATCAAGCAGGAGTAGCTATCCTAATATCTAACAAAATAGACTTCAAACTAAGATCAATCACAAGAGACAAAGGAGGACATTTTATACTAGTCACAGGAAAAATCTATCAAGAGGAAATCTCAATACTGAACATCTATGCCCCAAATACAAGGGCATCCTCAACTGAAAAAAAAAAAAACACTTGTAAAGCTTAAACCATACATTAAACCACACACACTAATAGTGGGAGACTTCAACACTCCACTGTCACCACTGATAAGTCAATCAGACAAAAAAATTAACAGAGAAATAAGTGAATTAACAGATGTTATGACTCAAATGGACTTAACAGTCTTCTATAAAACATTCCATCCAAACAAAAAAGAATATACCTTTTTCTCAGCACCTCACGGAACCTTCTCAAAAACTGATCACATACTCAGTAACAAAACAAACCTCAACAAGTACAAAATTTGGAATAAGCACAAGTATCTTATCAAATCACCATGGTTTAAAAATAGAAGTCAACAGCAATACTAATTCCAGAAAGCCCACAAGCATATAGTAATTAAACAATGTTCACCTGAATCATTAATGGGTCAAGGAAGAAATAAAAAGAGAAAATAAAGACTTCCTAAAATTCAATGAAAATGACCACACAACATACGCAAATTTATGGGACACAATGAAAGCAATGGTAAGAAGAAAGTTTATAGCACTAAATGCCTACATAAAGAAGCTGGGGAAATCCCACACTAGTGAATTAACAGAACATTTGCAAAATTTAGAAAAGAAGCAAACTCACGCAAGAGAACTAGATGGCAGGGAATAATCAAATTGAGAGCTAAAATCAACAAAATAGAAACAAAGAAAACAATACAAAGAATCAATGAGACAAAGAGTTAGTTCTTTGAGAAAATCAACAAAATAGACAAACCTTTATTCAAACTAACCAAAAGGCAGAGAGAGAATATCCAAATTAACAAAATGAGATATGAAAAGGGGGACAGAACAACAGACATGGAATAAATACAGAGAATCATAAGGTCATGTTTTTGACAACCTGTACTCCACAGAATTGGAAACTTAAAGGAAATGAACAACTTTCTGGATAAATATCACTTACCAAAATTAAATCAAGACCAGATAAGCAAATAAACAGACCTATAACTGCTGAAGAAATAGAAACAATCATCAAAAGTCTCCCAACCAAAAAAAAAAAAAAGCTGGTTTCAGCTCAAATTCTACAAGGTTTTCAAAGAAGAACTAATACCAATACTCCTCAAATTATTCCACACAATAGAAACAGAAGGAACATTGTCAGACTCTTTTTATGAGGCTACAATTACTCTGATACCCAAACCACAGAAAGACATTACTAAGAAAGAGAATTACAGACCAATCTCACTCATGAACACTGAAGCAAAAATACTAAATAAAATATTGGCAAATTGATGGAGGAGTTACTTTCATTTAATAAAGAAACTTCCTTGGCCCATTTGATAAGCCAACCCTTAGGTGGGTGGAGTAAACAGAACAGAATGTTGGGAGAAAGAAGACGAGTCAGGAAGTCTCCGTGATTCTCCCACTCCAGACAGATGCAAGTTAAGATCTTCCCTGGTAAGCCACCTCGTGGGCTACACAGATTATTAGAAATGGGTTAGATCAATATGTAAGAGCTAGCCTATAAGAGGCTGGAACTAATGGGCCAGGCAGTGTTTAAAAGAATACAGTTTCCGTGTAATTATTTTGGGTAAAGCTAGCCGTGTGGGCGGCCGGGTGCCAGGAACGTAGCCCGGCGCTCTTAAATCAAATCCAAGAACACATCAAAATCATCATCCACCATGATCAAGTCAGTTTCATCCCAGAGATTCAGGGATGGTTCAACATATGAAAATCTGTCAATGTAGTCCACCATATAAACAAACTGAAAATAAAAACCATATGATCATCTCATTAGTTGCCAAAAAAGCTTTTGACAAAATACAACATCCCTTCATGATAAAGGTCTTGGAGAGAGCAGGGATACAAGGAGCCTACCTAAACATAATAAAGGCAATATATAGCAAACCAACAGCCAACATCAAACTAAATAAAGAGAAACTCCCAGCGATCCCACTGAAATCAGGAACAAGACAAGGTTGTTCAGTCTCTCCAAATCTATTCAATATAGTTTTTGAGGTCTTAGCTAGAGCAATACGACACCAAAAGGAGATCAAGGGGATACAAATCAGAAAAGAAGAAATCAAACTCTCACTATTTGCTAATGATATGAAAGTTTACATAAGTGATCCCAAAAATTCTACCAAAAAACTTTTACAACTCATAAACACTTTCAGCAATGTAGCAGGATACAACATTAATTCAAAAAAAAAAATCAGTAGCTCTCCTGTACACAGATGATAAAAGGGCTGGGGAAGAAATCAGGGAAGCATCACCCTTAACAATAGCCACAAATAGCATAAAATATCTCAGAGTAACTCTAACCAAACAAGTTGAAGATTTGTATGACAATAACTCTAAATCTTTGAAGAGAGAAATTGAAGAAGACACCAGAAAATGGAAAGATCTCCCATGTTCTTGGGTAGGTAGAATTAACATAGTAAAAATGGCAATATAACCAAAAGTAATCTATAGTTTCAATGCAATGTCTATCAAAATACCAACAAAATTTCTCACAGACCTTGAAAGAATGGTACTCAACTTCATATGGAAAAGCAAAAAACCCAGTAGAGCCAAAACAATCCTGTACTGATGTGGGAGTGTCATATATCAATCTGTTGATTTCATTGGCTAAGTAATAAACAAACTGCTTGGGCTCATAGCTTAGAACATAGGTGGGTGGAGTAAACAGAACAGGATACTGGGAGGAAGAGGAAGTGAGCTCAGAGACTCACATATCACAATCCCAGAGTGTAACATGTGGTCTTGCTTGTCAGGGTTTCTGTCCTGCCCAGTTCCTGCAGCCATTTAGCCCCAAAGAAAATTACACAGAGAGTCTACATAAGTTACAAACTGAATGGCCCATTAGCTCACGCTTCATATTAGTTGTTATAATGTATATTAACCCATTATTTTTATCTATGTTAGTTAGCCACATGGCTCAGTACCTTTGTCAGCGAGGAAGGTCACATCCTTCTTCTTCCGTGGTCTGGGCAGGACTGTGGAAAGATCTTTCTTCTTCCCATAATACTTCTGTTCTCATTGCCCCACCTCTACTTCCTGTCTGATTTTCCCACCTAAACTTCCTGCCTGGCTACTGGCCGATCAGTGTTTATTTAAAATGCAATTGACAGAATACAGACAATTTTCCTACACCACCAGATAACCTAGACAACAATGAGGACCCAAAGACATTCATAGATCTAATCTACATGAGAAGTAGAAAAAGACAAGATCTCCTGAGTAAATTGGGAGCATGGGCATCTTGGGAGAGGGTTGAAGGGGATGGGAGAGGTAGTGGGCAGAGAAAAATGTAGATCTCAATAAAAATAAAAAATTACATGGAGGGATGGAAAGACGGCTTAGCAGTTAATAACACTTGATGATCTTCCAGAAGATCTGAGTTTGATTCCCAGAATTGGCATGTCAACTCACAACTGTCTATAACTTCAGTCCAGGGAATTAGACCATCTCTTCTGGAGGCTATGGCACTAGGCACACACAAGGTACACAGACATACATGTATGGCAAAATAGTCCGGCACAGAAAATAAACTAATTAAAAAGAGAAAAAACCTACAGGAACTGAAGACTAGCTTTATTTCCTGAGGAATCTGTTCTATCTCCTATTCTTTTTTCCCTTGCTGGCTTCACTCTCTGGAAAGCACTCTCTAAACATTGACAAAATATTTGCTGACAATACCAAACCTACAACTTTAGCATTCTAGTACAAATTACTATTGTGGTAAATAATGCCTTCAAAAATTCTATTTTACCACCATAGTATAACATGCATGCAAACCAACCAGTGAGAAGAGAGCAGGGAAATGAGCAGATGGTAAAACTTCATTGTCTTCCCAGCTTTAGAGCCTTGGATAGGAGTAATCTACCTCAGTGCTTCTTAGATGGGGTAGGTTTTCTAGAGTCATTATGGTGGTTAAAACTGGAAGAGGGAAATACACTTTTGGTAACTAGTGGGTAGGGGCTAAAGCTGAAGCTAAGCACACTATAATTCACATAAAGTCATCTATAATGAAATTGTAAATTGATTAATAAACAGGAAGAGCATCAAAGAGAATTACAAATGTTACCAAAAATGAGGGAATGTTGCAAGGGGAAAGGGCCCACTTGTTTGTCCCAGCCGGCTGGCTAGCTTACACCCAAAATAACCACACAGAAACTGTATTAATTAAAACACTGCTTGGCCATTAGCCCTAACTTCTTATTTGCTAACTCTTACATATTAGTTTAACCCATCTCCATTAATCTGTGTATCACCACATGGCAGTGGCTTACCTAAGATTCTAACCCACGTCATCGGATCCATGGTTTCTCCTCTGACTCTGCTTTCTTCCCAGCATTCTGTTCTGTCTTCCCCACCTACCTATGTTCTGACCTATCAGGCCAAGCAGTTTTCTTTATTAATTAACCAATGAAAGCAACAGATAAATAGAAGAACCACCTACATCACCCCTGGACACAGCAGGCACCAACCATGTGACACCCATTCCCACTACAATGCACATTCAGGCTTCTGCTACTGCTAATCCTCCACATGTACACATGGGAAACAGAAGCTCACGGCCTGCTATGTCATCCAGGCACCCTCCTGCCAGGCTCAACCACACTCTTGTCTCTGGTCATGACCCTGCTGCCCACACACCCAGTGCCCAGGCTGCCTGCCAACAACTGCTGCTATAAACAAACTGTAAAGTCAGAAGATTTGGTAAGACACCTGGGAAGTCCAAAGAAAAGTCTTTCCCTCAGTAAGAACAGGAAATCTCACCATGGAGGGAATTAGGACTCTATATAGTACCAAAATGGATGGTTTGAAAATGGAAAAAAATAAATGAAGGGTTAACTGACTTGGCTGAGATTGGCATAATGTCAGTTATAATTACTGTCAATTTGGTAATTCATATTTTATCCTAAAAAGGAGGTTGATAACTATGCCAAGTATGAAAAATTGTCTTATAAGCTTTAGAAAGTCTTACTATTGATAAGATACAAAGCTTAGAAAGTCCTACTCATGAAAATAAGAAAAATATTCAGACACAGACAGAGGAATCTAGATCACAATCTGCTGCACCACTACATGAAGAAACTGAAGGGTAGCAGCCCAAGATTATTAGAAAACCGACTTTAGTTTATCCAGTTACTATACAAGAATGACCAGCAGATGATCGGCAATCCTAGGGTTATGCAGAAGTTAAACAGAATCCTATAAGAAATGCTAGATTTGAGGAGATTTAAGAAAGCAGTAGTTCATATGGTATATATTCACCTTATATGAAACAGATGTTAAATTTATAGGCAACTCAGAATAGAATTATTTCCCAAGATTGAAAAGATTTGGCTTCAGCCAATATTGGTAGCTGGTCCTCAGTTACAATAGTGAAGGTGGTGGAGAGAGGAAACTAGGATTATAGAGTCATGAAATAGGGCTAGAGTATTGGTATTTCCCAAGACCAGTTTCTTGGTCAAGATCAATATGGTGATTTGCAAGAACAGTTTGAATTTGATGATGACACCTTGGCCCTATGTCTATATCTAGAGAAGCTTTGAATGCTTGGGACAAGGTTGCAGAATCAGGAAAGAGATCTTAGTCATTGACTTAAAGGACTGCTTTTTTTTTTAATTATACCTTTACAAAAACAGGATAGAAAAAAATTTTCCTTCTTATAAAACAAAACAAATAAAAAAAAAAAAACAGTGCCCCTTACAGTAATTCTCAACCTCTTAGAAGATGTCAGTGGAGGATCTTTTCTCAAGGCAAGTTAAACAGCCCCACCTTGTGTCAATATTTTGTACAACAGCCATTAGAAGATAATTTGTAGTTTCCCCAATCTACAATTTAAATTTATATGTATACTTATATATATTATATATATATTATATATATGTATACTTATATATTATATAGTTATAATATATAATATGGATGACATATTACTATCTGATTCAGATGCAGATACCTTAGAAAAATGTATAATGAAGTAAAGAGAATTTTGCTTTGTTGGGGATTACAAATTGCTTCTGAATACAAATTTTGAAGAGAAAGTGTCCCAAGAAAAAGTATAAATTGGCCTAATGATATAGCACACCTCCGACAGAAAAGAATTTCATAAATCTTCCCAAATGTTTGTTTCTGTTGCTTTCTACAGACATATAAAGCAAATAGTCTTTTTGTGGTCCCAATTCCATTAAAAATTAAAACTGGCTTTGAGTGTGATTCTCTTTTCCCTAAACTCAAACATGCTTCTTAAAGAATCCAAAATCTCTGTCTCATGTCAGAAGAGTTACCTGGCATGGGATAGAAGAAAAAATAAAACTAAACAAATAGTCTATTGCACTAATCTCATAATCCTTTGGTTTCCATTTGATTCTTTAAAATTTTTTCTTAAAGCAAAAATATTATCTCAAAATTTATATTATTATTATATACATAAGCTTTCTGCCATGATATTGGTTATCATAATAAAGTACTCATTAATTCTAGAAATAAGCTTCATCTAGCTTCCTGTACATGTGTTTGGGTTTGAGTCTAAAGCAGGTAACTAGGAAGTAAGCATGTGTATTTAACAGACTGTGGTCCTTTAACCTCTCAGAGATTGGATGCATATTAAATTTGAAGTGTTTAAGATTTCATTAGTGAATTATGACCATTCCTGGCACTAACATTTGAGGTCTTGAAGAAGATTATGTGGCCCTGCAAGAGCAAATCCACCTGGACTTTGATAATGCCAGTAAACTGACAAACACCACCCAATGATCAGCTTGGACTACAAACTGCTCATGACAACTTAAAAAGCAGTGAGCTAAGATGGTCCAGCCTCAAAGATGACTCCATTCAGGACTTCAGACAAGCTCTACATTTTCCTAGCACATTGAAACTTGACAGAGCAAGGGCTCCCATGACTTGACCATTTCAATTTTCTCGGGGTCCCCTAAAGATGCTGTCACCCCCAGATAACAGGAAGTAATTTTAAGAACATGATGCCCTGGGACTGAACGAGCATGTGATCAAACCAGGTTCTCTGAATGTGGCTGACAAGGAGGGTGGACTGAGAAAGCAATGATAATGACACCGGGTTTTGATTTTACTACATGTACTGGCTTTATAGGAGCCTAGTCTGTTTGGATGCACACCTTCCTAGACCTGGATGGAGGTGGGAGGGCCTTGGACTTCCCACAGGGCAGGGCACCCTGACTTCTCTTAGGACTGGAGAAAAGGGGGAGAGGGAGGGGGCAGTGGGAGGGAAATGGAAGGATGGGAGGAGGTGGAAATTTTTAATAAATAAATTTTTTAAAAAAAAGAAAAAAAGAACATGATGCCCACATTCCCAAAAGATGGAGTGGGTAGGATTTGATCATTCAGCAGCTTAAGGATGCTTGTCACCATTTAGGGGAGTTGGTTCTAAGTTGTTACTGGTCATGGTCAGGGAAAAAAACTAAGCAAAGAAGAGCAGATTCAGGGATATTTTTCTGAAAAGAAAACGGAGGGAAACAGAAATAGTAGGATAAAAGGGTACATTATTAAATCTACTTTTAAACTAAAAAGCAACCACTAGTCTCAAATATTTTACATTGGTATGGATTTTTGTATATTAATAAAATTTAAGGTTATTTTTGTTATAACATACTGTATATATGTTTCTACTCTTGTTTAAGGTATTTTTATACTGATACATGTTGAAGGTTATTTTTGCTAGAACGTATTGTATATATCTTTCTTTTCTAATTTAAGGTTATACCTATGCAGCTCATTTAGAAATGTAAAGTTCTAGTCCTTGAAATTTGTCATTACAAACTATTTAAGATAATTAAGAAATGCAGATTAGTAGTTAGTTATTTATAACAAACTTGTAATCATGTTAGGTATGTTTTCAAGGTCAAACAGATATGTTTTAGATAGATGGGTGACCTTTGAACACTTCAGAGATCTACAGAATATGGCATTTAAGGTGTTTTAATAACAATGGCTTTTCATGACAGTAACCCATGTCTGCTCCAGCAGCACTGATCTATTCCAGAGATGATGGATACTGAAGAACTTACATATGGAGCTTACTCTCAGTGTGGCAAAGTCAGTCACTTGGCAAGAAACTGCCCTGTTCTCACCTGCTGACTGCGCTGTCCAAATTAGACAAGCAGGACAGAAAGGAAGGTAACTGTCAAACTTTGCCAAGAAAGTTAGGACAGCCCTTTGAAGTTCCAGCTTCACAGAAAAGCCTGTCAGATATTCTAGGCCTGTAGGCCAAAGATTGGTGCTCCAATGTTGCAGGGGAAACTTAGGTGACTGTCTAGGTAGTCAGCTGTATCTGTCATTTCTATAGTTTTGGAAGTTGTCTGCTCTGCACTTCCAGTTTACTCAGGTAATATTATATCCCTCTTGGGTCTCTGATGGCAGTTGGAAGACTAGATATTTACACTCTTTTCTTTTTTATTGTTTTTGTTGAGCTATATATTTTTCTCTGCTCCTCTCCCTTCCTCCCCCATTCCTTTCTACCCTCTCCAATGATCCTCATACTCCAAATTTACTCAGGAGATCTTGTCTTTTTCTACTTCCCATGTAGATTACTAGATCTATGTATGTCTCTCTTAGGGTCCTCATTGTTGTCTAGGTTCTCTGGGATTGTGATTTGTTGGCTGGTTTTCTTTGCTTTATATTTAAAAACCACTTATGAGTGAGTACATGTGACAATTGTCTTTCTGTATCTGGGTACCTCACTCAAAATGATGTTTTCTAGCTCTATCCATTTGCCTACAAAATTCAAGATTTTTTTTTATTTATTTTTTGTTGATTGCTGGACTTTGGTGGTCAACCTAAAGAGGAGGAAGTAGCCAAATAAGGGAATCGTTTTAGGAATGTTACTTTTTTTTTTTTTGCAAGGCAGAAGGGATGGGGCAGAAAGACAAGGCTTGCCAGTGCCAGGCTCATATGGGCTAGCGTTGCTTCTAAATGGCTTACTGGGTAGGAGTTCTTGCTGCTCTTTCCAGAGTGTCAGTGGCCATGTCAGAGGAGCTGCAGTCAGCAATGGCGCTTACGGAATATAACCCACCTGATAACAAAGCTAAGATGGGTTCATCCTGGAGAGGCAAAGCCCTGGGAGTATTTTTTTAGAACGCTCCTTGCTTCTGCTGTGCTTCCTCTTGCTCGTTGCTGTCTTGTTCCTGCTGTATTTGGCATGGTGTGATTACTATGTGAAAGGATCCCACTTTATCTAGTATAATGTGATTGTTTTATGGGAAAATCCCACTCCTCACTGGGCAATTTACTTACAGATCATAATGAAGATGATTTTTATAAGAGCTATAATACTTATTTGAATCAATGATTTAATTGAACTTTCTGAGTCAGCCTAAGATACAAAGGGTCAAGAAAGTAAAGATGTTTAGGGAAATGGTTTAGGTTATTCTGCCACTTGCTCCAATAAGAGATACAAAAAGGCTAAAGTAACTAGCAGTCACCTTCCCCTCTATTAGATGTGAGGTCTACAGTGGATAGAAAATAAAAGCAAGAAGGTTTATGTATTATAGACCCATGGATTCTGCCTGTAAAAAACTGGCTTTTGATCAAAGAAAACAATTATGTCCCTGCACCAAGGTTAGCCTGAGTTCCTTGGTCAAGTAGCTTCCATAATTAATCACAGGCTTTGGTATGCAGCTTGAAAAAACAAAATTGTGAAAGGAAATTAAACGACCCTATTGTGTGTAAAGCAAAATAGATGACTAGCTGACCACATGTCTAAACTTTTTGTAGAGTAGAAATAAGATAGGAATCTGCTACACTGAAACTGCAAACAACTGCCTGCCAGTTCAAAAGGAAATGGCTGAAATATACTTTGCTTGCTTAAAAGTTTGTTAATTATGGCAGTGCAAGTATTTAATTGCAACACTCAGAAGGCAAAAGCCTGTGGATCTATGTGAGTTCAAGGCCAGCCTGATTTACAGAAAAATGCCCAGACAGCCATGATTGTTACACAGAGAAACTCTGCCTCAAAAAATCAAAAATAAAAAAAAAATGTTAGTCAATAATAAAGGAGTCATTGCTTTGAGGTGAAGATGTTATGGTGGGGAAATTAATACAAAGGAAAGTATTTAAGTACTTGTGGGCTTCTAAGAAAAACATGTAACTTGTGATCTTAATATGATTTCTTCCTGCATAAAAATTTTAATTTGCTTTTGTAAAATACACAACTTGTGGTTATAAGGTAATTTCCTTTTTATATAGAGGCTTTTGTCTTGGATGGTTTAAAAGGAATAAGAAAAAATAATGTATGTAACAAACAGCAGAATAAAATAAGGAATTAAGCTTTGTACCTCAGATAATATACCTGTGTGTGTGTTTGTGTGTGTGTGTCTAGCCCTCAGTGACTCCACACCTCCTCTCCAGTTTCTTCAGCCAAGAGTTGGAGCTTTCAGCACCAGAGGATTATGTTTCATCCCAACACCCACCTTATGCTTACAACTGTCTGTAACTCCAATGGCAGGAGATCTGAATCCTTCCTTTGGCCCCTGTGGGCACGGAAGACAAGTGATGCACAGACAAACATGCATACAGGCAAAAAAAAAAAAACCACCCATACACATAATAGTAAACAAATAAAAAATGGAAAGATGAGGAAATAAAAGAAAAGAAAAAAGGAGAAGAAAGATGAAGTTATTTGATGATGGAAGTCATAAAATAATCCCATACCAGTTCAGAATTATGAATAATAAAAGGGTTATTTATTTAAGGGGAAAACTTACAAATCACTCTCTTAGATAATAGTCATCTACATGAACGGGAACGGAGTCTAGCAGCCGGAAGCAGGAGCCAGAAGCAAAACAGTGGGCACATGCTTTACAACTGCTTTTAGAGTATCAGAGCCCATGCCCAAGTGGGCTGGTTTAAAGGCTATATTGGCTGAAGGAATGGAATGTGCTCCCGCAACACCTCCCCCTTTTGTTTAAATAAGAGGCTTCCAAACCCTATACAAAACTATATACACTAGGAACAGATATCAAGTATAATTAGAATTACAACCAACATAAACAATATTAAGCAAAGAACATATGCTAAATGTTTTAATAAGCATTCTATCCTATGGAGTCTAAGTCTTGTATAGCAAATGGCTTGGCTAGATTATAAGAGGGTGGTAACTATGACTATCTAATCTCCAATCCCATCAAAGGCCTGAGATGGGAGATAATATTACTTGAGCAGGCAGGAAGTACAATCAAGCAGCTTCCAAAGCGAGCAATATATGACAGAGACAATTAGCTTCCTAAGCAATCACCTAAAGTCTCTCATTTGCAATGTTGAAGCAACCAACTTTGGCTAAGGCCTAGAATAACTGACAGACCATTCTCAGAGACAAAAAATTTTTCATAACCGTCTTACCCTGTCTTGGTAAGATTTGACAGTTTTTTTCCTTGTGTCCTGCTTATCCATTTTTGGGTACCATGTACTTTGTCAGCGGTTGAAATATGGGTAGTTCCTTGCCCAAAGGCCAATGGTGCCAAGAAGAAAACAAACTCTGAGTGGAGTGTCTTCAGAGCTCAACCTTCTCATGTTGATTGGTACTGTCAGGAGCAATCATGTCTCATGTTCTGTTGCGGGGAGGCCACTTGTTGGTCCCAGCCACCCAAAACCAAAATAACCACACAGAAACTGTTAATTAAATCACTGCTTGGCCCATTAGCTCTAGCTTCTTATTGGCCAACTCTTGTATCTTAATTTAACCCATTTCTATTAATCTGTATATCACCACGAGGTCATGGCCTACCAGCAAAGCTTCAGCACGTCTATCTCTGGCTGTGGATCCATGGCATCTCTCTGACTCTGCCCTTCTTTCTCCCAGAATTCAGCCCAGTTCTCCCTGCCTACCTAAGTTCTGCCCTATTAACAGGACAAGGCAGTTTCTTTATTCATTAATAGTAATCACAGCACACAGAGGGGCTCCCACATCAGTTATCCTTTTCTGTGTGTCAGAAGTCAGTGACTTACAAAGCAACATAACGATATTCTGCAAAAGACTACAGTAGGGGATGGAAATTTTAGAAAGAAAGGCACAATCTCATAAAAGTGATAATTATTCCACCTAACTCTTTAGCATGGCTTAAGATGAGCCTATGTTCCTAGAGGTGGTCTTCTGGCCCGGTGGTTGATTTTGCCCAAGTGGACTATTAGGTATCTATTCAGGCCAGGTATTTTTTCTTGACATAAAAAAGTTATCCTTTAATGGACTTTTATTGTTACCCTAACACAAAGATTTAAATGAAATGAGTTGTCATTATAGTAAGACTAGTCACCATCAATTCTTTTTTTTTCCTGTAGTAACATTTAGTTTTATAGTAATGGAGGCAAAATACTAGAGTATTGAATTTTATGTTGTTTTGTCCAAAAAATACTGTAAGTGAAAGTAGTATGCAAAATGGTGATCATTACAATGGAGCACAAATCTAACCTAGCAAGAGACCAGTTGTGGCAGGTCTATGGACTTGTACACATTGTGAGATAGAGATTGTGAGAGTCAAGACACTGGAGGTGAACTAGAAAGGTGTGATTTGTGGTTAAAGGGGATAGTTGAGCTTATGAAGAGGATACAGTTCTAGTGACACTTCCAAGATACTATATGGGCATTGGTGGCATAGTAGAGTGGAGGATAAGATCATAGACAAAAAAGAAATTATGAGGCCAAGTATGTACAAAAAAAAAAAACTATGACCTTTTAAGTCCGTGAGTGCTAAGATAAGAGGAACATTGGTGGAAGTGATTATCAGCCAGGAGCTAAACCCATCAAGGACTGAAGGAAGAGAGTGGGTGCTAAGAAGTAAGCCTACACCCATGTGGGAATGATATACTCTGATAGCGTTCGGCGTAAGAAAGTTGAGGAACTGAATCCACCTAACTGTAATATAACTTCTTCCATATTCTTTTGAGAATAACTCAATTTTTAAATGACTCCTACAGTACTAAACTCAAAGCGCTGCCAGGACTGGTTCCATCTGAAAGCCCCAGAGGAGAATCTGTTTATTTCTTCTACCTTATAAAGGCTGCTGGCATTTGCTCTCTGGAGGCAGCAACTCTGGTCTCTGTTTTTACTTTCTTCCTCTCTGATCTAGTATCATCTTCTTAAAAGGATCCTTGGGATTATGAAGTCAGAGTTACCTCCCCATTTCAACATTCTTGATTTAGTTTAATCAGCGAAGTCTTTCCTACCAAATAAAGTACCACAAGTTCTGAAAACAGAATGTGGACGTTTTTGTTTACATGGTCTATTTCTCTCTTGGAATCTTTGAATTCTTAATTCTGTTCCCTAAACTTGGCCCTCTATATTTGTTATTTCAATAAGTACTACCATCCATCTCTAAGTAGGGGGCTATTTCTTCATTCATTCATTCTTTCTTTCTTTCTTCCTTCCTTCTTTCTTTTTTCTTTCTTTCTATCTATCTTTTCCTCTTCATCATTATTAAGAAAGGAACTAAATCCAGTGCAAATACTGTTGATTCCATTTCTGGGATCTTATTAATTGTTCACCTGTCTTCGGATCTCACTTGGATTGATGACAAGATCCCCTAGCTGGTCTCCCCTATTCATTACTGCAATGACCTAATCTAGGCTGAATAACATTGATGTTATATTTGTGAGCAAAAACTTCTGAAAAGAAACTGCATCTGCCTGTGAAAGCAAACTCCTGAAAGGTATCTGTGTCTGCAGAGACTGGCTGATTAGAATTTCAGAACTATGGAGAGATTGCAATATTGCAGGGCCACAGGCTAATTACCTTATTTTGTTCCGGGCCTCTGAAACAGCCATTCCTTGCCTCCTGCGTCAGAACAAACATCTTGAAACATCAGATTAAACAAAACAAACAAACAAAAATTCCAAAGCAAGCAAACAATAATCTTTTAGAATCTATTAATTTAGCAGAAAACTAGCTTCTACCAATGCAAAAGCCAAGAGTGCCATCAGATAGCAGCTTGAGCCGACAGAAAATCTTACCCCACATTAATATATCTGCTTCTCTGATGTACCCACCAATGTATTTTAAACTTGATTTAAGACTTTCGCTGCTCTGTAAAACCCTAAAACCTTTGTGGAATTGCTTCCACATTGGGACATGGAATTTGCAGTAACCTAAATCATTGTTCCAGGGTTATGGTCACGCAAAATGACTCCAGAATAAACTCTTATTCCTTTTAAGATGAGAGCTGTTGCGTTAACATATTTATAAAATTTATGTCTGATTGACTCACAGCTTTAATTTTTGTTTCCGTGGCACTTACATCTGAATTCATCACACAGGACCTGAGACTGAGGGCTCTCCATTTAAAAGACAGTTGCAGGTTAGCGTTAGGCTCTACCCTTGCGGATTTCAAGGCGGGTTATATGCAAACCGAGTTCCCATAATGCCTTGCTTTCTTTGGAACTGAAAGTACTTAAAATTAGAAAACATCCTGGAACTGTCTTGCTGGGTTTTGATCATGTGTCTCTGTCCCTGAAGCGATCTCCCAGGAGGTATTCCATAGTTCCATAGAAGGCCCACGAATGAGAATAAACAAGACCCCGCCCAACAACGGGAAGCGGTGTTGAATAGCTTTTTTTCCCCCCGGAACTCAGCGTCATTTCCCGCACCCTGGGCGTGGTTGCCTTCTCTCTGCCGTTCTACTGGGCTTGATACCGGTGTTGACGAAAATGAAGGCTTCTCGGAGCTCAGAGCGTCCGGGCCCCGTGAGGCGCCTTGTAGCTTTCTGCCGCGGCGGAGCGAAGCTGGCCATCCTGCTGCTGTTCCTTCCGCCATCAGTTTTGGGTGAGCCGCAGGGAGGTGCGGGGAGGCACCGACGCGCGGTGCACCGGCACCCGCGGTAAATGGGCGCAGCACAGACCCCAGCGCTGGTGTGAGTGTGGCGCTCTCAGCCCAGATAGTGTGCAGTCGGTAGGTCTCCCACCGGCTTGTCTGTACTGAGTGTAGCAGTTGTAGTGAAAGGAGGCGGTGTGGAGGTTGGGGAAGTCATGAAAGTCTGGGAGACTCAATTTCTAATCCTAGAATTTAGTTGTAAGGAAAGTTAATTTGCCTGTGTGTTTCCTCATCTGTGAATCTGAGATATTAAGGTATTTCGTGATGTTGTATTTAATTGGTGTTGTCTAGTGTCTAATCCATGTTCTACTGCTTAATTTGCTTCTGTCCTGGAGCCCTTATTTATGCATTTCTCTTAAGGCCTAGACAAACAGGTCTAGGGACTGATTATCTCTCGCCCCAAATCCTCTTCAACTCAGTTGAGTTCCTACTTTAAGGAAGATCCTCCCACTTCCACCCTAGGTTAGGGTTTGAAGAACAGGAAGACCCAAGTTGCAATGAAATATTTGCAAGTAAAAGGGACTATAGAATTTGCATATTACACTTTAGTGATGGTTAAGGGCAAAATAGAGTGCCCTTTTTACCCACTGTGGAAATTCTAAGTACCCTTTCTACGTCTTCAATAAGAATTTTCTCAGAGAAAGACTTCCTTGAAGACTTTTTGCATTGTTTAGACTCATTGACAGTTGAAATGACAGTCTTACGTGTTTTTGTTCAACTCGGGGTTTAAGCTTTTCCTCTAGACCGATTACATATATTAATTGAACCTTTTTTCCTGAGAGCAGAAAAAATAAAAACAAAATTTCTGCAAAAAATTGTGTTTAAATATTTATCTCCCTAGGTACACATAGTAACTGGTCAGGTGACAATATATGATAAAATTTAAATTTTTAGAAACGAAGTATACCAAGAATGTTGGGAATCTTCTATCAGTGCTTAGTGATCTTTGTGGCTTTGTCATCATCTGGCTGAAATGGAGCTACAGTTTTGCCATAGTTATTAAGATACTGTTACAACCTCAGGCATTATCATGTGCAAAGAAAATTTACCAAGGTTATCACAGTATCCTTCAAATGTGACTCAGGCTATGGAGTACTTTAGAGAGTTGAAATGAAGAGACTACTACTAGAATGCTTCCATTGGCCACAGCACTTTGTGATTTAAAAAAAAAAAAAATGTGGTGGAAAGCTTCCCCTCTACTCATAGAGAAACTGGTTCTGGGTTTCCAGTCTCTGCTACTTACAGCTGAGGACCTTGGATCCAGCAAATCAATTAACAAATGTCCACATGTGTGCCTCTGACAGCATTATCCAAATGTATGAAGCAAAAATGGGCAGACCTGTAAACAGCAATAAATGAATCTACTCTTAGAGTTGGAAGCTTCAGTAACCCTCTACCAGAACTAGACAGATGTAGCAGGCAGAAAAACAGTAAGGACATAGCAGAACTCAGCAACGCACAACAGTGGAATATACCTTCTTCCCAGGCTCATACAGACCATTCACTAAAGTAAACCACAATCAGGGCCATAAAAGGTACAGTAGTTAAGTGTTACTAGAATACTGTTGGAGTTGGTGGACTCTGGCATGCCCTAAGATACCCTTGTAGGATCATCATTTCTGTTAACTGCTGCATGAAGAAGCCAAAGAAGGGGAGTTAGAGTTTGTTTCCTGTGCTTCATAATGCATCTCAGTTTCCATGTTCTCAGATGTGTGATTTATAGTTTATATTATCTAACGATAGACAACATAACCTTCTTACATGTCCTGCACTGAGAAACACTCACTAAAGGTGATTATAGTGAGAGTAATTCCAGAAAACAAGGTGGCTGCACTGACAACCCTTTATTGCCTGAGGACACACACATGTCTAAGTTGTATGTGAAAGACACTCAGAGGAAGAAGTGCTGATCATATAAAAACAAATAGCAACAACAAAAATCTAGAAAGTATCAACAATACTAGTTGAAATACAGCCGTATATACACTCCTGTTAACAAAATCTGTGATAATATTTTGTCACTTAAGTGTTAACTAATGATATTAGATCACTGTGTCTAGTAAAGTATTTAAAATGCTTATTCCAAGCCAGGCAACAGTGGCACACATCTTTATTCTCAGCATTCAAAGGCTGAGGTAAGTGGATATATCTCTGAGTTTGAGGCCAGCCTGGACTACAGAGTGTTTTTCAGCACAGCCAGGACTACACAGAGAAACCTCTTGAAAATAATAATAAAATAAAAATAATAGCAAGAATAAAAAATAGTAAAAATAATAAGATCTTATTTCATTTGTATAGCATTCCTTTAAATATTTATGCAGACCATATTTATAATTCTATTTTTTAAATTTTGTGCTCTCTATTTTAGCTAATAAAGTTGCTTAAGCAATCTTTTCAGAATCTCTCCACTAAAGGGTAAAGCATGTAGAATAGGAGCAGAGTATAGAGTGTAGCTCAGGTTGACAGCTCATATTTCAGCAGTCATGGAAGTGGTCATGAGTTCACAGTTGTGATGGCTCAGGATGAATCAATCAGTGCCTTAAATGGAACATTTGAAAGTCGGTTACATCTTCCAGGACAAAAAAAGCATAGTAAGATAACAATGCACAGGCATGCGAACAGCTAAAAGTATGCAGACTCACTATACTGTATATTGTTAGCAAGAAGTCATGAAAGTTGTCTTGTGCTGTTTACTGGCAGATAAGGAACTGCTGTTGGAAAATGACTCAGCAGTGCACGCACTGGCTTTGTGGGAGCCTCGGCAGTTTGGATGCTCAACTTACTAGATCTGGATGGAGGTGGGGGTTCCTTGGACTTCCCACAGGACAGGGAACCCTGATTGCTTTTCGGGCTGAGGAGCGGGGGGGACTTAATTGGGGGGGGGGGGCGGGAATGGGAGGCGGTGGCGGGGAAGAGACAGAAATCTTTAATAAATAAATAAATAAATAAATAAAAATTTCTATCATGTACCTAGGCATTTTACTCCCAGGTTTTTACTTAAGAGAAATAAAAATCTGTGTCCAACAGAGACAGCTACATTAGTTTTTGTAGCTGGGTGGTGTTTTGTTTTGTTGTTTTTAGATTTTATTTATTTTTATTTTATCTTTGTTAGTGTGTATTAGTATTTGCTTACATGTATGTCAGATCACAATATGCATATAGTACCTACAGAGGCCAGAAGAAGGCAACGGGTTTCCTTAAACTGGAGTCACATAAGGTTGTGAGCTGCCATGTGGGTGCTGGAAATTAAACCTGGGTCTTCTGGAAGATGAGAAAGAGCTCTTAACTGCTGAACCTTCTCTCCACCTCCATCATCCTGCACAATTGGTAATAGCCAATAAGTAGAAACAACCAAAAATGTCCTTCAGTTAAATTATGGCATATTTATTTATCTAACTGAATATTTCTCAGCAATGAAATACATATACCCTGGGTAAATCTCAAAGTAATTACTTTGAAAAACTAGACCAAAGAGAAAACAAAGACTGATATTTGTATGAAAATTTCTTTTAACTGGATGCTGCACTTGGGATTGATTCCCTTGTTGGGACTAATGGGGGAGACAGTTATCAACATTGTATTCATCCTACTTGTCAGCTAGAGAAAAGGTGAAGACATGATATTTGAAATCACAGAAACTTTCACTCAATGGTTTTGTTGCTGTTCTTTCTCTTTTCTCCATGTTTATCACAGTGGTTTTCACAGGAATTGTATTTTTCACTTAGTAGGGTTTTTGTTTTGTTTTGTTTTTGCTGTTATACAGTATTTTCAAAGTGGTAATAACTTTGAAACTTAGAAATATATGAACTCTAATCAAAACTCTGCAAATGAGGGCTTCTTGGGACGTAGTCTGGGTGGATTCTTGATGGTACTTATTTTACAGTATATTATTTATTTGCTTATGGCAACAAAATACATCTACTGCTTATAATTGGGTGCTAAGCTCTGGGCCTGGTATTTATCTATAGGAACAAAGGTTATTTGGTCTCTTACCTTCACATTGTCTATCTCTGATAGCTATTGAAAGAAATCCTATCAAATGTATACTTATATTTAAAATAAAAATTATAATAATAAAATATTATTGATATAATAGGGGAAAAGATAATGGGTAAAGTAAGAACAGGTAGTTTAAGTTTGATGTTTCTCAGGTCTGGAAAGTGGTATGTTAGCTGAGACCCGGAAAAAGACCGGAAGCTGGAGAGAAATGAAAGATTCCACATAGAATGTTTCAGAGATAGAGGATGAATGCATGTCTGGAGGAAACGGATGTGGAAAGTAGTAGTCTGGTAGGAAGTCAGGTTGAGCGTGATGAAACATACATGTGAAAACACAGAACAGGACACCATAGTTCAGTGGAGTGTGGGGACAGCCACAGCCATTCTAATATTGGAGGAAAATTAGGAACGTGAGCTTTTTTGGAGTTACCAAAGTTCCACATATGCAAAACAAGATGCAGTCAGTTTAAAAATTAACTAGAAATACATTGTTAAAAGTTTTTTGTATGCCTCAATCTACCCCCTTAAAATTTGAATTAATTAATTGAGAGTTTTGGTAGGAAATGAAGTCATAGCAAAAATGTAATATTTCCATTTCCAAAGTTAAAATGATTTTTTTCCAACAGATAATTATTGATTACTTGTTATTTGACCCTAACTGTCAGTTAATTTAATTTTGCTAAGCCTTAAAGGAAGATAACCGAGTCTAGAAGTTAAATAAAAACATGTATTGGAAAATACATTCACAAAATGAAACACAGTTACAGTGATCATGGGCCAGGAGAGCTGGCTGGTTGACTGAGACTGAGAGGAAGGATGCAAGGCGTGAGTCTGATTTGGTACAGGAGAGAAGGAAATGTGAGGATGGGATGGATGAAATCTAAGCACAGGTACTCTCTGGTTGAAATTTGAAACTATGTTGGAGTTTCCCTTCAGCTAAAGACTGTTTATCCTACCTACATTATGTTAATATGTTATATGTGAATTAAGCTACATACACATTGCTTTTAAAAAAAGAGAAAAAAAGAGCAGAGGTATCCATAACTCCAATTCCAGACGATCCAACATTATCTTCTGATTTGCAAAGGCACTGCATGCATGGGGTGCACATATATGCATTTAAGCACAAGAGTCACAGAATAAAATCAATAAATCTTAAAAAAATTATTAAAGCAGAGGCATTTTTAAAGCAGAGGCTCACTTATAGATGCTAACTAAAATTATTTTAAAAACTTAACTGTAAAAATACCCATTAAAGGTACTGGAGACATAGCTTAGTGGTTAAGGGCACTGCCTATTCTTCCAAAGGTCCTGAGGTCAATTCCCAGTAACCACACAGTGGTGCACAACCATCTGTAATGCGATCTGGTGCCTTCTTTTGGCCTGCAGGCACGCATGCAGACAGAACACTGTGAACATAATAAATACATAAATCTTTAAAAAGAATATTAAAAGAATCATTCCCTTTACCACTATTAGAGTATTCTTTTTCTTCTTTGATCACATCTATAAAGTATATTGGAGAGAAAGAAAAGGTGAATAAAAGTTCCTCCAGTAAGTGTAATGTTGCTGTGGTCTCATTCTCCAGGCCAGTGCAAAGCCCCATCATGGTTTCCATTTGCCAACCGTATAACTCAAACTAATGAATCCGAGTTTCCCATTGGAACATCTTTGATGTATGAATGTCGCCCAGGATATATCAAGAGGCAGTTCTCCATCGTATGTGAACAAAACTCAGACTGGACAAGTGCTGAAAATAAGTGTATACGTGAGTATCTGGAAGATGACAGAAAATAGATACTTTGTGGCAAATAGTAGAGTCTGTTTCAAGTTTGTCTTGATTTTAAAATTATGACACATCATTAATAATATTATCTAAGGTATATATAGTACATTGACTCATTCTTGTAAGTCATATCTTTACTCTGTGCTTCTGTCTTCTCAATTGTTGATAAATTTAATAATAATGACCATCACAGAGCATGATTGATGAAAAATACCCTCAGGATATTTCACTTAGTGTATCCAACTTTGCACAAGTTTCACTAAGTAATTAGTGATTCCAAAGCAAATAAATGTATATTTAATAACTAAGAGATGAAAAAAAATCCCAGACTTTGAGGCCTGTGAATTGGAACACATAAAAGAATGCCTTGGTAATAAATGAAGTATTTATGTTTTTGGATGTCACCATGTGAAAATAAGAAAGAACTTGGATGGGAGTTCTTTTGGGAAGAAGTGTCTGGTGAGTTTCCTCAAAGTAGCAAAAATCTGTGAAATGTTACAATTTTGTATGCTCTGTATACAGTAAGTTACAGTCAGGTTAGAACTTCATAAACTAAGAAAAGTTCAGTTTACTTTACTTTGTTCAAAAATTGTTTCTTTCTCACAGGTAAATCATGTGCAAATCCTAAAGATCCTCAGAATGGCATAGTAAATATAATCACAGACATTCAGTTTGGATCCAGTATTACTTATACTTGTAATACAGGGTGAGTTGGCAACAACAGCTCTTCATCAAGACTTCTGGAACAGCAATACTACCTTCTATCCAGGACTCAGGAAAGACATCTAATTTGTTACTTCCTGATTTGAGTTTTGGTTGTGTTTTGATTTGTTTGTGCTAAAGGTTGAACTCAAGGCTTTAAACATGCTACACAAGTGCTCTACAGCACGTCCACACCATCAGGATGTTGCCTAGCCTTAAAAGGCTTGAATATAAGTGTTTGATTCTTGATTGAAATATACAAAAATATCACATGACTAGGTGAGAAAGATAGGTTATCCCTGCTGAATAATCAAGACAGCACACGTTAGTCAGCTTTCCATTACTATAACAAAATAATTGAGATAGTTCAAAGGAAGAAAGGTATGCTTTAATTCATAGTTATAGAAATCTCAGTTCAGTTCATGTTCACTTAACTCTCTTGCTTAGATCTAAGGTGGCATGGTCCCTTACAGCAGGGACATTGTAAACCTTTCACCTCATAGTTGCCATGAAGAAAATAAAGGCTTTGAGGCTAAGATCTTAGTATCTTCTCGAGAGGCATATAGCTGGTGAGCTAACTTTGTCCCTTAAGGCCCACCTCTTAAAGATTCTACAACAGCTGGGATCATAGCCTGTGAGGCTAAGCCTTTAAACTATGAGCCTTTGGGGATATTCCTAACTATGGCAACATACATAGGAAGTAAAACACTCACTGGGTTGGTATGGTGCAGACTAAACACACAGTTTTTGCATTGATAAATCCTGAACCAAACTGTGAAAAAGAAGTTGAAGAAACTGTAATGGCTGTGAGTTAGCATTGCAGGTACATGTTCGAGAGCAAAACCATATAGTTCAATGTAGCTGAAGAGGCAAAACATAAATTCTTAGATAAATTCCATTTACTTACTACAACCTTCCAACAAAGAAGCTTTAGGACCTAATGTTTTCACCACTGAATTCTAATTTATGAGGCCAGTACTATGCTAATACCAAAGCCAGACATGACAACAGAAGGAAATTACTGGACAATATCCTTAATAAGCATGTTATAAATATTGTCTACAAATTACTAGCAGACAGAATTTATAAATGCATACACTGGGGCTGATGAGGTGAAGCTTCAACATCCATGTAAAAAGCCAGCCATGGCTCCATGTGCCTGTAATCCCAGCACTGGGAGAATGGCAGATCCTAAGAGCGTGGTGGCCAGACAGCCTAGCCAAAAGAGTGAGTTTTCAGCCCAGTGAGAAATTTTTTTCTCAAGGCAGTGGACTAAGAGTGATAGAGGAAGATGCCTGGCATCTTGCTCTGAGTTCCTTATGCACACATACGAGCACACTGTGTAGCACAATTAATAAAAATCCAGAGACAGAAATTGGAGTTCAACTTGAAGGTCAGAAAAGCAAAACAATCAGTCACTGACTCTTACCGCTACCTTAGTCTAAAATGGTGATTCTGCCTCCAGGAATCTCAGAATGAGACTGTAAGTGAGGCATGCACCACTATCGCCCAGTTTCTGTGGCAAACTAGTGTGGCTACTGGTGTTAAAGGTGTGTGCCACGACTGTCTCGTTTGTGAGGCTGATCTGTGTGGCTGTTTTACTCTCTGAACTTCGGCAGGCTTTGTTTACACAAATGAAATATCACCTCAGCACTGTCACACAGACCCCATGTACACTCATACAACATACCCACCGTCTACATCATGATGAAGTGGGATTTATCCCTGTAATGAAAACTTGACAATGTACAAATAAAACGTGATATATCGCACTGACAGAATGAGGTGTAAAAACATAGCCACTACTAGAAGAAAAGACATTTGAAATTCAAATTTTCCGTTGTTAGAAAAGCTCTTTAAAAGTTATTCATAAAAGGATTAGAGATTCTGCATATATTTTCCACATATGACAAACCTACAACTAACATTGTTCTCAGTGGTGAAAGACAGTCTTTGCTTTAAGATTAGGAGCACAAAAGCATTTTTATCATTCTCAAAGGAAAGCTTTCCCTGTCCTATCTCTATGGATCTCCCTGATTTTGGACTTCCTTGAATATCCATCAGTAGGTAAGTGGTTAAGTGAGTGGTGGTACATCCATGCTGTGAACTCTAACTTATAACAGAAAGGATTGCTTGATAAACCTCCAGTTATTATGCTGAGTAGAAAGTTAATCATATATGGTTACATTCTATATGATTCTTTATATAACTTTTATAAATTATATAATTATAGAAGTAGTAACCAGCAATAAGAATATGCTAGGAAAATTGGGAATAGGAAGATGAAAAGTGAGTGCCACAGTAACTAGACAGAACAAGAGATCTTGTGTCAATTTTAGTTCTTTCTGTGGTAGAAAATACACAAGCTTACATGTAAAATTGTATCCTCTTTTCCACTGGTTGCTGGTGGCACATGACTTTTCCCCAGCATTTGGATCTCTGAGTTTAAGGCCAGCCTGGACTACAGAGTGAGTTCCAGGACAGTCAAAAAGAAACGCAGAGAAATCCTGTCTCAAACAAACAAAAAGGAAAGAGGAAAGAAAGAAAGAAAGAAAGAAAGAAAGAAAGAAAGAAAGCAAAAAAAAAAACTTTCTTTCACAGAGGAAAAGGAGCAAGTGAAATTTAAAACACAATCCTTTACAGTTGCACTTCCCAAAATGACTTGTTTTTTAAATAAATCTAACATAGTAGTTATAAGAATTAAGTTGCTGTGAAATAAGTGTCATGACTTGTTTTAATTTTATGACGTACTAGACAATTACAGCATATTAATTAAGTATTCCTGACTTTAATCTGTTTTTGTTCAACTTCGGTCAGATTTGAGTTCTAGGTTCTACATTAATGAATCTTGCTGATAAGGCATACCCTTATGCAGGCATTCACATTACTGTTTTCAAGGTATAAATTAATTCTTTCATATTAGTATTATATACATATACACATGACATTTCTTTTGCCCTCAAGAAGCTTGTAATGTCTTTAAAATAAGATTTATAGGAAACAATTATACTTTATTGCAGATTGCATGATAACATAATAAAAAGAAAAATGTCAATTAGTTAGGAAGGCATTAAGAAGAAAATCAAAAAGTCCAAAGAAGGATGTAAGATTTCAGAACTCATGGTCTTTGACAAGAAAAGAAAAAAATGTCCTGAAGCTTTCAAGGTAGTAATCTCTGGGAAGCAGCAATTTAGCAGGCAGTTACTTATGAATTAATTAACTTTCTTTGTTCTGTGTATAGATACCGCCTCATTGGTTCCTCTACAGCTATGTGCATAATCTCAGATAACGGTCTCGTTTGGGATAATGAAGCACCTATTTGTGACAGTAAGTTGAAATTTTTATTTCTATCACCTTTACTTATATACTTTAAATTTTCTCTGGAATTATACAATTTTTGCAGATCTAAGATTGAACCCAGGGCCTTATGCCTGTTAGGAAATACTCTATCACAGATGTAAACCTAAAACCCTACAAGGGATTTTAAAAATTGTTATTAAAATTCCTCTTGTATAATCTGTTTTTCAAGAAAATGAAGATGTTCTGGCTAGTTTTGTCTCAACTTGACATAAGCTAGAGTCATATTGAAAATAAGAATTCTTGGTTGAGAAATTTCTCCGTAAGCCTGTAAGGCATTTCTTATTTAGTGATCTCTGTGGGAGAACCTAGTCCATTGTGGGTAGTGTCAGTCCTGGGCTCGTGGTCCTGGGTTCTATAAAAAAGCTGGCTGAGCAAGCCATGAGGAACGTGAGCTTCCATGGCCTCTGCATCAGCTTGTGCCTTCAGGTTTCTTCCTGATTAGAGTTCCTGCCTTAGCTTCTCTCAGTTGAAAATCTTAGGATGTAAGCCAAATAAACTCTTTCTTCCTCTTTCTTCCTCAAGTTGCTTTTGGTTATGTTTTTTCATCACAGCAATAGTAACTCTAAGACAGAAGACAACTACAACATTCTTGAACTACAACATTCTTTTAAGTTCTCCTTGGTCCTGGGATGTTCCTTTTCTAACTGTAGATTGTGTTAATGTAAAAAGTCTTCCAATCTTATTTTTAACTCAGTTCACTTTAAGTTGTGTTTGTTTTTCAATCTCTAATATAACTATCATTCTGATTGGCAATTTAATAAAATTTTTGTCCATATTTTTCAAGGTTAGTGAAGCTGTGGGCTAACCTACACTTTTACATGTAGTAAACCAAGTTTCTGTCCTGCCCAGACCTACAGCCATTCAGTCCCAAAGAAACACACAGAGGCTTATAACAATTATAATCTGTTTGGCCTATTAGCCCAGGCATATACATATATATATATTTTTGTTTGTTTGTTTGTTTGTTTTTTCGAGACAGGGTTTTTCTGTGGTTGTGGAGCCTGTCCTGGAACTAGCTCTTGTAGACCAGGCTAGTCTCGAACTCACGAGATCCGCCTGCCTCTCCTCCCGAGTGCTGGGATTAAAGGCCTGCACCACCACTGCCCGGCCCCAGGCTTATTATTAACTAGCTCCTCTTACAACTTAAATTAACCCATAAGTCTTGTCTGTGTTTAGCCACGTAGTGTGGTACCTTTTATCAGTGCAACATTCTCATCTTATTTCCTCTGTAACTGGGTGGTGACTGCATCTAGACCTTCCTTTGCCCAGAATTTTCCTAGTCTGGTTGCCCCACCTATACTTTCTGCCTGGCTATTGGCCAATCAGTATTTTATTAAACCAATACAATTAACAAATTTTTACAGCGTACAAAAGCATTATCCCACAGCAACATATAGAACATTTAAACATATACATTTTATTTAAAAAAGAATCAAAATTCAAACTGCATGTATTCTCCTATTAAAACACAGAATAACTAGTTATAGCTCTGTCTGTACTTTTAACTGTTTAATTATCTAAAATTTCTATAACTTAAGACCACTAAATAGCTCTAAGTCCCTGGGGGAAAGCTAAAGGAAACTTTGGAATATTTGAGAGTAGGCTATGTCCTGCAGAAGATCATTTCCTGTTCATGTGAATTTTTCTAGACCTATAAACCAATTCAACCTCTTTTACAGTAATTCACTGTAGATTTTTGTCCACCTGACAGATATCTCATCTCACAAATAAGTCATATAACACTGTCCATAGTTACATGGTGATGATCTTGATAGTCAGATCATTCTGTTGTTTCCATAGCATAACACTAATGATCAAAATGTCTAAAATGATTTGAATTTTCATTGATATTAATTCTTCATGTTTGTGGAATGAATGTTCAAACCTGGTGTGCATTATTTCCTAGTTTATTTACTTATTTTATAGAAATTCTTGTACATAGTTTCATATTTTCCAATAAATAAAATGAGTATGTTTTCTTTTAGTCTATGGCCTGTCTTTTTTTTTCTTTTTGAAAATAGAAATTCTTCATTTTAATATTTTAACTTTCTAATTTTCTCCTTCTAGTTACTGATTTTTCTGTTAAGAAATCTTTGTGTATTAGGACATTTTTTCCATCTTATAGTCTAAAAACTTTGTTGTTAATATTTTTTTTCAAATTTTCCTTTCAGTTGACAATAGATTTGCAAATTAATAGACAAAGAAGAAAAATCTGAAAGCTGATATAAACTCTGTAATATGATCAAAGAGCTATTTCAAATAAAGAGGTCAATTGTATTTGTAACTTTATGTGTTTATAAGAGAAAAGTAGGAAAAGTTTATAGGAAAAAGTAGGTGTACATGTTGTTATGTGTGCCTAAATAACAACATTTTAAAACTCATCTACAAGTCAAAAAATATTCAATGCTTTTAATGAACATTTGAGTATATAATGAGTATAAGTATCTTCAATTCAGTGATTCATTGGATTTCCCCTATTTATATAAAATATAATCTGTTTTCTTTGCCCAGGAATTCCTTGTGAAGCACCCCAAGCCATTACCAATGGAGAGTTCGTTGATCCTACAGAAGATTTTTATTATGGAATGGTGGTCACCTATCGCTGCAAAACTGGTGATAGAGGGAAAAAGCTCTTTAATCTGGTGGGTGAACCATCCTTACACTGTACCAGCAGTGATGGTGAAGTTGGAGTCTGGAGTGGCCCTCCTCCTCAGTGCATTGAACTCGGCAAATGTACACCTCCCCATGTTGAAAATGCAGTCATGGTGTCTGAAAGCAGAAGCTTGTTTTCCTTAAGAGATACTGTGGAGTTTAGATGTCAGCCTGGCTTTATCATGGAAGGAATCAGCAGTGTACAGTGTCAAAACCTAAACAAATGGGAGCCAGAGTTACCAATCTGCTTCCAGGGTAAGTCTGATCAGGGCTTGGGGAGCATGCCATGCCATGGGGTGTTGGAGGACCAGAGGTAAAGGTTGGTTCTGGAAGAGGGCGTAAGGTGAACAGGTTGGATGAGTAAATTTTCTTGGGAGGGAATGTGAAATCAAGAAGGGTCATGTGTTTGTGGTGTTTGTGCACCCTCACAACACATCCATTCAAACTGAGAAGAAGCTAAATATGAACAAGGAATGTGATACATCCTGGGAATTCTCATACACAGAAGTTCTTTTCATGCATTGCCATCTCCAGCCCTTACCAGTTATTCATATGCCTAATATTTACTAATATGTAATGAGTGATCCTTGGCTAGTCATATTAAATGCATGCATATTTAATTCCTAAAATGAAACTATGGGGTAGTTATTATTTTTGCCATATTGAGGCTTAGGGGTTAGATAGTTTTCCAAGACTATATAGATACTAACTTGCAGATCAAAGATTAAAATCCAGGTCTTTCCATTTGGCAGATCCTCCTAAGGAATGAAGACTTTCCTGTAGGTGATAATGGGTTATAAAGATATTAGAAGGACAGGAAGAGTAAAAGGAAAACAATGTTGCCAAATATCAGGGAACTACTGTTACTCAAGAATAGAGCTGACACATCGGGCCCTACCATGGTTGACACTGTCAACCTCTGTCATGGCCAGACCCTGCTACTTCTTCCAGGATAGAGCCAGTCCTTGCTGTCATTAGTGTTGCTGACTGCTGCTCACTTGAGAGGTCATCAAGGCTGCCTCAACTTATGCTGTCCTTGGATGCATAAATGTGCCTATCACATCTCTTGTCCTTTAGTTTGATATGTATGTCTTCGAGGTGGCAGAACTTAATTAGAGCCCCTGGAGCCGTGGTTTTCTATCTATGCATTGGGACCCATTTGGTTAACCTTATCTCCAAAAATATTTACATTATGTTCAGTAAAAGTAACAAAATTACAGTTATAAAGTAGCAACGAAAAAAAAATTTCTGAGTGGGGGTCACCAGAACATGAGGAACTGCTATTCGAGGATCACAGCTTTAGGAAGGTTGAGAACCACTGTCCTAGAGCAAAGAAGTCGTAATGTTCATGTTTTTACCCATAACAATCAAAAGGCATTATATAGTATGAAACTGAGAATCAATAGAAATTTAACCAGCCTATTCTTTAAATATCACAGTTCATGTATTAGTCAAGGGAAACTCTTGAGAGATGAGCACTCAAAGCAATTATTAGAACATCAAAAATATTTGGAAATCCTTAAGAAAGTCATTTATTCTAGACCAATATTCTAAAGTTCAGGCTAGCCTGGTCAACAGAGCTAGTTCACAACAGTCAAGGCTACAAAAAAAAAAAAAAAAAAAAAAAAAAAAAAAAAAAAAAAAAAAAAAAAAAAAAAAAAAACCTGTCTTAAAAAACAAAACAAAAAAGATATTGGGAGTATTATAACCTTAGTGTACATCATAGAGAGAAAACAATAAATTCAAGATTTATCAGTTATAGTCACAGTGTCTTCATTGTATAGTCACTTTTGGCAGAAAGGTTGTTTATTCTGTCATATATAAATAAAGTTGTTCCTTTGTTTCTTCTTTTATTTCCCACATAAAGTTGTGATCCTCTTGGCATGTGTGATCCAGTTTACCATTGAGGGAATTTTTTTTCACTTCATGAAACTTTCTTCCTTAACATGTCTGCCTCTAGAAATCCAGCACTAGGAGTGTACCCCAAACAAAGATGGTGTTTTTATCCAAAGCTGAAACTGCTCTAGCACTATGAGCCAGGCTACACGTTGGATTCCTGTGGCTCCCGCATGTGTGGATCTCCAGACTGTCATCTGGATTGATATTTATGGCTTGTGTTTTTATTTTCTACACACTGTTATTTCTGTTTGACTCTTTTTCTCCAGTGAAATCCTGTGGTCCTTTCCTGGAACAGCTTCCTAATGGGAATGTACTATTTCCACTAAATCTTCAAATTGGGGCTAAAGTGTCCTTCGTTTGTAATAAAGGGTAAGTGTGAGCAGGCCCAATCTGTCTGAGCTTGTCCGAAGTATGGGAAGGTTGGTATGTGGAAGAGAACATCTGCTATTGTTTATAGGAAAGACTGGTGACTTGTGGAATTCATAAAAGGAGATATGAAGGAAAAACTGGGATGTTTATTAAATGACAGGTTCAAAAACAAGTGTATCTACTGGTTTTAAATATATAGGTAATGCACTAAGTGAAAAAAATCATTTTCTAAATAGAAAATAATGCTAGTAATTTTGAGGGAAATTATATGTTACAAAAGCTTATAAAGTTAACAATGTATTTAGCAATGTTTTAGGGAAAAAATTAATGCTTTATTAATAGACTTTGTAAGAGAAGCAAAAAATAAGGTGCAGTGTTTGAAAGCCCAGTCATGTGTCATTAGACCAGCAACGGGCTGAGGGCTCTGTAATGGGAGCATGGCATGCAGTGTTAATATTTCAGGTGAGATCATAAACATTCTTCACAGCAGACCTGCCTCTGTCAAACTACCAATCCTCACCAACAAAGAACCTGCTCTCCAGTGCTTCACAGAATCCTTGGGAGCACCAAGTACCAGGACCAAATAAGAATTAGGAATACACAAGGGTTTAAACATCCTTTGAGAATTTTGTATGGCTTTATACAAAAGTTGGCTCCTCTCCACTTTCCATTTTTCTCTTCAGTCCCAGTGCTTTAAAAGGAAAGACCAAGAAACAGAAACAAAAACAAGCAAAAGGAGACCTGTACCTAAAAGGAGCCTGCTTCTCTGAATTACTGAGAAAATAAGTGTAACTTATTCTTCAGTAGCCCAGCATGCTGTAGTGAGCTTCCTAGACAATAATAGCAGAAAGTGAGACATAAGAACAATCTCTATTTCCTACCAGTTAACTCAGCTTTCCCAGTGCCAGAGTTGGCAAGGTGTTGCGTTAGCAGTCTGGGTTTGCAGTTGTGACAGCGAGCAGTACTGGATTCCTTTTAGCATGATCAGTGCTGAGTAAGGGTCCAGAGTCTGGCTGTGCCCTGACTGCTTTCTTTAGTTTAAGCTAGGACTTATATGACAAGTCTCTTTGCCTTGCAATTCTGTTTTACCCACCTGCTAAGTGGTAAAACTACCTGTGGTAGTTAAGTGGCTTAGCATCTGCACACCCATTCCACCTCCTGGTTCCATTTCCTAAAATCCTCAAATGCTTTTTTGACTAGACCTGGAAAATGAGTATTACTCTGGCCAAATCATTTTACAGTACACTACCATTTTCTTCCTTAGGTTTCAATTAAAAGGCAATTCTGCTAGTTACTGTATTCTGGCTGGAAGGGACAGTATTTGGAATAGCAGTGTTCCTGTGTGTGAACGTGAGTATAATATAGCAATACTTTAATGTAGTTGCTCTCCCTAACTTCTTGTTAATAATTCTCCCTTTCAGTATTTCTTCTATATTCTAGTCTGACTTACTGACAGAAGTTGATTACTTTAATAAAATTTTGTTTTTATTATCTCCTTGCTTTGGAAACTCTTTGATTAGCTTCCATCATTCTGAACTTTGTGTTGATGTGTGATATTTCCTGTGTAGTTTGCTACTAGGACAAGAAAGACTTTGACAAGTTTCTCTTCTCTTTCCTCCCCTTCTTGCTTCTTGCTTCCTTGTGTTTTTCTTTTATGTTCTGCCATCAATATGCAAACACTTATTCATATTTATTTGATAATATGCATATATAAAACAAATGTCCACTTAATCAATTATTGAACAAAAGTTATGTGTTTTATTTTCACCTGCACTGGAATTATAATGGTGATAAAGATGAGCTAATTTTATGACTCTATATTATATGTACTTAAGAAGGAAGATTAACAAGAAACAAATTAAATACTATGGAATTAATACACCAGATAATAGGTAATAGATCAGAGGAAATGAGAATGAAGAAAATTAGGTAAACCACATCAGACTGAGTAGGAAAGGTAACATTCTTAAAGTCTCAACGTAAGCATATAAAATATGCTGAAATATTAAGATAATAAGATTAAAAAGAAAAGCTCTTGTACAAAATCACTGCTTATTTCTCCTACTTCATACTTGTTCTATAAAAATTTTCCACAAGTTTGCCAACACTTGTAAAATATTTATTTGATGTGTATGGGTGTTTTGCCCGCATGTATGTCTGTGCATTGTGTGCATGCCCGTTGCCATAGAGGCCAGAATAGGGTGTCAGATTCACAGATCTTGGAGTCACAGATGGTTTGAAGCCACTGTGAGAGTGTTGGGAATAAAACCCAGGTCCTGTGGAAGAGTAGTCAGAGCTCATAACCATGGAGCCATTTCTCCAGTCCCAGTGGTTTTTTATGGTACAGGAAGTGGGAGCAGTAAGTCAATCTTTAACATGATGGAGGACCATTTATTTCCAAACCATATGCTTACAAAAAACACCAAGGATTTGGAAATTTGTAAATAGATTAAAGTATATTTTTTCTATATAAAACATTACTCTTTAGGACATCTCACTTATATGTCCTAAAGCAAAGCAAACCAGTTTTTAAATTTTTAATTTTCCTTTTGATTATAAAATATCTATTTCAAGTAAGATTTAATAAAATATGTTGCTAGATACCTATTTATGTTTTATGGTGAAAGTTACAGGCATATTCAATGCATAAGAAATTGTGGTATTGAACCAATGCACTGACACATATGACTGGCAGTAAGTATACCATCTGTGAATTACTACAGTGAGATAAAATTTGTTTGTTTTGGTTTTTAAACAAAATCTCATCTCTAGAACCATCTGATCTGGCACAAAAACATCTTTGTAATTATCTGATGACACCATAGTATATTTGTTTGGTACTGATAATGACCTTGAATCACCAAGAAACATCTGCTTTGCTAAAGTGCATGTTTCAGACAGGTTTCCCTAGAATTTAGTGTTTGTGTGAACAAAGCCTCACACATCCTCAAACTTGTAAATGGAGCTCTTACTATCCATGGTGTAAAGTAGACAACTGAATAGTTGCAAAAACAAACAAACAAAAAACCAGAAACCTATTTCCAAATCTGTTAAAAAAAAAATAGCTTCCTAGGTGATCTAGGACTACTGTCTTCTGGGCTTTTCAAACAAACTCTAGTTCTGGTTAGTTCAGTTCCATCTTAGCAAATCCTTACAGATCCAAAAGTACTAATGTCCCTCTCACAGGTAATATCAACATATTAGTTATTTTGATTGAAATTAATAGAACCTGAAGATTTTATCTCTTTCTAGGAAATTTTTGTCCATATTCTCCAGCTGTCATCAATGGGAAACATACAGTTACTGTTCTGGGAGCTGTCTTTCTTTTCTTTGCTTGCCTTCTCTCTCTCTCTCTCTCTCTCTCTCTCTCTCTCTCTCTCTTCCTCAACACTATTAGTAAAATTCATTTTGTCTTAACCAGTAAAGCACACTTTGCACCAGTGTCTTTCCATCTGTCATAGTAGCAAAATCACCTGCATTATTGCAAAAAAAGATATTCCTGAGCTCCATTCCAGGACTCGGATTCTGTTTTGTGAAGGGTCAGAAAGCTACTTTTAGCAAATGAATCAAAATATTCTAATATAGGAAAACCACACCTACTACATGCCACTTTACCTTGTTGACACCTATAGAGAGAAACATTTTGAGCAAATTTTAGACAATTACAACAGAAAAGGAAGCTTTACTTGAAGTTAAGAAGGTATTGATGGCTGGACAAAAAACGAAAGCAATTTCAAGGATGAGTTAAAGGCAATAAAGAAAATTAAATAGAAAGATGATATTTAAAATTAGAATTGTAAGTTACTAACTTCTTGGTTCTATATACAAAAACAGATTAGAAGTATTCACTTACTCCAGAGCACAAATATCAGCATATATTCTCTACTTAGAAGAATTTCATGTTAAGTCTCTAAGATGAGAACATATACTAGTTCCATGGAGCCAGGGCTAAAACATAGTCGTCCTATCTTCTGATCTTTCTAAATATTACCAACTACAGAGCTGATAATCAGAAGTGTCCCATATTAATGTACACAACAAATGAAAGAAAAAATTAAATCATAAATTTGGAGGGGTGGTAATAATTTTTTTATTGAAAATGTGCCCCATTTTGTAGAAGGCAAAGTTTGGGGTTGCAGATGTTTCTATAATAGTAGTTTCAGTTAACAACAAAATACAATTTTTTTGTGATTTTTTTTTATTGCAGGAGTGACATGTATCATCCCAGAGCATATGAGTGGAGTCAGAGAGGAGCTGAAAATGAAAAGATATTACTATGAAGATAATGTAACCTTGGAATGTAAGGATGGGTATACTCTAGATGGCAGTTCTCAGAGCCAGTGCCAGTTAGATGCCACCTGGAATCCTCCTCTGGCCAACTGTGTATCTCGATCTCGTAAGTACAAGATACAGGGGTTGGAGCCCTTCCCAGCATGGTCCCTCACTGACTGACCAGCCACCTCTCTATTCTGGTGCCCACTGTGATGAGGTGCTACAATGTGTAGAGATTATGGAGCTAAGAATGTACTGTCTTAAAATACAAGTTGTATATTAGTAAAGCTTGCTTGAAGTGTGAATCTACAATAGAAAAAGCACATACACACAGAGAGACACATACCCACACAGAAAACCCATAAAACCACAACATCAGAAACCATAATATAAGCAAAAGTCCAGTAACATTAAAAAAAAAAAAAACTTCAATACCACTGAGTTCATTTTGAGTTGGCCACCTACTGCTGGGCATGGGGTCTGCCTTTGAGTGTAGTTTGTGTATCCAGTGAGACTCCACTGGAGAAAAATAATTTCTCATTTGCAAGCTACTGTCAGTTGGAGATAGCTTCTTAGTTAGTGCTTGTAGGTCCTGTTCACTTGCCCCTCTCAGTGCTGGGGCCTCATCTGGCTGGGACCTATGCAGACCCTGTGTGTTCTACAACGTTCTCTGTGTGTTCATATGTCCACCGGTCCTCTCCCATTACCACTGGCCCTTACAATCTTTATAACTCATCTTCTGCAAAAACCATACATTTGATCCGTAGCACTACCAACAAAGAAGGAAGCCAATTTCATAAAGATTGTTCACTTTTTGGACCTATTGATGAATTTGAAATATAAATAAGAAAGTACTGAAGAGATAGAAAATACATACAAAATAGAATAAAAGGTTAATAGAATTATCATAAAATACCTTAGTGGTAGTTGTGCTAACGATAATAATATAAAAGATAAAGTATATTGAACATTTAGTACTGATTTTCAATGGCTAGTGATAGGCAAAGGATAGGTAGGTATGTAGATAGATAGATATTCTAATTAAGTGCTCATAATAACCATGAGATCATATTCTAAGGACACTTTTTTTTAATAGATAAAGAAACTGAGACATGACGGGCTTTGATAACTTGCTCCAAACCACAAAAATTATGTAGCCTGGGTACAGTCAGTCACTCCACATATCAATAGAGACTGGGTGCTATAACAAATAAATGATCAAAAGTCCTAAATAAATAATTCTCAAGAAGAATAATTTCCAGTACTGTAGTGAAAAGGACAACTATTAGGTAAAGGTACCAAATATCAACTTGAGGAGAAAAAGGTTTATTTGGCTTACACTTCCACTTTGTAGTCCTTCAAAGGAAGTCAGGACAGGATCTCAAACAGGTCCAGAACCTGGAGGCAGGTTCCATGGAAGAACACTTACTGGCTCTCTCAGTCACCAGGCATGGCACCACACACAATGGGTTGGGCTCTCCCCGTCGTCATTAATCAAGAAAATGCCGTGCAGGCTGGCCTACAGTCTGATATTGTAGAGGCATTTTCTTAATTGAGATTTCCTCCACTCAGGTAATTTTAACCTATATCAGTTGATGTAAAACTATCCAGCACAGAGGTGGAGACAAAAAGGGGCCAAATATCTACCAACTAGAAGGTTCTTGAAATCAGATTTTAGGGTAAACTCCTCGTGAATTATGATGCACCACTGTGAACTTCTTCTCTGGATTGAGATCTAGACTAAAGCAGCCTCCTTTGGGCTCCCATTCCTCTCGATACATCTGGTCTCAAACCTTGAAATCTTACTTCTTTGACGGGAGAAGAGCATAGAAGGGGAAAAAAATAAAAGAAGGAAAAAACAGTATTTGTCCCTATGTCTTAGGATAAATTGCACAAGATACCAGCCATTGGTCTTCCTAAAAAGGATATTAGGAAGTACATTGTAGAGTTGCTACAGCCTTGACACAGCTCACTATGAAAAAATTTGAGAGCAATTAAAATAGAATAATTACCTTTGAGTACCAATACCAGAGGATGAATGTCCTGGTGGTCTTAGGTCTACCTTATCACCAACTCAGTGACCTGTTAGTAAGGTCACAGCTACATCTTCCTTACGCAAGAGCTAATCATGTTACAACCCATGCAAGCTTGGCATTGATTTCAGGACACGTAAGTTCACCTTCAGAGAAGGTGTGAAAACTCAGGGACTTCATTGGAATTCTCAGTGAAACTCAAGGTGTGGCAGGTAAAGCGTGTCCTGAAGTCCACTCTCCTTAGGCCCCAGGATCCCTTTCTTTGGTGCAACTGTTTTTCTAGAATCCATTTTTCGTTTGTTTCTTTTTTAGGGTTTGTTTTATTTTTTGTTTTGTTTTGTTTTGCCCACCTATCTCTCAAAAGCACAAGTGCCCTGCTGTCTTCTCACTTTATAGAACTTCCTAGTTCACAAGTCCTGTGTCATTTCTGAGGTAAAAGACATTTGTCCAGTTCAATATAACATGACTCTGGGACAGAAGCAGGAAGTGCAGAAAATATCTTAGAATACAGGATTTGGAGAATAGGTATAAATATTATTTTTACTCTGGTATATAAATATGTAGAAACTTTAATATCATCAGAAGGGGGGGAAAGGCCAAAGAAAACAACAAGGTAAATTTCCTCCATTATATTAACAGTGAATAGGGTTTTAGGCAAATGGTGTTTAACAAGTAAGAATATAATGATATTGCTGTATATTGAAAGTGCTATTGAGTATTTGGAAAAACTTTTACAAAAACAAAATACACAGTAAAGAGACCTATGTAAGTTAATGAAGTAATGTATGAAAATACAAATTTTCTTAACAGTTTAAAAGCAAAAACTTGAAGCAACTTAAATACATAAGTCACTGAGCACAGTATATGGGACAGGTAGTGTTTGCTGCCTCTATATTAATTTGCACTTCAGCTCACTGTGTGAAGACTTTAGATGTGTGGGGAATGTATGCAATGAAAATGTGCCAAAACATTTTTGAGTGATATTTTTCTTTTATATTGCTTTATAAATTTTCTTTTGTAGTAATACTATTTTTATAATAAAAAGTTTAAAGAAATTTTCAGTGAGTGAAAATAATAAAATGAGATTGTAGGAGTGATACCAAAGGTGTTTTATATTAGAATAGCAATAACTGACTCCTAGATTAAAATCAGAATGAACCATACTAGCAAAAGCAGCTGTGTGGCCATATGTGCCAGTAACATTTCTGTGGCTTTGTTTCTCTTTCAGGCTCAGGCTCAAGCCATGGTCTCATACTTGGTAAGTCCTTTGATAGGTTTGCTTAAACAGTAAGTATCTACTTATAATAAGTGCTATGTAAAAAGAAATCAAAATACCTTTGAAGTTCAATAAAAATGTGTATTTATGGCAGCAGTTCTCAACCTGTGGGTCATGACCCCATTTCACAGGGGTCACTTAAGAGCATCAAAAAACATAGACGTTTACATCATGATTCATAACGGTAGTATAATTACATTTAAATGAAGTAGAAATGAAAATAATTTCATCTTTATTTAATACATGAGGAACTGTATAAAAGGGTCACAGCATTAGGAAAGGTGAGAAACACCAGTTTAGGGTGTCATGACATTGACATCCTTGTGCACATTGAGGGACCTTATCTTCGAATCAATTGAGTGAGTAAACATTCTTCACTGCCAACAATTCTTTATTTTAACATTGCAGGAGAGACAACTCCCTCTCTGCTCTGTACCAGAAATACGTTTCTGGGTAGTCATCCTGATAATTTGTATTGTTAAAGTCATAAAACCATTATCTGTGTGATCTTGTGTCTGGAGATAGAAGGATATTGTCTTCACCTTTATTTCTGTTGCTATGATAAAACACTGTGACAGAAACAACTTAGAGGAGAAAGGAGCTTTCATTTTTAGCTAATAATTCCAGGATATCGTCCATTATTACGGGGAAATCTTGGTGGCAGGAACTTGAAGCAGCTGCTCACATCCACAGAACTTTTCTCCCTCCTCGTAGAGCTCATGTACCCTTGCCTGAGAATGATGCTGCAGTACCGCCTTAATACATGTAACTTTCGGTCTGCCCATAGACCAGCCCCAGCTGGCTAATTCCTCACTGAGACAGTCTTCTCAAGTGAATCTAAACTGTATCAAGTTGACCGTTTACCCAGCACAAATGGATTCATACAAAGTTTGATACCAAGGGGATTTCTATCGCATAGATGTCCTGTCTCATGCCTTCCATTAAAGACCTGAGTAAGCTGTGTATGCTGAGCCAAGTAGCATGATTGGGAAGAAGCTTATAGGATGCTCTGGTCACCCATAACTATAGTACTGTGGTTATAGGTCTGATGTTCTAGAGTAAAACCAGGGTAGAGTAGAACCTGGAGTAAAGGCTCATGTAAAAAGTCATTAGTAACCAACAGTGGGATTAGCTGTTAAGACCGTTTAGAATTTCTGTATTGTGTTTTTCATTTAATTATTTTGTTTCCTTGTTCAGGCATTTGCTTTGGGATAGTCATCTTTATTTCACTCATCCTTGTTTCCTATTGCCTCATTCGAAAATATAAAAATGGGTGAGTATAGTCACATTCTCCAAAAACTTTCAGAGGATGCTGTGGTCTGCACCTGTGCCCTAACATTCTGGTGACTAGATAGAATAGCCCCGAGTTTGAGGCCTGAGTCACAGAATAAAACTTTGGCTCAGTCAAAGCAAAACAAAGATAGCGTGGGAAGGTGGCTTAGCCGTAAAAGCACTTGCATGGCAAGTGTGACGACTTCAGTTAGGATCCCAGCACCCATGTAAATGCCAGCTGGACATGGTGGCCCTCCCATAATTCCAGTGCTCAGAAGGTAGAGACAATGAATCTTCTAGGACAAGTTGATAGACAGACTTGCCATGTAAGTTTGCTCTGGGTTTTACTGGCCTTGTCTTGGTGGAATAATGCAGAAAGCAATAGAGAAAGACTCCTGACACTTATGTCATATACATATATCCTCATACATGCAAATATGTAAATGCAGAGAGAAAGAATATGAAGAAAAAAACTGAATCTGTAAATTCTATGTTCCTTAGAAAACAAAGCAAATTAAAAGAACACAATAGAATATACCTTCATAAAGACAGATGTGGTAATTATCAGGAAGGTGGCCTTGGTTACACAAAATATTATATTTACACCAAAAGAAATATATATGATAACAGTCATTGTATATTTGTGTGTATATGTGCGTGTATGTGTGCGCACACTTGCCTGTGTACATGTACTCACACCACAACAGCAACATAGTAGTCAGAGGATAACTTGTGGAAGTCAAGACCCAAGATCAAACTCAGATCACCATGCTTGGCCACAAGCACCTTTACTCACTGAGCCATAATGCCAGCCCATTAGTACTTTTTTTTAAAAAAAAAAAAAGGTAAAAAGAAACAACTTTTTTTTTTTTTTTTTGCTTTTTTCGAGAAGAAACAACTTTTTAAGAAGAAATTGAAGAAGAAAAAAAAAACAGCCAAAAGATGTTTCTTAAAGGTATGAAGCTGCTGGCATCTTACTGTGGCTGAGATGCAGCACATGCTGACCTGGAAGCATAGAGTAACCACAGCACCAGAAGCTGAATAGGGTGTTCTATGGCACACACATCATAGGCTACCAATTTTACCAATGTAAAAGCATTGAAAGCTGCCCCTGACACACAGGTGTGCTTGAAATATTTACCAAATGAATAAACATGTCAGCTATTACTAAGAGTGTTGCAAAAGAAAGCATGTTGGCTATAACTCCTTACCAAATCAGAATACATTTTTAACTAGTCCTAAACCAAGTTCACAGTTCATGTTTATTGTTCTAGTGAATGAACCATCTCAGTCTATATGGGTAACTCTCGCAAAATACAAAATTGGGAAGCTTAGACAATTAAGCATTGATTTTTCACAGTTCTGTAGGCTGGAGAGCCTACTTGATACTTAGTGAGAGTCAACTTTCCAATTAATAAATTGCAGTCAGTCCTCTTACCTGTCTCCCCATAGTAGGAAAAATGTAGGAAAACTGTGGGCACTCACAAAGGCACCAATCTCCAGCAAAGTATTCTCTCTTCCTTCTCTTGTATTTTGTTGGTGTTGCTTGTGTCTGTAGATCCTGTTCACTTATCCATATTTTTCATTTCCAAAATTCCTCCAGTTTGTGTCGTCTTAATTGTTTCTGTTTCTATTTTCAGGTCTTGAACAGTTTTATTCATTTTTTTCAACTGATTTTTCTTGGCTTTCTTTAATGGATTTATTCATTTCCAATTTTTTGTTTGTGCTTTCCTAGATTTCTTTAAGGGATATTTTCATTTCTTCCTTAGTACTGTTTAGACGTCTCCATTCAGAGCTGTTGGCTTTGTTCTCTTGTTGTTTCTAACCATGCCCAGTCTATACCAAGCAGCCTTCCTGTCTAATCAGAGAAAATATTGACACCTTCCTTGGTATAATATTTGAAGTAACAAAACTCTTAGAGCCATTATCTAAAAAAGCACTTTCCTGTGTTTGTGTTACTACTAATAACCACGCAGAAGGTTCTTTCAGCAGGTCTAGCTCCCCCCACATGCCCACTCTTACGTATGCATACTTTCCAACATGACTTGCCTCACTACTACATCACCACTCTCCACTCTTCTTTATCTTCAGTCTCACTGGCCTTCCATGTGCTAGAGAAACTGGCCTGTGATCATGGTCCCTCTGTGTCTTACGTGCTTCTCTCAATCTAAGAGGGTAAAGAGGAGTTGAGTGGTGAGGAGTAGTGGTAAGTGAGCTAACTGCGTTTTCATTCTTAATTCTAGTACTAATTCACAAATAATTTGTCATTTATGTTATATAAAGTACTTGCTAAGTAGCCCCAGAAGACATGATGTAGAATTTCTGGTGAGAGCATGTGGCTATAGTCAGACCTTAGTGCATTGTCAGTTACCAGCTATGAATCCCTGAGCAAAACGCTGACCATCAAACTTCATCTTCCTTGCCTGTGAGATAATAGCCCCTACCTTACTGAACACAGTACTATGATGAATAATGAATGGCTTATAATGAATGTCAGAAAATGTTAACTATTATTTATATAGTTACTAATCTTAAAAGTAATTAGTTTCTTTTTCTGTACATTACTACATCTAGTCATTCCTCACAATCTGAAGGCCCTTGGTTCTAGAATTCTCATAGATAACAAAATCTTTGGTTGTTCAAATACCTTACATAAAAAGAGGATGGTACTTTCCTATAACCTCCTATTATGTCTTGTCTCTAGATTACTTGTGATAATATAATATAATGAACTTCCCAACATCACTAATGGTCACAGAGCACAAGGATGCTATATCAGGTTGCAATGAAAAGCTATTATTGCCGGGCGGTGGTGGCACACGCCTTTAATCCCAGCACTCGGGAGGCAGAGGCAGGCAGATCTCTGTGAGTTCGAGACCAGCCTGGTCTACAAGAGCTAGTTCCAGGACAGGCTCCAAAACCACAGAGAAACCCTGTCTCGAAAAAACAAAAAAAAAAAAAAAAAAGCTATTATTAGTATGTGAAGTTGTCAAAATTTGTGGTAAACCTATTTACTAATCAAAATTATTCCAGAAATATTAAGATGTGTTGTTTAAGAGGTGGATACACATATATAGACAAGCTAAAGTCTTCTGACATAATGGGTTTAGTATTTCCTAATCCAAGTAACTTAAATCTCAAAATGAAAGTTATTAATTACTTTCAAAAATGTAACGTGGTTCATATAGTTTTCCTTTTATTCCTACCAATTAGCAACACCACAGATGGAAAGTGTAAAGGAGTGAGTATCCATTTAAATTCTGAAGAAAACAGTTGTATTAACCCTCAAGCTCTGCTCGCAAGTCAAGAGAACAACAGGTACCTGTGCCCATCCTAATTTCAAAATGTTTGCAGCAACTAAGATTCAAAAATACACTCAGTTCAAACAGGATATTACACACAGAAGTTAAAAGCTACTGCTTAAGCTGGATTGTTGCCATTTTTATGATTTTGTTCGATAACTGTCAAGGTGTATAGAATAGTGGACTTTGCTTTTTCCTGTGGAAGTCAAGTGCTTGATCTCTAGGGGTACACATACTAATGTGGATCTCTTAAGGGTCCTCGGTGGTTCTCTTTACCTCTCCTGATTTCTGATTTTCACTGATTTTTGTACCTCACTTAGCTTCCTGTAACTCCTCCCCTGCAACATGAGGGCCTGCTTGTTGTGGGTTTCTGTCCTGCCCAGTTCCCACAGTCCATATGTCCCAAAGAAAATCACACAGAGGTCTCCATAAGTTATAAACTAATTGGCCCATTAGCTCAGGCTTCTTATTAACTCTTATAACTTATATAGCCCATTATTCTTATCTGTGTTAGCCACATGGCTCAGTACCTTTTTCAGCGGGGCAGGTCACATCCTGCTTCTTCAGTATCTGGACAGGACTGCAGAGGAATGGGCTTCCTCCTTCCCAGAATTCTCCTGTTCTCATTGCTCTGCTTCTACTTCCTATCTGGTTGTCCTGCCTATACTTCCTGCCTGGCTACTGGCCAATCAGCATTTATTTAAAACATAATTGATAGAATACAGAATTGTCCCTCACCACTCCCCCTCCTCCCATTTTTGTTGTTGTTTTGGTTTGGTTTGGTTTTGGTTTTGGTTTTGGTTTTCTTTTTTTTTTTTTGAGGCTGGGATTCTCTGTGTAGCTAGTCCTGGCTATTCTGGAACTCACTCTGTAGACCAGGCTGGCCTCGGATTCAGAGATCTGCCCATCTCTGCCTCTCAAGTAGTGGACTTAAAGGCTTGCTCCACCCCTGCCTAGCTTCATTCTCTCTTCTTTCTGTCCTCCACTGCAGCTGTTTCCATCCCTAACTCACCAGTCACCTCTTCCATGCGTCCTCACCATAAACCCTGATAGAGAAAATATTGGCCAAAGGTTTGGGGTTAAAAGAGAAGTGATACCACAGCTTAATGCAACATGATGACGTAACTGAATATTGTGAATCACTGTACTAAAAATCAAATAATGATTTCAAGGATCCAATCACAATCTGGGCCAAATGCAGCTGGCCACTTGTGTTGCTTAAGCCATTCTCATTGCACATCTTCACCCAGTCATGTTCTCAGTGGCTGTTTTCTAACCCTAGTAGCAGGTGAGCTATGAATCAGGCCCACTAAGCCCCAGATACTTCCAAATTTGCCCCATTTTTAAAAGCAATTTTGATTAGTAATTTCACATACCAAAACTTTTCATTGTAACCTGACATAGCATTTTTGTGCCCTGTGGTCACATGTATATCAAAGATCTAACAGTGACAAATGTTTTGCTGATGAGGCCCCTTAAGCCCTGAATTTCTACCCTCTACCCTTGCCTTATTCAGTAGATGTCCTACAGATTGCTCAGATCTATACTTCTTGCTCAGATACCTCATTTAATCCCTTGGGCCTCTCACAAATTCACAGCTCCATACTTCTGTATCGCACAGAGCTATTCATTTGCTCACTGATTTCCCAGGAACCTAACACATCCTGTCTATAGGTCCTTAGGACATTCTCAGAAATAATAGCACAATCTGTGCAGGTCTCCAATCCTTATACTTGAAAGGTGGAGGCAAAAGGATGAAGAGTTCAGGGTCATTTTCAGTTACATAAGGAGTTTGATTGATGTTAGTTTGGGCTACCTGACATGCTATCTCAACAAACACACCACCAATATATACACCAAAAATAATAGCAGCTTATGCTCTGGAAATGAATTGGGCTGCTCTCCTAATAAACAAGCAAAAACATCACATTGTTTAATAGAATTCTTATTTGTCCTTCTTCTGACAGTAATGTGCATTAATTGAAATTTGGCATTTTCTCCAATGCATATGTCTGAAATCCTTAATTCAATAATGGGGAGTAGAAGAGGACCTCAGGGGGAGAAATAGACAGAGGAAAAGCATTTTATAGTCAATAGAATTGTAAATACAGGCAAGTCAGTTTTTTTAAACAAAAAAAAACTACAGTTCATATTTTCTTCTGTAATAGAAGTGAATTTACAAAGCCCTCTGCTTATTATCTGGTTTCCTAGTCACTTCTTTCCTTTTGTCTTGAAGATTGTTTTTCCATATTATATAGAAAAGAAAATGAAATACTCATTTTAAAAAAAACTTAGAATTTATGTTACCTCCTAAGTTTAATGATGATCCAGTCCAATCCACCTCAAATGACTATTTTCACCATGGCTAATCCACCAGGGAATTGGAAAGTGAGGTGACAGCGGTATGCATCCAAGATTCTTAGGCATAGTTTTCCTTTACTGTTGGAATCTATGACAGGGAAGTTGTACAGCATCAGTTCCAGGCTAACCATGTAATCACACTGAAGAAGGAAATAACAGACTGGAATCTGGGGTTGTTTTTATAGGAAATTGTTTTTAAAACATTCCATAAAATGCTCAAAATATTGATTTAGATTTGTATATTCAAGATTACCCATCTGAAACTCTCCCATTTTTCTTTTTGCCCAAGTTCCACTAGCCCAGCTCGGATTTGATTCGCCCAAGATGCCTTCTAAATAGCCACATTGCAGAATGATGTCACTTTCTGAAAAAGTATATCCTACCTGTATCACTTTTAAAATAAACTATTTTGTTTTAAGAGCCAGATGTGTGGTTCATACATGTAATTCCAGCACTTGAGAGACTGATACAGAAGAATTGCCACAAGTTCAAGGCCACTCAGGACATTTTACCTGTCTCAAAAATAAAAATAAATAAAAATAAAAAAAGTGGTATGAACTCATTTTTTAAAATGATAAATATACAGAATATTTTATATGTATTGAGCCAGATGTGATGCCTGACTCCTGTAATCACTCTGGATAACCCTGGGGCAAGAGGATCACCTTGAGTCTGAAAAGAAAAGCCAAAAATCATATCATAAATAGATCAAGGTCAGTCTTGACTACAGTCTTCCAAAGCATCAAGGTAAATTATTTTTTGCAACACTTTGTAGACAAGGAGTGAGAATCTATACTAAGGGCAAGACCTGTGTGCCCGGGCCAAATGACAAAATGAGGGAGTGACAAGGTGGAGGCATATGTCAAAGATGCGGCTGTGTGGTGAGGGAGTGTAGGTAGTGGGTGATACTGACCAGTCTTGAGAGACAAAGAGAATAATGAGGAGCAATCGAGAGGGCAGTAACGAATGGAGGGCAGGTGGATCCCTCAGGTTTGTTCACTGGTTAAAGGACAACATTCAGGACAGAAAGAAAAGCCTTGTCAGGGAAAAACTCAGGTGCCCTGTACTGAATATGCCCCCTTGCTTATTCTTCATGGTAGTAACAGGATTCTTCACAGAGAACCAGCCACCATTTACACCTCTGCTACAAGCATACTTCTAGAGAGACGCAAGAAAATGCTTTGTGCACTGAGGGTGACCTGTGTATTTTCCAAAACAAGTTTATTAACTGGCAAAAGGAGAAGTGTGAAATGTACTCATTAATTTCTTCTTTCCACTCCACTTCCTCCTTTATATCACACTTTCCTGTGCCCTGCATAAAAAAACAAAAGTGGGTAATAAACACTTTTGATGAATCTGGTTTATAGGTCACAGCAGCATCCTGACTATAGCATATGAATTCTTGATAGTTCAGTTATCCATCCTGCTGTCATCTAAATGAAAATATCCTATAATTTTTAATGTCCCTTGTTGACAAAATGAACAAAAAGACAACAAAAAATCAGCAAAAAAAAAAAAAAAAAAAACCCTGCAAAGTTAGAGGATATCCAGGATTCTATGTTAAGAAGCCAGCTCATTTCAACAGAGTAAGATCTAAGATTCAAGCTTTTGACATTACTTCATAGAAATGCGGGAAATTTTATTTAGGGGTAATGAAGCTTCAACGGCATCCAGCAAAGTTCTGCATTTAGCCTGCCTGTGTGGTGGCCACTCCCTTACCTTATGTTAAATCACACACCATATAGTAAGAGAACAAGACTGAGTGGACAGAAAACTGAAGATGTAGTCTAAGAGTTCTGCTTTTTAAGTCCATAGTTTTCCTTTCTTATTTTAAAATGTTCATAATATGGAATGGGCTCATTAAAGAACATTAGGAAAAATACAAAAATATATGAAAATAATAATTATTTTTGTGCAACAATGGCCGTTAATAATACATTTTTAAAACAGAACACACTCTGAACAGATTGGAGATAACCATATGTAATATCAGTTATCACCTGCTCTGTGGAAGAGAAGAAGCTTTTGCTTATTTAGAGGTATTTTAAATGGTGATGGAAAGTGCTCAAGATGACTTAAGAGGACTGTCTAGAAAAGACTAAACGCTGGGTTTCTTCTACTTTAAACGTTCTCTGTACCATGTAAACAAAAGAACAACTGGCGTAAAGTAACTTACCTTTAAATAAGTTCAGAATACATTAACTAAAAAAGTACAGCTCTTAAGAAGCATCAGTCAGCACATGCTGGGCGGAGCCTGCGGAGGTGGACTGCAAAGCAGGGCCACTATGGGAAACCTATGCCGACACTGTAAAAACAAAAGCTAGAAGAATTGATTTACAAACTTTTCCTGTAAAGAAATTATAAATAATTGAGACTAATATGTTTAAATTTATTTGAATATTATGGTACAGAGTTGAGAACTAACGACTCAATCCAGATTATAATTAAAATTTTTATTGAAGCTGCATGCAGGTCAGCCTCCTTAAAGCTAAACTGAATGTGTGCTGTCCAGAAGGGGCTAAGGAAAGGGTTTTTTAAGGCGGAGACCACAATTACCTGTTCCTGTGGAATTTGTAGCTTTATGAGGCTGTTTCACTCTCCTCAGCTACATAGCAATAAAGGAGCTGTCTCATTCCCCTGTACACAGCAATCAGTGCATTCACAGAAGCCAGACAGAGCAAGCGGTTAATGATCTCACAGCAGTTACACCACTCTGGAGAGGGTGCAGAATGGTAGGAGCTCATCTTTCAGGAATTTAGGGCAGAGCCCAACAGGTACTAGAAGGGCGCCTGGTATAGAATGGAGTTTATACAATGAGTATGGATTGTATGTTTTATAAACATCAATGCTGCATATTAGATATTTATAAGTTATATGTTATTTTAAGAACTTACCTAGTTAATAATCATATGTTCACACTTTTAAAATAAATAACCCTGGTTAAGGAGAGAGCTTAGCAGTTAAAGCCCTTACACACAAGCAAGAGGGCCAGCATTCAGGTTCCCAGTCTCAGAAGGCTGAGAGATATCATGCCCTGAGCAAACTGACTATCTGAACTCTATAACAGTGAGCTCTGAATTTCACTGAGAGACCTTGCCTCAGAAGATAACGTGGGAGAGCAACTGAACAAGATTCCTGGGGCTGGATAGCTAGTTAAGAGCACTTGTTACTCTTTCATAGAACCTAGAGTTCAGTTCTCGGCATCCATGTGGTGGCTCAGCTCACAACCATCTGTAACTCCAGATGGAATTCCAGAGGATTCACCTTCATTCAGCCTCCAAGAACACTGCATGCACTTGGAATACAGATGTATATTCAGACAAAATATAGAATAAACATAAATACATATTTTGAAAAAGATTCCTAATATCAACCTCAGACCTCAAAGGTATGTTTGTGCATGTGTGCATATAAATACACATACACAAAGATGTGTGCACATGTGCTCATGAACACATACACATATGCATGCATGCTATATCTATACACATGAAGAAAAAAATAGAAACAAATGACCACATATCTTTAGTGTGTATATGTGTGTGTGATATTTTGAGCTTGCTCATGATCTCAAGAAAATGTCAGATTCCTAGATATTGAACAAAAGGTTTGCACATAATTATTGCTAGTTTCTGGTTTTAATAGCTAGTTTAAGGATGTGTTATACAATTGGCTTGACACTGTGCTGGCTAGTTTTATGTCAGTTTGATACAAGATAGACTCACTGGAGAGGAGGGAGCCTCAATTAAGAAAATACCTCAATAAGACTGGACTGTAGGCAGGCCTATAGATCATTTTCTTAATTAGTGATTGATGTGGGAGTGCAGCCCCTTGTCCCTGGGGCCACATCTGGGTGTATAAAAAGCAGGCTGAGCAAGCCATGAGAACAAGTCTGTAGGGTTAAGACAGCCCCTTTAGGAGGCGGGGTTTGCCTCGGGCATATGCCTGCCGATAAATGGGCGCGGCTCAGCTGCTCGGCCCTTTTTTTCCCCCGCCCTACCTCCTGTACTATGCTGGAACTTTGGTTCTGTAAGTTTATCATTAAAGTGGTAAATATTCTTTGATATCTGCATTGCATTTATTTTGCGCGGATACACAAGTCAATAAGCACTGTTTCTCTGTGGCCTCTGCATCAACCACTGCCTCCAGGATCCTGCCTGCTTGAGTTCCTGTCCTCTCGTCCTTTGACGGTGAACTGTGATGTGGCAGTGTAAGCCAAATAAACCTTCCTTCCCCAACTTTTTGATCATGGTATATTTTGTCTAAAACAAACACCATAAGGAATAGCTAGACAAGAAAGATAGGGAAAGACCTATGCAAAGGCCAGTGACTCCATGTCCCCCACACTTCCACCACCACCACCACCACCACCACCACCACCACCACCACCACCACCAAAATGCATCTTGTAGCACAAAGGGATATTATATATTAATTCGTGGAAGTTTGTAATTTAATATATTTACCTTTTAAGTCCCACTGCAGAAGCATGAGGACTTGAATTTAGATCCCTGGAATTTACTACATAAAAAGCTCCAAAGTGCCTATAAGGCCAAGAAGTGGAGAGACAAGAAACAGAAAGATTCCTAGAATTTACTTGGCTCGATGAGTTTTAGATTCAGTAACTCTGTCTCACAAAATAAGTTGGAGAATGTGGTGGTTTGGATACAAATGACCCCTATAGATCTATAGGGAGTGGCACTGTTAGGAGGAATGACATTGATGGAGTGGTTATAGCTTTGTTGGAGGAAGTGAGTCATCGGGGGCTGGGTTTTGAGGTCTCAGAAGCTCAAGCCAGGCCTAATGGTTCACAGTCTCTTCCTGCTGCCTGGGGATCCAGATATTAGAACTCTCAGCTCCTTCTCCAGCACCATGTCTGCCTGAGTGTCACAATGTTGCACCATGACAATAATGGATTAAACCTCTGAATTGTAAACCAGCCCCAATTGAATGTTTTTCTTTATAAGAGTTGTCATAGTGATAAAGTCTCTTCACAGCAATAAAACCCTAGCTAAAACAGAGTGACTGAGGAAGGTACCAGATGTTGACCACTGGTCTCCACAACCACATGCACATACACATACTTACATGGACAGGTGAATGCACCCATACTAGTACACACACAACACACTATACTACACACACCCGAGGCACAGAAAAAAAGATACAAAGCCAAAAATGGACAAAATAAGTGTCCTTCTAAGAACAGTTCTTGTTTCTGTATTTGTTTTGTTTTGTTTGTTTGTTTTCTGAACTTTTAAGGGAGGAAGTTAGATCCTGCACTAACTGTGCAGGAAGGTCAGCTGGCCATACTCCACTCTCTGAAAAACATAAGGTAAACATGATAATTCCTGATGCACACACAAAGCACCTAACAACTGATTTCTATGTCACTTAATAAATGACATTCCACTCTATTGTTTAAGAAATTGAGTCCTATTCTGACCCACAAGCCTGTGTCCTTCTCTTTGACAGCTAAACGAGATATTTCCCATTAATTGGAGAAACCACTTTTATTTTGAATCCTCTCCTTCATCCGAAGGTTTGACTGTAGACTTCAGGCAACTGTCAGGATCCTGGAACGTTCACCGTCAACACTGTCCCTGAAAACATTTCAAAGCAGGGCTGAGATAGAGAATAGCTTCACTTCAAGAGTGGGCTTGCAATGCTCGCTGCCCCCAGGAAAGTGTTCTGTACAATAATTTACAGCAACGGGGTGGGTGGTGACCTTAGGGGCTGGGAACTCACTGGGCAAACATTTGAGATTTGAGGATTGTATTGTATAATTCAAATGAAGAAAATATAGGTATTTTCTTCACATATTCCGATGTGACTAATGCCAAATGCAACAACGAACAGGGAGACCAGTCTGAGGCATCCTGGATGAGCACCAGGGGTGCTGGCTGTATGATGACCCACAGCTGTGCTCCAGGTCTCTGCGGGCCCTATGCTTTATTCTTCGAGCTCCAGTTTCGAGCAATGATCACAGGGCCAACTAGTCTTTCCACCCTTTCTGAGTAGAGTGTTGCGCTTGTTTATCTGAGCCAGGGTCAGCTCCTGCTGGTAAGCAGATTCTAGAGCAACTGTAAAGCAGTTGGGGGAGGAACAATGAGCAACATCTGTTGGGGGACAACCCATAGAGGAGCACAACCCTGACTGGGGAGGAGCTCCACAGCCTGTGGAAGAGTACCACCCAAGCTGAGGAGTGCAGCAAAGCGGAAGAGGACTTGGGAGCAGTGCAACTTCCTACGGGTTGAGTTAAAGGTGTCAGAGAATGAGCACAGCAGATAAAGGTTAGCAGTTGACAAACCGGATAATCCTTGGCGAGAGCTCAACCCCGTTATTCCAATCCCTTGAATTGAGGCCCCGCCTCACTGCCAACCGATTGGCCTAGTCAGCATCACCTTGAGTCACTGGCCCTCCGGGAGTGGCCTGGCCACGCCCACTTGTGTCGCCTGGCTCACTTTAGTTTCAGGATTGTTGCGTCTGTTCACTTAGCTCAAAAGCAGCTCCCTGGAGGCCTGGCGCTCAGTTTTCCCTTCATTCTGGTAACATGACGGCGGAACCTCTCGCGCCGGACGCAAAGCCTCCCCGCCGCAGGAGGAAGACCTCCACTTTCTGGTGGTGCTTCCTGGGCCTCTGCGCAGAGGCCCTTTTGTTCCTGCTGTCTACTTTATCTGGTAGGATCCAGGAGTCTGTGTCTCGGGAGTGCTGGTACCTTGTCTGTAGAAGGAGCTCATAGCAAGGAGCTCATCCAAGGTTGGGTTGAGCAAGGTTGGCGTGGAGGACCTGGTAGAGTTCTCCTAGGGTTACGCAAATGTGTGGTGTGGAGACCATCCCCAAAGTGCAGACTAGCTTAGGGGGAAGCACTTAAAGAGTAGGCAGCCTGAGTGGAGAGAGGAATAGATGTTCACTCAGAGCCTGGCTGTGGCAGTAGCAGTTTGCACTGTTTTCGGGGTTTAGGGTAGGCCTAGTCTTCGACCGTGGGAAAGGCAGGTCGCACAGCTTGTGCAGAGGGTGAGCAACTCTCTAGGTTTAGAGGGGAGGGAAAGTCACACCTGGCTTGTTTTATCTTAAGTCATTTCCTTGTTGCCTGAGACAGGGTGGGTTTAGGTTACAAGTGGCTGTTTTTGGCTTTACATTTTTTATTAGATTTTTTTCACATAGAACATATTTGATCATATTCCTCACACCCCTCCTCCAGACTTGGAGTTATCCTAGCCAATATAGACAGTGTCTGATGGTATTACCAAATGGTTTTGAGTCATTGTTCATCTTCCTTTGAAGACAAAGTCATAGTAGAAAAAAATTGAAACATCAGTCCAAAGACAGGAAGTATAAGTAACACTCTGGTTTTCACCTCAGCTCATGAACCAAAACTTAAGGTTTCTCCCATCACTTTTTGGTGGTGTTTCATTACATGGAATACATATGCTTACTGTATAAAATTTACACAAATAACAATATTTCCTTTTGTTTTTCAACCCTCTGTGAATGTGTCCCTGATATATACTCTTGCAAAATATTATTTTAAATATGTAAAGACATGTTACGTTTGTTTATGTTGAGGAATATTACTTTAACTGTGTAAAGATGTGTTACATTTGTTTATGCTGCATTTGTTTAACAATGTAAGGATGTGTTTAATTATGAAAAGCTGTGTTGCTTTTGGTTCACTTTGCCTGCTGAGACACCTGATTGATCAAATAAAGAGCTGAATGGCCAATAGCTAGGCAGAGAAAGGATAGGCGGGTCTGGCAGGGAGAGAGAATAAATAGGAGAACCAGGATACTAAGAGGAGCAAAGGAGGGATACACCCAGGGAAAAAGCCAGGCAGCCGCCAGCCAGAAGGCACAAGCAGTGAAAGTAAGATATACAGAAAGAAAGTAAAAAGCCCTGAGGCAAAAAGTAGATGAGGAGAAACAGGTTGAGTTAAAAAAAAAAAATAGCCAGACACAGAACCTAAGCTTGGCTGAACATTCAAAACTAATAAGTTTCCATGTCCTGATTTGGGAGCTGGTTGGTGGTCCAAAAGAAAAAGCCTGGTACACATACATCATCCTGTACGTGTAGTCTATATGTATTTCTGTATCCCTCATTAGAGGCATCCACTCAGCAATATTTCCCTTCAATATTCCAGGCTCTGCGGGCCTAAGGATGGATATACTGGGAGGCAGTCATAAACCAGCCTTGTTTTTGTGATCCTCTTCCACTGGCTGTTCACACATACATGTGTATGAATATAAGCAGACACTTTATTATGCGGATAGATTCCTAGAGACAGATAAATAGAGATGATCTACAGATATTTGCTAATATTTATTAGGAGTGGCAAATATTAACCAAAGCTTAACGCTAACAAATAGACTGCACTCTGGAGTAAGGAGCATGCTTCTCTGACTGGATTGAAAATTGACTCTTGGCAGGACATACAACAATCCAAACTCTGACATTTTAAACCATTGGCTTGTTACTGTTTCCCCATACATGGAACCTTTCCCTGACGTTACATATTTGACCATCTTCTCTTCAAACTTCGCCAGGGTGTTAGCTCTCAGGGAGACTTCATATGAATATCCTCAGTAGACACAATCCAGATTAACCCCCCCACACACACTGAACTTGGATCACATTTCTAAAACTGTCTTTTCTGTTTTCTACCTCTCCCATTGGAAAGCAGAGATCTTATCTTTTTTCACACCTGATACTCCAAATGGCTGTTTTGGATTTATATTGTTTTGTTTTTAAGAATACTGTTTGAAACAGACTTCAAGCTAAATGTTGAAAGGATACTCTTAAGCTATTTGTAATAGATGAAAACAGATAAATGTTGACAGAGGTTTCTGTCCTGCCCGGTCCCGCAGCCATTCAGTCCCAAAGAAACACATAGAGGTTTACATTAATCATAAACTGATTGGCCTATTAGCTCAGGCTTCTTATTAACTCTTTCTTATATCTTAAATTAGCCCATAATTCATGTCTGTGTTAGTCATGTGGCTTGGTACCTTTCATCAGTGAGACATTCTCTTCTTGTTTCCTCTGTGGCTGGGTTATGACTGCAAACTCACTATTTCCTCTTCCCAGAATTCTCCTGTTATTGTCATGCCATCTCTACTTCCTATCTGGTTGCCCCACCTATACTTCCTGCCTGGCTACTGGTCAGTCAGCATTTTATTAATACAAGATCATTGTCCCAAGCACTCCCCCCCCCTTTTTTATCAAACAAGAATTCTGAATATAATCTCCTTTGTTTAGCTTTTTTTTTCTGACCATTATCCATAACAATTTATAACCAACACTTTAAACAAAGATAAATATCCATAAGCCAATTTTGGGGACTGCTTGCATAGGTTTCCAGGCTGCTTCCTGCTGATTGAGGACGCTGACAATCTTATGGGAACCTAAAGAAGATTTAGAATATGATCAAATCCTAATTAGAGTATTCAGTGAGGCTTGATCATCTCAGCTAGCAGTCTTGAAGCTGTTCTAGATATAGAATTCAGAGGAAACTCCAACAGAGGTTCTCTTAAATGTTTGATCTTTTGGATCATCTGCTCCTATCAGAGATTCTTCGGGTGGTCTTCCTTGATCAAACCTGATTATTCTTAACCCAGAATGAGTCCACAGCCTCTCTTTTCCTGTGGAAACAAAAACAAAACCTCTTCTCCAAAGTAACTTATCTTTTGACTTAAATTTTGATGTCAAAGCATTTTCAAAATATATATGTTGTATTAATCCAGCAGCATTTGTAATCAAATGTCTTTTAGCAAAGTTTTTGCTCCTTCCTCAGCGATCAAGCAATTCAAAGACAACACAATAACATACAGTATTCAGACTCTCTATGCATTTTCTATCTTTACATGGCTTTATTTTAAACTCTATTTCTTTTTTATTTTTAATTTTTGGTTTTTTGAGACTAGGTTTCTCTGTGTATCTTTGGCTTTCCTGGCACTCACTCTATGGACCAGGTTGTCCTTGAACTCACAGAGATTTGCCTGCCTCTGCCTCCCAAGTATTGGGATTAAAGGTGTATGCCACCACATCCAACTACTCTCTCTTTTTCTTTTTTAAGAACTTTATTCTTTTTTCCTTTCTCTCCCAAGCCTATATATTTTTAAACACACCGTTAACCATTTAGATATTTTCTTCATCTTTACTGTACATCTCTCTTTTTCTGACCATATGAGTCTTTGACTTGCTAAGAAATGTGACTAGGATTAAAATCATGGCCTTGATGGCTGGATCCACCCAATTCCTTGGCTTTTTGAGAGTCTAGCCTCAGGGCAGAGATACTGGACAGAGCTGTGTTTATTGTCATAACTCTACGGAGTTTCAGGGTCCCTGCTACCACCAAGAAGCATGCTGCCAGCTAATCATAAACACCATTTAAGTGTTTGTTGTCAGGTCCTCTTAAAACAGCTGCAAGGTTTGTGCAGCTAAAGCTGAGTCAGGAAGCCTATCTTAAATGAGACACGCTTGCCTCTAGCAAACAGACCCCACCAGAGAAAATGCTGCTACCAAAAAGCCATGCTTAACTCTGTTCTCTTGTGTCTAGAATTACTTCCCAAACTCTCTCAGGTTTTAAGTGGATTTAGTTGTCCACATTGGTGCCATTTGTTGACAAAGGTTTCTGTCCTACTGTTCCCACAGCTGTTCAGTCCCAAAGAAACACTCAGAGGTCTACATTAATCATGAACTGGTTGGCCTATTAGCTCAGGCTTCTTCTTATCTCTTTCTTACATCTTAAATTAGCCCATAATTCTTGTCTGTGTTAGCCACATGGCTTGGTTCCTTTTATCAGTGAGGCATTCTCATCTTGCTTCCTCTGCAGCTGGGTGTCAACAGCATACTCACCCTTTTTTCTTTCCAGAATTCGCCTGTTCTTGTTGCCCCGTCTGTACTTCCTGCCTGGCTACTGGCCAATCAGTGTTTTATTAATACAACAAGACCATTGTCCCATAGCAGAAAAATAAAATAAATTGAATATAACATAAATGGAGGGGAAAGTGAAGAGGAGGGAAAGCAAGATAAAATCTGAAAACTAAAATGTAGATTAAAAAAACCCTAGAAAACATAAAAGAAAGCTTATTGTGCTAGTCAAGAAGGATAGAATAGGGTCTCATTTTTGGAACAATTCAACTTGTGAGGAAAGGGTTTACAAGTGTCCAGCATAGAAAGCCTGTCATCAGGATTGCAAAAGAGAATCTGTTAGATTTTGAGGTTGGTCACCTTTCTTCAGAAGAATGGCTGCTTCTTTAATCCAAGCTACAGCCTCTTGTTGTGTCTGTTCCAATATACCTATTTTAGGTCTTCCTAAGACCAATAAATGCTTACACTCTAGTGTTTTGGTCCTTACGCTGTGTGCTACAGTGTAACAGAATTATCTTTATGTGGTCAGCTGCTGAGTTATACAATACTAGCAGACTGGAGAGATGGCTCAGCCATTATGAGCACTGTCTGCTCTCCCAAAGGTCCTGAGTTCAATTCCCAGCAACCACATGGTGGCTCCCAACCATCTATAATGACCTCTGGTGCCCTCTTGAGGAAGAGACCTGGTCAGTTGTCCTCATCAACTTAGACCTTGAAGCCCAGTATGGACAAGCTCAACAGAACCTGCACATACAGGCTGCCCATGCATGTTTCAGCTTTGCCAGGGCATAAAATTCATTTCAAATTCATTTTTTAGCACACAGAGCAAAAACAAAAAATAGACGATTCTCCTTTCTTAGATATCTCTTCTTTCTCCAATGAATAAATCTTTCAAATGACTATTTTCATTATTATAATCATGACAATATAATCCTTGCAAGTGCTTTATTGTACTCTAATGCCACTGTGACGAGCCAATGCTGAATAATGTAGCTGTATTGATGACTAGATTTCACCTTAGCTATTGAACACAGCCATCATGTGACCTATCTGAGATACTCTGATAGGGGGCAGTCCAAAGGAAGGGACCAAAGTACTGTTTCCAGAGTTGAGGCATTAGATGTTCCCTTCAGGTATCTAGAAAGAGGGGAGAGCTACCAGTGTGCATAGCTAGGAACTGGGTGGGATGTGGAGCAATGAAAGCAAAGATATCCAAGATGGGACACAGCTGATCAGCAGCTACTTAGTTTGACACAAAAGAAATAAGAAAAAAGTAGAGTACTAAGTAATTATGAGAAGTGACAATAAAAACTAGAGGGGCAAGTTTGGAACAGTACAGGCTCTGATGGTTTACCTGATGTGTGGAACACCTTTTATTCCTTACTTGACTTAGTACAACTTGTGTCTAAACTACAGCTACTGTAATGTCCCCAAGCAATATAAAAGGCAATTTTTTTTGAGGACTAAAGCAGGATAGGGTGGCATCTGCCTTGGAGAGGTCCAGATGGGGAAGGACAGGGTCATAGCATTGGCAGTGGTGCCCAGTGTGACCTGGACACAGGCTGCCTAGCTTGACACCTAGCTTGACACATACTTGGAATGCATTCCTGAACAGGTTTTTCCACCTTGTGATACTTCAGTTTTCTCATTTTACAGAAGGAGAAACTGTTTTAAATAATTAGTATGAAGATATGTTAAAGGACACCATATGCTTAGCACAATGTGCTGAGTCTTTGCTATTTGTAGTTTTTTAAAATCCTCATCACTATTGTTATTGAAGTTCTGATATCTGTTATTACTGTACTTCCAGGAAAATACAACCCACAGTATTTGGAATTTGCTTTCTAATTTTAGCAGTAATGCAGAATAAGCCCATAACAAACCTGAAAAGTGTAAATATTTTGACATAAAAGAAGTATTAACACAGAGAAATATTTATAGCTAAAATAATAAAAATTTGTTAAGACTGTCTGAAAAACAGCAAAGAAAACATGACTTTAAGATATCATCAAAACAAATTCTCTGAATAGTAAAGAATTTGAATTCTGATTTATAGATGATAAAGAATCAATCACAGCACTCATTCAACTTTGGTACTGGGTATTAGAGGAGTAATAGTGAATGAAACATCGTCATTAAGAACAGGATAGTCTCATATCTTTCGTTTTTAAAAAACCAAAACCATTTATCATGTCTCCTTGTTTTGCTTTTGAATAAAAGTTAATTCATTCTTAAATAACCCAAAAGCTGATGTTATTTTAAACCAGTCAGAGATATTCTTGTATTACTGCCACTGTTTGAGTAAAGAAAGGCAGGTACTAAGAGTTTAGAATCTTGCTTTTTAAAAAATTCTTTTTTTCTGTCCTTCCTGCCACAAAATAGCCTTTCTTAGTTTGTAACTGTGGTTTTCACACTTCATCTTCATGTTCTTGCCTCCTTATCTTTAGATGCTTGTGAACTACCACCACCATTTGAAGCTATGGAACTCAAGGGTGTGCCTAAACTCTATTATGAGGTTGGAGAGACAATAGAATATAAGTGTAAAAAAGGATACCTATATATGATTCCATTCCCCATGTTTGCTACCTGTGAACCAAATCACACATGGGTCCCTATTTCAGATGACGGTTGTCTTAGTAAGTAAACTCAACTTTTCTTTTTTCTTGATCTTCAGACATTTTAGGATTGGGGTGCTTATACTCCTATTGCAGTGATACTTTTCCTATGAAACAAAGTTTTGATTTAAATGTGAGGGTTTTTTTTTCAAGCTTTGGGAAATTTATAGGGAATCTTTTTTTTCTTGGAAAATTAATTGATTTCATAATTGTTAATCTCATGCTTGTCCTTTGCATTAGTTACTTTTCTGATGTGGTGAAACACCATGACCAGGACTACTTATAAAAGGAAGGGTTTAATTGGGCTTGTGGTCTCAGAGGGTTAGAGTCCATGATAGTAGATAAAAAGTATCATGGCAGGAACAGATGAGATTCACATCTCAGAATGGCAAGTAGGTTCAGAGGATGTACTGGAAATGGCAAAAATCTTTTGAAACCTCAAAGCACACCTCCACCCTAGTGGTATCCTTTCTCCGGCAAGACTAGACTTCCTAATCTTCCTCAAACAGCCACCAACTAGACACCCAATTTTCAAATGCCCTTATGGAGAACATCTTATTCAAATCACCACACCCTTATAATGTAACCATTAAAGAAAATAATCTACAAACTCAAAAGAACCATGTATTACTTTTTTACCTTGATTCAAGTGCAACTGGCTTTGGAGTTGAATTAAATTATTGTTATTTTCTTCTAGAAGTAGAATGTTCAACATTAAAGAGCCCTTCATTTGGCAGTGTACACTACATGGATGGCAGACGTTCATGGGGTAATCGAGCTCAATTTTCTTGTGTGGAGGGGTAAGTTGCTCCTTATGGGAAATAAGGTAAATGTTCCTGATTCCATTGTTCTACTTCTCTTTTTTAATCATTCAAGTAAATTTGCTTACTATATGAGGCAATATGAGGCTCCTAGCCAAACAACATTTGTGTACTTTATGGAGATAGGAGAGGTGCTTAATCAATAAAGAAGTTGAAGGAAATTTGATCTGTATCATTCATGTATCTAAAAATAAGTCTATGATAAACATTAAGAATGGAGTAATCTGCCAAGGATGGTGGTTCAATTTGTAATTCCAGCACTCAGGAGTATGAGGCAGGTGCATCTCCCTGAGTTTGAGGGCACACTGACTACACAGTGAGTTCCAGGCCAGTCTGGGCTACATATCCAAAGGGTGAGTGAGCATGGTGACCTTACTACTCACAGTCAAGTGTACCTACCGCCAGCTCAAGGACAAAGTGGGGCGCTCATGAAATTAAGGCAGAACTGCTAACCAAAGGAGAATTCTTGAAGGCATTAACAAGTTAAAATGTAACTTAACTCATCTTTACCACATGACAGGATGTTTTGGTTGGAAAACCTTATTTTTCAGATTTCTACATAACCTGAATTGTCTCCAAAGGAGGCATTGGTCACTGAGTAAGTCTTTGTTCTCTAGAGCTCTCTTAGAAGTAATTGTGACTCTTGGGCAAAATTGGCTGTGACTGTCATCAGAGAGTTTCATTGATATTTTTTGTTTTGTTTTTGTTTTTCAAGACAAGGTTCTCTGTGTAACAGCCCTGACTCTTCTGGAACATGTGTTGTATACTGGGCTGGCCTCAAACTCACAGAGATCTGCCTGCTGGAATTAAAGGAATGCACCACCATGCTTGGCAATAAATTTTTAACTTTATCAAGTAAAAGTATATTTAGGTAAAGGAAATTTAGGTTGAGGAAATTTCCTAGGTACTTTGAGGGAACCAAAAGTTTAGGCCATAAATATTTTTCAAAGACTAATCTTGTTGAGAAACCCAGTAGATACAGAAGCTATCAGAGCAAAATTATAAAAAAATACCAGATAAGAATTTTTGTGGTGGTGGAATGAGTCCAGAATAATAATCTGTGAATTAGCATAACTAGGAGACTTGACAGGATTAATCATGAGCTGTTCCTAGAAAGACATTATAAATCATTATATTAGTAAGAAATAACATAGTCTTTCTACTGCTGTGTGCCAGACTCTTGTTTATCTAATTCTCTTGAACAATCTTATAAGATATCTGATTTACTATTGTTTGTATTTTGGTGTGTGTGTGTGTGTGTGTGTGTGTGTGTGTGTGTGTGTGTGTATGAGAGAGAGAGAGAGGAGAGAGAGGAGGAGAGACAGGAGAGAGACACTGACTCACTATATAACCCTGGTTGGCCTGGAGCTTGCTGTGTAGACAAAACTGGCCTTTAATTCACAGAAATATACGTTCCTCTACCTCCTGGGTTCTGGGATTAAAGTTGTGTGCCAGCACACCTAGCTATTTGTATGTTTTTAATTCAGGAACAAGAGAAACTTAAAATGGTTTGTCCAAGCTTGAGTAGCCTGTCAGTCATGGAAATAGAACTAGAACCCAGACAGTCCTTTCCTAAGGAAACTTCTCTCCTCTGTCCATTCTCCCAGAGCAGAACAGATGGGCAAAGACAAAGAAGCAGAATAGTATGATTGATTGTAGGAGATAGCAAAGATGCCAGGTCACATCAGATGTGCCTAGATATCACAGCTCTTGGACTGCGTGCTCACAGACAGAAACTCTTTATCTAATTAAAGTTTGGTTAGATTTGTTTAGTACTTTCATTATACCTTGTTTAAGAAACCTATCCTTCAAACTACTATAGCATAGGAAAAAACCTATCTGAAACTGTCTTTCATTATTATGTGTATTTTATCAGCTGCCAAAGAAAACAGTAACTTTTTCTTTGCTCATTTAGTTATTACTTAATTGGTATGTCAGTTCTACACTGTGTGCTTAAAGGTGATGCTGATGCACACTGGGATGGTCCTCCCCCACGTTGTGAAAGTAAGTACATTCTTTTTTTAAAATTTACACTATCACTTCTCAACCATTTTGGCCTCGGGACCCTATTATGATTTTAGATTAATAAGTACCTAAAAAACCTTTTCTCCCTGGTTATATCTATTGATATTAATCATACTGGGATTAGAATGAAAATATTTTTGAATAATTATTTTAAGAACAATAAACTACATATTAATATATCTCACATATTTTTATTGAAATTTTAAAAGTAAGAATAGGGACACTGCTTTGTGTTTTGCAAATCTCTTCAATATTTGACTTGGAGGAAGACATTGGGAATTAGTCTGTTCAATTATCAAAGTTTGTTACTTCTGCAAAAACATTGTACTGTAAGGATGAAAATGATACATGATAGTATGTTAGTACGATTTTAAGCCACCATTCTATTGAATGAATGTACCTGTGCCTTCAAACACATTTCTCAATCAGTATTCAACGTGATTTTTTTCATCACAAAGGTTTTCACCAGATGATCAGCATCTTTTCTATTGACTAGAACAAAACTTGGCATGACCTCACAAATAAGGTCATTCCTTCCCTTAGGAAAATGAGTGTTGTCCTGAAAGGTCATTTCTGTGTTAGTGGTTTAAATTTGAAGTGATGGATTTAGAAATCCTCTTTTAGATATAGAAATCGTCTTTTAGATGAAAATTGGGTTCATAAATAACTCATAAAAACCTTGTACTGATAAATTTGCTAATAATTTATAGTTTCCTAATACTGTCTTGAATAGGTACACTAACTTAATTATAACTTTATTTCCCTTTTTTCTTTTTTATAAAGAAATCTCTTGTGTGCCACCTCCAAAAATAAAAAATGGGACACACACCTTTAGTGATATTGATGTATTCAGATACCGTGAAGCAGTGATTTACAGTTGTGATCCTATCTCAGGGCCAGATAAGTTTTCCCTTATTGGAATGAGCATGCTGATCTGTACTGGCCATAACACCTGGAGCAGCCAGGCTCCAGAGTGTAAAGGTAATCATCTTTCCTTCATTTGCAAGTAGTTTTACCTAAAAGTAAACACAGTGAACATATGGCTATTATACTCTTCTAAAACTGTTTTCTAATTTAATTTCATAGCTGTTAAGTTAAATCCAAAAATAATTCTAGTTATGGAGTTCCATCCTCATTTCCTAGAATGTGAGCCATGAGGTGGGGTATTTTTGTTTTAAAGAACCAAAACACTCAACATACACTGGCTGGAAAATAAGGAAGTTATCCTGTGTTACAAGAAGATAGGACAGTCTTGCTACAGGTAATGGCAGAGCAGATTATCATTAGCAGCCCTCTCACCGAAAGAATAGTAAAAATCTAGACAAACAAAAGTTTGCTTTTTGTATTTTTTTTATCCTAAATTGTTTACGGCATGGAAGCGTTACCAAAAACATGGAGCCACTGGAAGGTTTTGCTCTTGAAAGAGAGCTACCACTGACTCCCAGCAAATCCTTATCTTTCCAAGTGTACAAGGGACGGCTGCAAGGTAGAAAAGAATCTAGATGCTTAGATGTTTTTGTTGCTGTTGTTTTGCCTGTTTTTGCTGTTTGTTATTTTGACATAAGGTCTCACTATATAAACCCTGGCTAGTCTAGAACTTACAGAGATCCTCCAGGTTCTGCCTCTTGAGTGCTAGAATTAAAAGTGTATGTCACCAGGACTGGTGACTAATACAATTTTTTAACAAATATAAAAAAATTAGTAATTTAAAGTGCATTACCTACTCTTAAGAAATGAAAGTAGAAATCCACAAAATCTGAAAATTATGCAAGATACTTCTACATAATCTATAGGTAAAGAAGTTAGCAGAAAAATTGCAAAGTGTGTGAAATGTGTAAAAATGAAAACAGCTTCTCAAAATGTCAGGACTTGCCAGGGTTCACCGGAAGTACACTTCCTATCACAAAATATTTGTGTTAGAAAAATAAAAATTGTAAATTAGGGACCAAAGGACCTAGTCCTAGCCTTCCACTATAATAATCTAAAGAGCAAATTAAACTAGCAAGTTGCAAGAAAGTACAGCAGACATCAATGAAGCAGAAAAAAGAAGAGAGAACAAGAAAAATAATAGAAACCAACAGCTGCATTTTGGGAGAAGATGGATAAATTAGATAAAACTATAGCCAGAAGTATATGTGTGTGTCTTGGGGGGGGGGGGGTAGAGAATGAGAAGGAGCAGGTGGTAGTGATGCACATCTTTAATCCCAGCACTCGGGAGGCAGGGGCAGGCAGATTTCGGTGAGTTCAAGGCCAGCCTGTTCTACAGGAGCTAGTTCCAGGAGAGGCTCCAAAGCTACAGAGAAACCCTGTCTCAATAAATAAATAAATAAGTAGAAAGAAAGAAAGGAAGGAAGGAAGGAAAGAACAATGATATAATTAATCTATAGGTTTTTAATCAAGAAAAAATTCTTCGAGACAGAAGCATTAAAAATAACTGGACCACTTCTATATAAACCAAAGCTGAGAACTTTCCCAGCCAGCCTATGAGAATTGCCAAAGTGGGGCTGGAGTGATGACTCAGCGGTTAAAAGCACTGGCCCTCTTGCAAAGGACACAGGTACAATTCCCAGCACCCACATGGCGATTCCCAGCTGTCTCTAACTTTGATTCCAGGGGATCTGGCATCTTCCTGCAGACAAAAGCTCAATGCACATAAAAAATAAAAAAGCTTAAAATTGCTAAAGGAAGTACTGGACTGAAAAAAAAAATGGTACCAGACAGGAGCTCAGGTCCCCAGGAATGGGAAGAGCACTTGAGTTTAACAAGCTGAATGTGATCTGCTGTTCAGTTTATACCTCACAATATAGGATAACATCCATAGTGCCTAAACTAGCAATTTTTGTCCCTCTCCCCCAATTCTTCTATTAGACTATGAATCAGTCCAATGGATTGTGACTAATTTTACTTAAAGAATGGGGAAGGTGAGTATTATTGTGAATTTTTGAGGGATCTATGTGCTCATATTTGGAACACAAAATATGTTTCTTTAACTCTGAGTTGTAATCTTAAAAATTTCAGAAAATTGATATGAAAAATAAACCAGATTTTTATTAAATTGTGACCAATTCTCTTTTCAGTGGTAAAATGTCCATTTCCACTACTACAAAACGGAAGACAGATAGCAGGATTTGAAAAGAAATTTTCCTATGAAGCAACAGTGACATTTGAATGTGAGGAGGGTTTCTACATGAGGGGCAGGGACACGGTGATCTGCAATGCTAACAGCACTTGGGAGCCTCCAATCCCAATATGTATTAAAGGTATAAACGATGTCTCATTTCCCTTCTTTAATTTCCCTTTTGTTTGTTTGCTTGTTTTGAAATTTATTTCATTATTGTTAAATATTATGAAACCTGAAAAACAATAATTTTGGTACATAGCTCAGGCTTATAATCATTCCTGTGCCATATATATGACATAAAATTCTGCTGTTGTGATTTTTGTTATTTTTTGGGGGGATTTTAGTTTATTAGAGCATAGCAATATTCTCTTAAGTGCATTTCAATATAAAAAGTGGGTTGCAACATTTTTCAGAGTAAATTGAAGCCTGGTTATTGCTATATAATTAAGGCAAGAACCAAAGGTATGACTCATGATAGTGAAAAGTAGTAACTTATTTTATTTGCTATAGTCCCACACATGAACAGGAATGTGAATTTAGAAAAGGTATGTCCATTTTAAATGTGTAATTCCATGTGTCAAATGATCTAGTACTTTTCTTATTGTGTTCAGGATGTAAGTTGGATGCCCTTAAAGGACTTACCACAATACCTGGTATATGGGATACTCTTAAAGTTAGCTACATAGCTTCTCTACTTGCATCAATCTTAATAAAAAGGAAGGCCCTTGGCTTCTGTTTGTTGCTGTTTTCTGTATTCAGTTTTGCTACTTAATTCTTTTTTTTTTTAACCTAAATGATTTGCTTACACTTTTGCTTCTTATCATGTTAGACACAGTTCATTTCCTGAACTGTGGTCAGTTTGGGGGTGAAAATCTCATTAGCCGTTTTGTTTAGGATCTTGTATATACCCAAATTGGCCTCAGTCACAGTACTCCTGCTTTAGTTCTTCAGTGCTGGAATTATAAGCATGGACTATGCTCAGGTTTTCAGTTTTTTTTAAGTAGTGCATATAATAGAAATTTGTGCTGCTTCAAGAATGAAACCTGCGTTTTCCGTTTCCTCCCCACTCCCCTTACCTATTTAAAACATGTGTTCGTTATTTTTGTCTTTACCAAGCAACACTGACAACAGAAACTAGATTTCTTAACAACCAAGAGCTAGGAAGCCTCTCCAGCTGAAGTGACTTAGGTTTTCTAGAGCCTCCCAATCAGCTGCTGTTAAGCATGGAGAAGTTTCTATGATGGAGGAACCATCATTCCCACTGCAGAGCTCCTTGCTGTGGTTCCAGCTGATGCTCTGGAAGCCACCAGGGTCTTGGAAAGAGCATCAGACAGGACTGACTGTCCACAGTCCTACCTTGACTCTGCCTAACCAAACTAACTTCATTTCTATGAACTTTGGATTCCATGTTGCTTTAACAAGGATATTGAACTCAAATAAACCTCAATTACTGGTTCTAACTTGTTTAAAAATATTTTCTGTCTTCTTAATATTTTAAAGATTTGAGAGATATGAGAATTGTAGATGCTTACTTGCTCACCCAGTGATTAGAATCTCTTTTTTCTTCTTATTTTTTCTTTTGAGACAAGATTTTCACTATATACTAGAACAATCTGTGTAGATGAGGTTGGCCTAGAACTCACAGAAATCGCCTGCCTCCCAAGTGTTGGGATTAGAGGCATGTACCACCATGCCCAATTTCTGGAGTACATTTTGATATTTTATACAAGAACCTGACATTTCCAGTAGCTTTCTTTTATATCTTAGCTGAGTTTCTGTTGAAAGGAATTTTTGAAAGAATTGACAGTAAGTACTTAATAAAATATTTATGAAACACTAATTCATTTTGCTATTTGAAAGACAAGATATATAAGAAAAGGCTCATAAAGAAGTAAAACTAAGAGGGATCCTTCTGTTAAAAAAATCTTGGTAGAATTGTCTGTCATTTTTTATTGCCCATAGGGAAGAACTTGAATTGGAAAGCGGCAGCAGCAGTAGCCTGTACTAGTGTTATGGTAGGTCTGATGGTATGTGAAAAGTGGAGAGATTACGGTGCCCATTGTATGGTATCTGACTTGTTAGGGTGCATATGTTTACCTTGAACACATTCTCTTTATGATTTATTTTTAGTTACCTTCTAGGATTTGTATTTGTAAAATGCAAAGCTGTAGTGAAGATTCTTGTACACAGGTCTGTGCAATTATATATGTAGATCAAACATATCTATAGGCTAGGTCTCTAGTAGAACTATAAAGTACAGAAAGTATGTGTACTCTTTATTTTCATATGTAATCCTTATAAAAAATTAATGTTATAATTAAATTTATAATTTTATATTAATAAGCCTAATGAACTGATAGACTCTATTTTTTTTTTAGGTCCTAAGCCTACTTATCCCACCAAGCCTCCAGTTTACAATTACCCAGGTTTGATAATTCTTTGTCCTACTGATGGAGTTAAGAGTTCCATGAGATATAGATGAGAAATGGTGTCTTGTTTTGTCATTTTTTCAGTTTTTAATAAGTTGAACTTTTTAAAATTACATTTTTAAAGCATCCTTTGAGGTGGGGATAAGGTGGGTCACTATTGATGCTCAGGCATTCAATTCTCATCTCAAATAATCTTTGCCTTTAGGTTCTTGCCACTGGACCCAATGGTCATTTATTCATATCCTCTTTCCTTTTTTTTCCTAAAATATTTTAATTTACATACATCTGGATATAGATTTATTTTTATAGATTAAAAGTATATAAATAATGTTGTGAAAGTTAATTGCTACTAATATTTTAGGGTTATTTTTTATTTATTTTTGTACATCAACATTCTATTATTTTTCCTTTTTCCTCATTATTTTATGTGTGTGTGTGTGTTTGCATATATGTGGATGCACACATTTGTGGTATATACACGTGTTTGTGGAAATCTGAGGTTAATGTTGGGAATCATTCTCAATCCCTATTCCTTATTCCCTGTGGCAGGATGTCTTCATCAAATCCAGAGCTCACAGATATAGCCAGTCTCTCTAATCTCTAGGAATCCCAACTCCACCTTCCAAGGCTAGATATGCAGGTAGACTGCCTATGTAGGTGTCTGGGGATCCAAACTCAGATCATTACTCTTATGTGGCGAGTGCTTGATCTCTGAGCTATTTTCCCCACCAACATTTTCTTTTTTTAAGCAAAAATCATATCAAACTTCACATATTTTTTGTTGATTTGTTCTTTCACTTAATGTCTTAGATTGGGATTTAGTTAGATTTATTCCCATAATAGTTGCTTTTGGAGGCCTTAAAAGTTTTTGCCTTTAAGACTCCCTTTCAGGGTTCAATTAAAGACACCATGAATAGGTAGAAGGGGGGCTAAAGATCTGAGGGTAAAGAAGTGTACTCACAACAGGAATCGTCTGACCATGTTTCTCCATTCTTCTCTCTTCAACCCATCATCTCTCATTGTTCCACCCATTACTTGATCTCCTTGTTCTACATTGTTCTTCCTTGTCCCTAGTTCTACCCATTACCAGGGTTCCCAGTCATATATATCCTTAAAACCAGCAATTCCCCAGCCCTAGCAGGTTCTTTTTCCCCATAGAAAATTAGATAAGGGTTTTCACATACACACACAGATCCATGGGAGTGGCTAGTACACATCCCGTGAACTACTTAATGGAGAAAGTTAGTAAGAAAGGAATTACATCATCAGGGATTCTTAGGGAGGAGGTTAGTATGCTACATTATTATTAGATGATAGATAAAAGGTTAAAAGGTTTATTTTCAGTAAAATTATGAATAGGGCACAGATTGTTTAAATTAGTGCACCGCTTCTTTTCTCCTGGTATGCATAGAGGCTGTGAGGTAACTAGGCAACCCAGGGTAATCTGATGGCTCTTGATCCAATAGCACATACACCAGACACCACAATTTCTACAGGCCTAGGTCTGGAGTTAGACTTAATGCTATAAGCAAAGAAGAGACCCAGGCCTCTAAATTATCAGTTCTGGGCTATGCTGTTATCAACCGTTCTGATCGTGGGGTAAAACCAGAGCAGCAGCTTGAGCAGGTAGTAACTCTACATCCTTAGAGATCCATGTATATCTTAGATGGGATGCTCTCTGCCTGGACCCTAAACTCTGACCAAATACCTGCTGATAAAGATAATTGCAGGAAGGCAGATCTCTGTGCTTACCTAGGAGAGAGGAACAAGGCCTGGCCAGTGGGAAACTGGTTTCACTAAACAGTTCTGAACTGTGAGAATTCCCAAATATATAACAGAAAAAGAGTCAACTACAGCAAAAAAAATTACAGTAAAGGACAGCCACTGTATTCATGAAGCAATAATGCCAAAAGCCTTGCCTTTTGGTTTAGTCTTTACCAGATCCCTTGATTGCTCATGAAAAGATGTCTGAGCAATTACTATATAATGTTGTGGCTGTAGTAAGTTGCATACTATACATCTTACTTTACCAATCTCCTAGTGGTCATGTGTGTCAGAAGTTTTACATAAATGGGTGATGAGATATTTTAATTATTCCATCAATTGCTATGAGTTGTATGTCATATAAAAAACTTTAGGTAAGAATGGGGATGGAGAGATAATTCAGTAGCTAAGAGCAAGTCCTGCTCTTGTTCAGTACCCCATTTGATTCTCAGCATCCATGTGGAGTGGCTCACAACCTACTGTAAGTCCAACTTCAGAGGATCTGACACTCTTCTGGCCTCCTCAAGTACCTGCATGTACATGGCACACACACACACACGAATTAAAAAAATAAAAATCTTTAAATAAAAACAGGCTTTTAGTCTTCTCCTGGTGAGAATTACATATTTTATTCATATATCTGAATTCTTTATATCAAATTGAAACACATGCTGATATTTGTGGGGAGGGGTAACAGGCTCCTCCTTCCCTCATCCCCACTTAGGGGCTAAAAAGGGCTAGTGGATAAGTGGAACTATAAGCAGAGCTTTCTCATCTGGGAAGAAGACAGCTTGCCCAACTTTTCATTGTACATAAAATCACACGTATTCCAGCCTTCTTTCTCGTTTGGACCCTACCCATTCCTACACCAGAGTTGTCTTTTTAAAACTACAGTACTCTTTTTTTAATATTTGACTTTTTAAAAATTTCTAGACCATTCATGTTAATCTTGCAGTTCAACCAGACAATTCTTTGCCATTACACACACAGACATTCTTGTGCAACCAGTTCTCTTTCATCATCCCTAACTGAAACTTACACTGTTAAATGAAGACTTCCTGTTCCTCCCTCTCCCAGCACCTGCTACACACTGTTTTCCTTGCTTCCCTATATAACTTTGTCCATTCTAAGTATTTCCTGTACCGAGATCATGCAGAATTTATCCTTTTGTGCCTTGCTAACTTCATATAACTCTTGATCCATGTAACATTCATCTCTTTCTAGGACACTTATGTAGTAATAAGAGCGGCGGGGCTGCGTCCCCGGCACCCGGCCGCCCCCACGGCTAGCTTTACCCAAAATAATTACACGGACACTGTATTCTTTTAAACACTGCTTGGCCCTTTAGCTCTAGCACTTACAGGCTAATTCTCACATCCCAATCAACCCATCTCTAATAATCTGTGAGAACCGGTCTTACCAGGAAGATTCTAGCCTAGTCCATCCTGGGTCGGAGCTTCATGGCGTGTGTCTGCCCAGGAGCGGGGCATGGCGTCTCTCTGAGGCGTCTGCTCCCGAGAGGAGAGCTGTGGAGTCTGAGCTGACTTCCTGTTCCTCCCAGCGTTCTGTTCTGTTTACTCCTCCCACCTATCTTCTAACCAATAAAATGGGCCAAGGCAATTCCTTTATTAGCCAATGACCTTCCTCCATCATTTCCCCTTTTTCTGTTTAAACAAAAAAAAAGGCTTTAACTTTAACATAGCAAAATTACATATAACAAAACAGTTATCCCCCTTTAAATGTAAAATATCTGAATAATATTCCATTCCTTATAGTGCCTCATTTTGCTTATTTGTTCCTTTTGGTAAATTAAGGTTGCTTTATGTACACCTCCTAGCTATTTTTTACAGCTGTTTTGAGTATGGAGTTAGACACCTATTCAAAGTTTCCACTTTTAATTTTTCTGGTGTACAACAAGGAATAGAACTTCTAGGTCATAAGGTGATTCAATTTCTTTTCTTCTTCTTCTTCTTCTTCTTCTTCTTCTTCTTCTTCTTCTTCTTCTCTCTCTCTCTCTCTCTCTCTCTCTCTCTCTCTCTCAGGAAATTATTGCTTTCCACAACAGCTACATGATTTTATAGTCTTCACCACATTTCTTGCATCTCTATTCTCAGTTGTTCTGGTCTTTGTTTCATTTCGTTTTGTTTTGCTTTTGTAACAAGAGCCATCTGTCTGTTTTGTGTTGCTGTAACAGAATACCACAGATGAGATGATTTATAAAGGACAGAACTTATATCTCTCATGGTTCTGGATTCAGGGAGGTATGTAATGTCAAAGTGCTACTGTTAGGCAAATTCCTTCTTTCTGCATCATAACAAGCCAGAAGGAAGAGAGAGATAGGAGAAAAAGTATATGCCACATGGGCAGACTCACTCCTACAATGAGCCCAGTCTCTAGATAATGGCACAACACATTTGTGCCTCATCATCTCAACACCCTTATGTCAGCAAGAATTTCTACATAAATTTTGGAGAAAGCAAGCATTCAAGCCATAGTACTAAGTTAGTATATGCATGTGTTTGTGGAAAAAGATATATTTTCATTAACTTCTTCAGATGTTTTGTTTTTTATTCTGCTGACACCACTGCTGATGACCTAGGGAGAGGCAGAACAGCATGGAGGTGGGAGTGTGGGAGAAGAGTCTCCTCGTCTTCTAACAGCTAGAGACCAGAGAGAAACAGACCATGTATAACCTTCAGAGGCATGCCCATATCCTCCATCAGGGTCCACTTCCTTGTTGATACCACTTACTAATACTGCCATCAAGTTACATGTCTATGAATGGACTCTATTAATTTAATCAGAGTCCTTAAAATTCCACCATTTTTCAATGGCTGGGTCCATCAGTTGAGTATCACACCTTCAACACATGAGGTTTTGGGGGATGCTTTGTATGCATACCACAACCATGTGTTTCCATGTATTTATCTCTTAAATCATTTACAGCAAAGTTTTGTAGGCTTCTCTGTGTAAGTCTTTTATGGCCTTGGGGTTATTCTTTGTGTTTTACCTTTTCTATGCTATTGCAACTAGAGTTGTCATAATTTCCTTTATAAAGTATTCATTGTCCTTTGTGTGTGGATTTTGTATCCTGCAACTCTGCTGAACTCATTAGTCTGTCTGCAGAAAAAGCATGTCATCTGTGGCTGAGGCTGTAGCAAAGTGGTGGTAGGGTGACAGCTGAGCGTGTTTAGGCCTGGGTTCAACACCCAACAGCACAAGAAAACAAAGGTCACTCCATTTTCAAACATATATTTTTCTAACTTTTATTCATTTTCTGTTTTTCTTACCTAATTGCTTTGGTTAGATTCCAATATATTGAATACAAGTGGCAAACCTGGGTACCCAATCTTGTTCCTGATTTTAGAGGGAAATTTTCTAATATTTCATTATTGATAATACTAACTGTGGGTTATTTTTATATGGGATTTATTTTGTTGAGAAAGTTTCCTTCCATTTCAGGTTGATAACTGAATTATTTATTGAGCCAATTCAATATCTTTAATTTTAACTAGACTCTCTTAAAATTTACAGACTAATTTTGAGAATAAGGAAATTTGTATGCTACTATATATTATTACTATAGGGAATATTAGTAGACAGGAAAAAGCTAATAATAAAAACATAAAACTGTAGAACTTTATAACAATACTCAAAACAAGAAATATTAATGGTACTTATAAGAAAAATGAAAGCTTAGAAGTTTTTATACATTGGTGAAGAATAAACTTGAGAATTTACAGGATTTTGATTTTTATTCTTTTATTTCTCTGTTTTATTTTACTTAACCCATTTTTCTTTCTTTTTTTCCCCTAGGATATCCTAGTCCCCGTGAAGGAATATTTGGCCAAGAATTAGGTTATTATTTCAGTTATTTATACCCGTGAAGTATGAAACATTAACAGTTTACATGGAAATATCATACATTTAAGTTACTGCGAGTTAAAAAGAAGCATATCTTGTCAGTAGTAATAGTTGACATTTAGGATTGCTTACTTGGGGCTGACACCATGACAGATGTAAGTACTACTGTGTAGAGTGACATGGCGGTAAGTGCAATGTTATAAAAGGGCCTCAATATAGGAAAATTAGTTGGTTGAGGTTAAAGTATATAAATCACATCTTGCCTTCCATGTGATTCTCTTCCTATTTGTGTCTGATCTACATAGACCTTAAAGTACTATAAGTTGGATTAATATTTTTTTTGTGTGAAAGATTTGTTTAGCATAATTTATGTAGTCCTCAACTTATACAGTACACATTAAACTAAATCAGGTATAGTTAAAACAGCTAAAATTCAGTGAAATGTAGACATGATGAGCAAGACAAAAAATCTGCTAGGTTTTATTTATTAGACTAGATTAGTAGTGATTTTTTTTCTTAAATCACATTTGGCTTATTATGGGAGATTGGGTCATTGCTAACCCACAGTAACTTGAAAGTGTACTTAGCGTATCTACCTAAAGATTATCAGAGATATTCACATGGCCAAAGTTCGGGTTTCACTCATGTGATTTTGCTTCTGTAGGAACTGTGGCTTTCCACTACTGCCCAAGATCTAAGATAAAGTTCCATGTCATTGCTAACCCAGGCAAAGGTCACAATTTAAAGTTCAACATTGGTTTCTGCTGAGTATGCATCAGTGTCTTTCCAATGTAAAATGAAAATATTCAGTCAAACCATCAGTTTGTGAACTGTCTTAAGTATGAAACTTTAGAAGAAAATACATTAGACATAAATACTCCCAAAATGTAAGATTTTTGTAGAATTTAATGTTCTCTAGTAACCTAGTTAGCATTAGCTGTTAATTTGATACTTCCTGGAGTCACCTGAGAAGGCAGTGTCAATTTAGGGATTGCCCAGATCAGATGGCCTGTAGGCCTGGGGAAAGGGGGATTGTCTTGATTGTTGACTTATGTAGGAGAGTTCAGCCCACTGGAAAGCACCATTCCCTGGGCAGGTAGTTCTGCACTGTATTAAGAAAACTAGCTAAGCATGAACCTTGCTATCAGTCTAGCAATAGCCTTCCTTCACGGTTTCTGCCATACTCCCTGAGTGGTGAGTGATTTCCCTGCTTAAAGGTAATGCTGCATGTATACCTGGCAGGCCTGCCATCAAGTTCTGCCTTGAGTTCCTGTCCTGACTTTCCCTCCGTGAAGTATAAACTGGATGAATTATGTTCTCCCCTATATGCTTTTGGCCGAAGTATTTTCTCTCATCAATAGAAAGAAAACCAGAACACCCAGTTAGTCATTATGCTTGTTTAAATTCCTCTGCATAACTCATTGGTGGTCTGCGACTGAACTCTATCTCCACCTCTTAGGCTATACTTCCAGAAGGGAAGGTCTTTGGCATTTAAGATTAGTTATGGGGGTGGCTGTGAGGTGTAAGGAAGACAGGAAGGGCCTGATAACCTAGAATATTTGTAAGAATTGAAAATAGTATTTGTTTAATTAATTTATTGAAGCTTATGACATTCTACAGATCTACTTTTCAGGGGAATGGATTTCTTTTAAACATTATAACAAATTGTAGGAAGCATACTGGACAAAATCAAATAGAAGATAGCATATTGTGTAATGATTTTCCTCTATTTGGTGAATTCTAATCATTCTGTAATAACCTTTACTAAACAACGTGATGGAGCAAGAAAAAATAAACCACACACTAAAAATTGAAGTTCACAAGTTGGACCCCAAACCTGCAAAGGGGCTTACAAGTGTTCTGTGATCAAAATGACTTGGGTATTAATGATTGTGTTCAAAGTAGATAAATGAACATTTATTATTCTCTTAAGTTTAGATTATCTGAACTAATTTAGAGACTTCTAAATGCTTGGCTTCTTTTTTTCCTTAGATGCATGGATTATTGCTCTGATTGTTGTTACTTCAAGTAAGTAGCCCACATTTTTCACTGCTTAAATCCAATTGTTTCTGTAAAGCAGTGTATTTTTAAAAGTTTTTAAACTTGAGATAAAGTAACTTAGGAAACATGGTCTTTTATGTATTACCCTTTGCTAATTTATATTATTTCATATCCTATGTCTACTTAGAAGTAGCCTGTAAACAATGATTGTGAATGTTCATCCTAAGTATGCTTTTGATAATATTTAAAATTCAGATAGGACTCTCTGACTTTCTGTGAACTATGATTCCAGGGAATTGGATTTAAAGAATAAAGAGTGCAGATGAAATCTAAATGCATAACTGGTTATCACTGAAAAATAACTGATTTATTTCTTCTGCTTAGATTTTGAATCTTGGCAATCATTCTCAGTGTTACATGCTATTTATTTTCCTTTTCTTTAGTTGTTGGACTTGTTGTAATTTGTCTCATCATACTCAGATATCTTGAGTACAGGAAGAAAGGGTAAGTATTCTAACTGAATCGGCATCTTCCTCATGCCTTTGTGCCAAAGTTTGTCCTCTGCCCTGAGCACCATCCTTATAAAGCATGCTTGCAGTAATGTGCCCTACAAATTTCATTTCTTTGCTAAAACATCATTGCAGCAAAGGATCTGTGTGAAGTTGCTTTTTTTAGCAGCTGTTATGACTACAAGAAAGTTTTCTATGGAATCTGAAGTTTAAGTTACTTAGTGAAGCAAGGTCATTATGAAGTTTTCCCTGCCCTAGGTAAATCCTATTTCCTAAGTTCGAAAGTGGCCAAAATTAAATTTGAAATATTTCAGTGTGATATTCACTTTAAAGTCACTGAATTTTTTTATGATAAAAGCTTACATTTGTCTTACTTGGCTAGTGGTAAAAAGCAATGTAAGGGTCTGATTTCTTTAGAGAATTATTTATTAATGTTAATCACTGTGATTGAGACCATCACTATTTGATTTCTCTCTTGTTCTCCTGAATTTTTTTCACAATAGATTAGTGAATGAGCTAGAAGTAGCTGAAGGGCTAAAATTCACAGGGCATTGTATTATCTTTTATCTGTGTTCTGCCTCTATAAAAATTTAAACAACGGTGGATTAAAATAGGAAAAAATACAAATACATAAATTTAAAAGGAATAAGGATTTAGAAGAGATGGGGTATTCAGGGTATGTACGTAGGTGAAAATAGGGATTCAAAGTATCAAAATTAAATGTAGAAAATTTACATATAATGTAAGATTTGGAATAAAACTTATGACATAGATCAGATTAGTGCTTTGAAGTTTCAGACAGAATTTAGATAATTTCATCTTCTTTCTTCTTATTTTAAAAAAGCTCTGAGCATATCTGAGTGGGTGGATGTGGTCAGGAGCAGGATGATGTGGGTGGTTTCATTGTCACCCAGGGCTTGGGCTGCTGCACATAAAGATATATGGATAAAAGGGTTTGCTGCGTGATTCACTGTCAAACTGCAGTGTCCATGATGAGATTTTTCTTTTTCTCTCTCCTAAATTTTATTTTATTTTATTTTTGGGGAAGGTTGCAAGGACAGAGGGCGGATATGAAGGAAACGAATGGAATTGATATGCATGATGTGAAAGCCACAAAAAAATAAAAAGTTTAGTAATAAAAATTAAAGAGCTCTAAAATCATCCCTAATAAATATAAGGCCTTGTTTCATGTTTCCTCTTAAATTAATAATCTGGTTCGGGCTATTAAATAGAAGTATATTCTTGTAAAAGCTCAATCTTTTTATATATATATATATATATATATATATATATATATATATTTTGGTTTTTTCGAGACAGGGTTTCTCTGTGGTTTTGGAGCCTGTCCTGGAACTAGTTCTTGTAGACCAGGCTGGTCTCGAACTCACTGAGATCCGCCTGCCTCTGCCTCCCGAGTGCTGGGATTAAAGGCGTGCGCCACCACCGCCCGGCTTTGTTTATATTTTTAAAAGTCATTTTAAATAACTCAAATAAAAACATCCTAGGGCTAGACTGAGGAAGTAACACTTGGCCAGTCCCAAGCCCTATACATTTTAAATGATCTTATATCCATTAGTATAGCCATTTTGAAGTTACGGAGATTTGCTTGGGGTTTTGCATTTTCTTTGTCGATCACGTTTTTTATTCATTTACCTACCAGGCAGGGGACTGTAACAGTTAAAACTAGGAAAGCAAATTCTAAACTTTTAAATATTACTCAATTGTCTGTTTTATATGCCTGTAATTCCTTTATTTGAATCTCAAATCTCGTATTTATAGGATATCTAATAATAACATTTGACCTATCTATTGGTTACATGTTTTTAAACTAGATTGATAAACAATGTCCATGGGGAATGCTATCAGTGGTTTTATTAATATGCAAGGTTTACTTTCCAAAGAAAGTAAACAAAGTAACTTTTCATTGCCTTTTTTGTTATTGTTTATAACATCACTCCATAAAAATTCATTATGGAGTCTTAGAAATATTAATATATTAATATACAGACTGTATAGTTACATGTAAAGTATCTTTTAAAGCTAAGCAATTGCCTAGTCTTTGTCCTCACAAATAATAGTGACTTGAAAATCTAAAAATAATTTGTTTTGTCATTCTTCTTGTTCATATGTAATACTACAGTGGTCTAATAGAAAATTTAATTTAAAAAATATTTTGGGAAGATTATTTGTTTTTAAACAGTGCAATGCCCAGAGTAGGGCAATTTCCAAGAATTGTGTAGGAGGAATAACTCTTAATTACTTTTCAGCTAAAATATAAAATGTATTGATAGTCTTTCAGGATATACTTTGCCTTTTTTAATTACAAAAACCCAATATATGATGGTTAAATTAAAAATTAGGATCTTCCCATGCTTATCACACATATGGCATTGGATCAATCTCCAGCAAATAAAAAAGTAATTTAATTTTCAGAATGCTTGGCTTCAGAACACTGAAGCCTGTATATGGATGTGTGTGGAGTTTTCTGTTTTTCGTTTCAGGGAATTTACCTCACTCTGTATCTCTGGTTAGCCTCAAGCTCGTGATGATCCTACTGCCTTGCCTCCCTAGTGATACTATTTTATCCCTAAATTTACTCTCCCAAGAAGTCAGGTGCAGACGATACTTCTTTGTAAGCCCATGGATCACTTGATGCTCTGGGATAGGTCTGAGACCTACTGTCTAATCCAAGGGTGCTATATGGTCCACTGCAATTATCCATGATCAGTGTTGACATTTTTAAAAACACTATCAAGTTCATTGTCATTTTTTTCTTTTCTTTTCTGGTATTTAAGGTCATTAAGTGCACCCCTCCCCCATAGTGAGAAACACACTATGCAGAATAGGCTGGCCTCCAACTCACAGAGTTGCCTGCCTCTGTCTCCCAAATGCTGGGATTAAAGACAGGCACTACTATGCCCAGTTGTTATATTTTTTAAAGATTTATTTTTATTTTATGTGTAGAAGTGTTTTGTCAACATATAAGTAAATGTATGTTCTTTTATTTAAATTATTGTACTATCTTCTTAACCCATAACCTTTCTACCTCAAAGTGGTTTTCACTGTCTCTGAGTTAACAAGAATAAATGCACTTCTTTTACCCTTACTTGACAATCAACACAGAAGACTTTTGTGAAAAAATGTTGATTTTCCACACACAGCAATCTTTCAGATCTGCAGCAGACACCAGTTGGTGTCTTCTATTTAGTTCAGATCTCCTATACACTCTGTTTTCAATGTCAGTACCAAGCTCGGTCCTTTCACCTGGGCTTTTGCCTCACCAACTATAAACCATGGTCCCCACACCTCTTACTCGATTAATTTGCTAGAATGACTCACAGAACTCAAACCAGTGGGAACTGCAGAGGAAAAGGTATGTGTCAGAGAAGGAAGGCTCTGGAACTCCTGGGGGAACTCCTCCAAGAAACTTTTTTTTGCCCCATCTGGAATCTCCAAACCTAATTCTTTCTGCCTTTAAAAAAAAAATCATGCTTAATTAGATCATTTAGCCTCCCTCCCTTCTCCATGTTGGGAGGCTGGACGCAGGGCTGAGTTTCAGTCCTTTCGTACTGAGTAGATCTTTTCTGAAGCTTCTGAGAGGTTCCAGCCATGAGTTTATTAGCACACAAAAGTTTAAAGATATTAAGTTGTTAGCTACAGAACGGCAGTAAAGACCAAAAATATGTATTTCACAATATCACATTGCCACTGTAACTTCTTATATAGACTATAAAATGTGTAGCTACTTTTCTATTTTTAGGGGAAAACTGAAAGAAGGCATAGACGTCCCCAAATTTCTGTTAGAGTGTTTTTGTAAAAAGGCTTTGATGTAACAAATATCTGTGCTGACTTGAAAGCACAATGATCCTTCTCTAGCCTCATCAGAGTGCAAACAAAATAGCCAAAAAGTTAAAAGTATTCTATAGTTTTGTTTATTGACTCTCAGGTATAAGAAAAGATAAAATTTGGGCTGGGATGGTAGCTTACAAGTCATACAAGCATGAAGACCTTAGTTTAATCCCCAGGACCTACATAAAAAGCCAGGTGTGGTGGCACATGCTTGCAATCCCAGCAATGGGGATGCAGACATAGATAAATTCCAGGTGCTTGCTATTCAGTTAGCCTAGCCTGTCACATACACAAAAGAATAGGTCAGGATCGACATAGGTCTCAAATAAGTCCATTTCCCTCACCAGTCTCCTTTCTTCACTAATTCTCTCCTCTTGGAAGTAACAAACTGCTTGACTCTCATCTTACAAGTACTTCTAAACCACAGATGCTTTTTGTTTAAATGTTTTCACTTGTGACTCCCTCTCCTCCATATATGCATTATTTTCTTTACTTTCATCCCTGGAGAGGTAAGAGTTATCCCATTAATAAAAATTATTTGCAAAACTCTGAGACTAGAGAAGCCTGCATACCTCCCTGAAATATTTACCAAGCACTGTGTACATACCACGATCAAAAACATAAGAATTTCTTTCCTTTCTTTCTTTCTTTCTTTTTTTCATTTCTTTCTTTCTTTTTAGGGTGAGACATGAACATTTGAAATATTTTCTAGTTCACAGACAATACAATAAAAACTATTGTTTTTTGTGTATCTTGGGGCTGAGAAAATATAGCTCAGTGGTAGAGTACTTAACTAGAATGTATAAGGAACTGTATTCCATTCCCACAAGGGGAAAAAATGCCTATTTTCAAAGTAAGTTTGTGGAACTTAATTTCTGCACGTAGTTAAATTTATTTTGATGCTGTTCTTATACCTTGTCTTGTAGGAAAGCAGAGCTGAAAGCTAAGCATTCCACTCACCAGAAAAAGTCAGCTTCAACCATACAATCAGAGAAAACTCCATCAATGATACAAACTCCAAGGAGCAATTTGTCTGCTGCCTCTAATATGTAAGTCGCAGCTTTCTCTGTCATGCATGCGGTTATTGGGCCACAGTGCTCACATTTTAATGTGATTGACATTAAATGCCTGCCGTTGACACACCTTTAAAATGTGTGTGAATTTTGTATAGAAAAAGTGTCTGGTTTCCTTTAACTGTCATTTATATTTCAAAGCATGTCAATACCATATCCCAACTGACTTGAGGTTGGTAAATTATTAATTTTATAATAATGTGTAACTCAGAGAAATATAATTTATAATGAAATTACATTTCAGCCTAACATGGTGGAACATACCTATAGTCCAACTATAGGAGAATGGTGAGTTTGAATCAGCCTGGGCTATGTAACAAGACCTTGTTTTTTAAAAAATTACATGTTATTTGTTTGAAAAAGAGGATGAGGGGGCTGAAGAGATGGCTCAGAGGTTAAGAGCATTGCCTGCTCTTCCAAAGGTCCAGAGTTCAATTCCCAGCAACCACATGGTGGCTCACAACCATCTGGAATGAGGTCTGGTGTCCTCTTCTGGCCTGCAGACATACATGCAGACAGATTATTGTATATATAATAAATAAATAAATATTAAAAAAAACAAAAAAAGAAAAAGAGGATGATTTTGAAGTCTTTTAAATGTTAATTCTTAAGATTTCTTTTTTTGATAATTCTAAAATGTATTTTCTATATGGTTTATTATAAAAAGCCTTCATAAATGCACATACCCCTTCAGCTCTGATCCATTAAAAGGACACTAAAAATTCAGAATATAAGCCATTTAGAAATCCTTAACTAAGACTATTAATAGCAAAACTATATAAATGTTAGTTGAGTAAAATTCTACTTTTCCCTGACAACTTCAGTGATTTAAGTAAATTATAACTTTGATGTGTGGCAATTGTTAACTGTTTTGAACATCAATAAACCAGCCAAAGAAACACTACCTAAGATTTCACAGCTATTTGTATGCTTCTATAAAAGGCCATATGGCTGTGACACCCATAACAAGAATCTACAATGTGAACACTGTAGCCTTTTAAAGTAACTCTCCACTCTGAAGTTCTGGCTAATCATGACTTTCATTAAATACATACGTCTTTAACCAAGCCACCTATGTTGTTTGTAAGGAATAAATTCATCAAATAACTTCAAGAATGTGGAAAACAGACACTGCATATTGCCTTTATCAGAGGAAGCCCTTTCCTTAACCCCTCTCCTGAAGGCACTCCTGCTGTCAGTTGTGCTGAATGAGCTCTGGAGTAAGTCATACTCAAGTAGAGCAGAGCTTGGCCTCCACCAAGGCCCCAAGCCAGTGGCTCTGGGGAACTGAGAGAAGAAACTGCCATGCCCAATTCACTGTCCTTCCTAAGGTGTGCTTTACATTTAGTAGCATAGAGTGGCAAAGAAGCTTTGTCCTGGGAAGACTCTGAATACAAACTGAAACTGGGTGAAGGTGAATCCTGTTTTCAGTATAAACACCTGCAGTCACTCTGAGTAACCCCCACCTCTTATGCCCTCCAAGTAGATACTCTGGGAAGATAATATTTGAACAAAAAAAAAAACCCAAAAAACCACCCAGAAGCTCTGGATTAAGAAAAACTGAAGTCTGTAATCATTTTCACACATTTTAAAAATGCAGGCTTATACCTAGGCCTGGTGGTATACTTATAATCTCAGCATTAAAAATAGACAAAAAGATAGCAGGTTAAAAACAAATGACTAATTGTTTAAAAACAAGAAATGGCTTTATTATTTTTAAACTTAAAGTATTTGTAATCAAGTATTTTTAATATTTACTTGTATAACATGCTCTGCTTCAAATTTAACCTTCAAATTTTTATTTATGAGATGTATAAATCTATATTTTATCAAATAATTTGTCAGTTATATAAATATATGAAAAGTGTGTTTTGTTTTTAAGATTGTCTAAATGATAAAGGCATAATTGAACTTAAAAATATTCTTTTAACTTCAGGACTGCAGCTGCAGGAAAATGAGAAGCTCCATGTGTGGAAGTCACTACTGTTCCATCTTTGAAAATTGGTTCTTCAAGTCTGGCAAAAGTAAAATTATATATTTGAAGGAACTTCATTTATGGTAATGTGTGTGTGTATGTGTGTGTTTCTAGTGTAAATAAAATAGGGTTCTAACTGCCATCTGAGTGTAACCTCTCTACTGTCTCCTCACATCCCAGCCCCTCCAGCTTACCAAGGGTTCAACACAGCCCTGAGTGCCCGTGTCCAGAGCAAAATGTTCAGTGACGTTTCCTGCTGGAAGAAGGCCATGTTTCCAAGCATGACACCAGACCTTCTGATTACAACTCTTTTCCCTGTACTTCACACTTTCATTGCACATAATGGCTGTGCATTAGCACACATCTGTGCCTTCTACACTCCATTGTTACCTGAAACGTTTAACATCCTCTCCAGATCCATGTTATCTCTGAGGCCAATGCATGTCCTATTTGTCCTGTGAAACTCTGACTCCTCAGCTCTTAATCTTTTATTGCCTAGCCTTGTTTAGCCACATTTCAGACTCAATATATACATGTCTAAATAGAAGATGTAACTTTCATATCACTTTAATGCATTCAGAGGGCTCAAAAAGCAAAGTCAAACAATTAAAAACCTGACCTGTGTAACTAATAGGATTTGGTTTTCTTTATGCAAAAATAATTCTTGCTGCCTTTGCAAATATGAAGTAAGCCAGACTAAGGACAGGCCAGTGTTTCTCACCTGGGGCTGTCCACTGGCCTCCCCCAAGTTTTACTGACACTTGAGCACTACCTCAGTGTGCTCTGTTATTATTAATTTGAAATGAGGCCTGAAAACAGGAAGTCTTAATTTCTCTGATTTTAATTTGCCAGGTGAGGATGAGAACCTGTATTAGCAATTTTCCGGCCTGACGGTCAACTCTCCATATAAACTTATAAAGAGGGTAAAAGCTTAAAGAAAATCACAGTTTAATTTTATTTATTAAAAATTTTCAAAGTCTTGAATTTAATGTTCATGGGTTGGGGATGTAGCTCATCAGGAAGGTCGTTCAGCATAACGAGACCCTGGATTCACTCCTCAGCAATGGAAAAAAAAGTCATCAACAGATTATTAACATAATCTTGTTTGCTTAGAAGTCCTGATGTCAAAATAAGCAATGATAAACTGCAATTTTAAAATGATAGTAATATTTGACTAATATCAACACAGAATGAACACTAGATTGACTAAAGCATTTTAAGCCATTGACGTGAGACTCTAGCATATTTTAATTAGCATAAAATATAGAGAACTTTTACTGTAACCAACAACAAATCTTCTGAATTATGCTAGAAAGACCTGTTGGCAAAAGGAATTTGGAACTGCCCTTTAAAGTAATTTTAAAGTTTTAGGGACATGAGCAATTCTAGTGTTCCAAAGCTTGTGATACCAGACAGCTAACATTTTAACCAAGACTAGATTTTACATATTTTAATAATTTGCCTTAAGAGCAGAATTTAACAGCCCACTAACTTTTAAAAGTGATTCAGAACTGACTGAATCTGATACACGAGTAGGTGTCCCTGTGTTCTGGCTTTCTAGGCTCATCCAGAGGTTACACTAGATAAAGTGTCAACCTTTGAGAACCATAGTACTGCTGCCCTCCTATGGACTGTAGAGGATCTGACAGTCCTCTGCCCTTCTCTGTGAGGTTGTCATTGCTGGAACTCCAGAGTCATTAATTGTATTTTAGAACAGGTAGAACACTAGTTCTCTTCTGCTTTTGGGAAAGTAACAATTTCTTACTTCTTAATATAGGAAAAATATACTGGGAGAACTGATGTGAACACACAATTTCCCTTCTTGCTTTCATACAGCAGGTAAACACACTGCCACACAGATAATGCAGGAAAACTACCAACCTTGATTCCTGACATGACTGGACAAACCCAATAAAACTTGAGACAGGTAGTAGGACTGATGTGAGGAATAAGAAATGATTTTAGCTCTGAATATTGTTATACACTGCAATGCTAAGCCCTGTGTTGAACCACTAGAAACAAGAGCTCTGATGTTCTGATATCCGATGGTATTTGGAGCTTGTGGCTTCACTGGGAATTCAGGGAATATCTAATGCTTAGGCAAACACGTTAAGTATGGTGATTGGAAAAATTAAGCATCTGATTACCTACCTCCACTGCCACATCTCAAAAAATATTAAATTTGTACTTGAGGTGAGCTTCAACCGTGAGAATTCCTTCTGTAGGCTCCCAAAGCAATCTGCTTCTCAAATTCTGATGTATAGGTTTATCACATCGTGATCTTGTTAAAAGGTAAACACTAATCAGCGAAGACAGTGCAACCAATGAAGTAAAATGTGACCCTGCTGACCTCTGAAGCTTGAAGAGAACAAGCCAAAAAAACGATGCAGCATATTTATAAACCAACCAAGAAACCCATTATTCCTTCATATTTCTGAAGGGTTTGTGTCTGAGAGTACCTTGATTTCAGTTCAATAAAAACATCAGATTTCTGCCATACAGAACTGTTAAGAATGTGCATGTTAAGACATCACTTTTGTGCTCATTTGTTAAGGGCAGTTACAGGAAATTTATGCACCAACATAATAACCGGAAGCAAAGAACTAGGACCAAAACAGTATGGCCTTTTCAGAAATAGGGAAATGGCTCTCAACCCTGTCTGTACACCAGACTCATCTGAGACCAACTAAAATAGTACTTCCTTACAGGGATAGGGCCCAAAGATCACTCTTTCAGTGACCAAAGCTACGGCAGCATGCTACTGGGCTAGAATATGCCCATGTATAATATATTAAAGGAACTATCTTAGGCTTCCCTAAAAACTATGTACATATTAGTATGCTAGCTATTCCTGAAACTATATGCCAGTTTCCAAATAGAAGGCCTGGGCCAACTTCTTTTAAGATGCTCGGGTTCAGACTTAATTCATTTGCTCTACTAAACTGGTTGCAGATCTTTCTTCCTCCGGTTAACAACAGTACATTATATTCACTTCTAAAAAGTCTGGTAAGGCTTAATAATGCCTCAAAGAAAGACTTTCTACCTGGGTTGACAGCATGGTTTTTGTTTGAGGAGGATACTGCCAAAAGAAAAAAAAAAAGAAGTATTGTGCATTAGCAGTCAATTATGAAAAACTACCCCAGACTGACAATTTTATGTAAGCACTCAAGATAAAAAAAAAAAATAAGTGTTTGAGAGGTGTTCTAGTTTCATTTTGCTTCTCAGAACTTCAGGATATGAAACTGTTTACGCATTTGTCTTTGCACTTTGATACTAAATTCTATTATCACTTATTTAAGAACTAGAATCATGACTCAGGCGTATTTTAATTTTCCAATATGAATTAATTGGGAACTTTGGACAGGGCAACAACAAAAAAAGGCTTAATGTTTAGTTAATACCATGACCCAAGTTGTCATACTTAGAGGAGGTGCGGTCTTCTAGTTTCATGGAGCAAATTAAACAATACAGCTGAGGGACTTAGCCATTCCCACCACCACATCCTGAGACTTAGAACATAGATTCTTCAATCAAAAGCTTGAAATAGCTCTGCAGCTGCAGGATGTATCGTAGTCACTGGGAAGTCTTTCAAGCAAATGCTCCTCCATTCACCTCCCAATTCCAGCACAATAGGCAAGCAGCCATCTGGGGTAAGACTACTGGGATGTGGCCTCAGAAAAAGCTTCCTGGGCAGCTGATTTGCCACCAGTTACTGAAACCCACTGGCTTGAAATGATTATTCTGCAGATAGCTTCGTAGTTAGCTATGCAACTTCTATGGAAGGGGCCACCTGCTTTCTTCCTCAAGGTTCTCCAAGCATAGACCCTGCCCCCTCCCCATGCTGCCAAATCTCTGAACAGTTTTACAAAATTGTCTCACCGCCTATTCAAGGGTTGAAATAAACTATCACCCAAAAGTAGAACTCCATCTGCTACAAGTGCAACTGAAATCAGCCTGCTCCCCTTTAAGGGCCACATGACAGTTTGGTTAACTAAGTTCCCTGCAGCAACACTGACAGGAGGAGGGTCAGAGTCCACAGTTCCTTGGAACCAAGAATAGTCTTCGCATTTAGTAACATCCCTCAGCCTAGAGCTCCCTTATGTCTCTGATCATCTTTCACCTTTAGAATTTCATTCCTGTCTTAATGGCCTTCATTTTTAATGTTTGTCTACAGCAACCAACTTCTAATTCTTTATGACTGGCACAGCAAATTAACTTTCCAGGGCCCACTTCTCATTGTCACAGAATTATGAATGGAAAATAATAGATTAAAAACACAGACATGATAAATTGAATATAGCAAATTATTTATTAAAGCCAGGATGCATGAACATACTCTACTCAAACATGGTTCAGCAGCAACCAGTTTATACAATTCATAACAGTACCACATGTCAGAAATTACAACTGTGGATATCAGATAAATTACAAAAATTTAATTTTAAAACCCTGTTATCTCTAACTTCTGCTACCACATACATATGAATTAAAGAAGTTAGGAAACTGTGATCTTCCTTTTCTGCTCTGCCTGTGTAGGAAACGACAGGCTGCTGCTGACCAGACACCACGAGGCTCTGAGGCTGGTGCTTTTCCCCCTACATCATAACCGATTTCAAATGGTGCTAGACAAAAACAGACTCTGAACACCAGGAGAAATCGGTCAGCCTGTGTAAGAGATGGGCCAGTGGTGGTCTTCAGGTCTGAACCTCATGGCAGACAAGTGACAAGTCTGACGTCAGCTGTGCTGCAACCACGACTGAGTCCTCCAGGCATCTTCCAGGTACAGGCAGGCAGTACTGATGCGGGTGAAGCGTTCCTCCAGGTATGGAGCACCCTCCCCTTCCCTGCTACAATCAACACCCAAAACATCGCTGGATGATGAGCAGTACAGGTCAGGTCCAAGCCAACCTCCCCCTCCCATGAAATGATGGATAAATTAGTTCCCTCCCTGCCCCGATCCATGCCCTTGCATTTATTTTAAACAACTTTCCCACTATCACTGCCTCTAAACCAAACAAACTCAAGACCAAATTCCACTACTCCAAGTCTTCTCTTGACTTCTTGAAGGAAAGAGCCAGTCCTGTGTGCAGCTGCTCCTCTGTAGTCTAACCTCTGCTGTGCTGCAATTCTTACTCCTAAAACACTGATTTCAAATGGTGCTAGATACAAAGATGGAAAAATCTAAGCCACCATGTGAAACCAGCTTCCAGAAGAAGAGGATCTCGCTGAAGAAGGCAGAGAAGTCAGAAGATCCAGCCTCAGCTCTGAGAATCATCTTGCCTGTCAGATGGACAGCCATACAAAGCTGCTCGTAGCAGGTCACAGCCAACATTCTGAGCAGACGAGACCCATGCAAAGCTTACTCCCTGTATGACTTCACATTAGTTAAAAATTATAATACACAATGAACTAAAAGAACCAAGTCCATTACATGCATGTACATCTGTAATGTCTTGAATTTATGTAGTATTTCCCAAGACGCATAGTGGCATACATGATATCACTCCTTTAGGACAGTTACCTATGAGACAGTAACTACTGAACACAGGTTTAGCACCTAAGTCAGGACAACTGTTCCATGAGTATTATTCAAAAAGAGCACATGTTCCTCCTTTCCATCCTATGACCCCATAGGCTGACATTTTGAATTAACCCAGAGTAACTTTAAAAGCTGGTATCTTATTATGTAGATACTCCTCTAACACAAAAATAAGGTAAGCTTTTAAAATTTATCTGAAAATAAGATTCACAAACTATGTTCCAAATTGGACTGCCTCTTTGCTATGTTTCCTCTGATGTCACAACACAGAGAGAAAAAAAAAAAAAGACAATAGAACCGTATGTTTTGGTCTCTCCAGCAACTCTTTTTGTCCTCCGGATATAAGCTCTTCCTACAGCTCCTGACTGCTATAGGGTAATTTTTGAGCAAATATAATGTGAACATCCAGTGTCACAATACTTAGTCATTCTAAGAGTCCAATGAAGCAGGTATTGTTCTGCTGTTTGCACAAGAAACTGTAGACATAGAACCAGATGGACTAATGTCTGTATTCCTGTTCCACTGCTGCTGCTTGGTCTGCTCTGTGTGACTGTGATCTCCTTTCCCTTGAACTGAACTCTTACCTAGACTGGGGAGGGGAATTTACTTCAGGCAATCCGGATAAAGTGAAAGAAACTCACTGTCACACATGCTATGTCTGGGTAAAGATGAGGGCACATGGTGTTGCTACTGCAAGGGGTCAGGTAGTCTAGGAGAACCTGCTTTTGCTCTATTGTACCACAGTGCCTCTGTCCTGTCTAGCAACAGGGAAGTTGATGGGAATGAAGCCTACCAGTAACATTGATAGGCTTAGCTTCTAAGAAACTGAGCCAGGCAGAGGACCTCCCTGGGGTTCTCCAGGGTCTCAGCTACAGAAGAGTGCAGGCAAATCTATATAATGAGTTCCAGAGTGACAGTGATACTGGTTGCCAAAATTAGGGCCTTGTGAACGAGATGATGTAAATATATCACATGGCAGTTATTGACAAGGATCAAAACCCTGTAAATGAAGGGGACAGATGAGATTTACATGTGATAATACTCAGCTCTTCTGATTTTCATTTCAGTCAAATTTTCTTAGCAACTTCCTATTGCTAGAATCCTCAGTCTTCTTCCTCTATGTTAAGGAGAGATATCCTGCAGGAATCCAGAGCACACCCTTCTCCCAGAAGTCTCCGCCTCTGCTGTTACCTCCTTGGCAACTCTCCACCTACTCCCTCAGCTGCCATCCCACTTGTCCTATCTCAGCTCTAGAAAGCTTTCTCCTAGGTTAGCCCAGTTTGCTATCAGTTAGAAAACAAAAATTTCTTTTGGTCCTCAGCATGGCATAAAGCTAATGTCTTTCTTTCTACCCAGTAAGTGAAATGCTGCCCAGGCCCAGGGGAGATGCTATGCTTGGTAAGGTGAAAGTACCAGTGAAGGAAAAGGTAAGGTCTAGGGTTCCACCCTTGGACTGCAAACCCTGTTTTCTGGTAGGTAAGAACTACTGACAGTATGGTGATTTAAACACTAAGGAGGGAAATAAAAGTACTCCCAGCATTCAGACCCTTTGTCCATCCGACTCCACTCAGGACTCTAAAAGCACTGTCGGCTGGGCAATGTCCCTTTTCTGAAACAAGGTGGTGATTCTTCATTAGTTTGGAACAGCTAGATGACTTGATAAAGGCTCTAGTTTTCTGGCACCAGGCCTGAGAGTCACCTGGATGTCTACGGCAGCAGCCCATGAAACCGTGGGCTGCTAGGGCTCTGCTCTCAGTGAGAGCAATGGGATCTTCCTCCTCAAATAGCTTCAAGTAAACTTCAAGCTACAGGGTTTGATGGGGCTGTCTAGAAAAGAAACCACCCTTCCTCACTTAGCAGTACTGAAAAGGTCACTGAGCAGGAAAGAAGTCTGAGACACCACTCTCCAGCCTCCATCTGTTCCTGTTCCTATTTCACTCTGGAGGTCATTCTACCCATCCATGACAGGACACTTCTCGGGCAAGGCAGGGGCCAGAGGGGCAGAGGCAAAATCACTCCTTGTTAAATTAGAACACCAACTTGCCTACATGCTGAGAATAGGCCCCTGCCATCATCATGAATGGCTTTAGTGTATTCATCTGTAAAGAATAAGCGAATAAGCTGGGAAAACTGCCCCCCCCCTCTCTCTCTCTCACACACATACACACACACACACACACACACACAGTGCTTAGGAAGGAAATAGCCAGAGGCAGCAACAGCATGCAAGAGAAGTACTGTAATCTGGAAAATTCATATTTTGTCCAGAGATATACAAAATTAACACAGAGAAAAAACAACCCATGCAGGTCAGACAGGACAACTAAAGGTTATAAACACTCTTCATGGGCCACTGGTTAAAAACAAAGATTAAAAAGTGGTCTATGACCATTGCTATGATCTTTAGAATCCTGAGCCCAGAACAGAACCCAAAAGAATGTGGGAAGAAAATTCGTGGGAGGGGGAAGATACTTGCCCCAGGAACCTCACCCTGTTGGCCCAGCCTGTGCTGTCTGATGTGCTCACATGCAGAACGTGGGAAGGTTCCAGCCAGGCAATAGCTTCTCCTTCCTGACCCAGCACTGGGTGCTGAGTCACAGTTATATGCATGAGAATTCCAGCCAGCGTGGGGGAGGGTGCCAGAAGCCAGCCATCCATTTCTTGCCTGCCTCTGAAGACTGATTCAGGGCTTCCCACCAGTGAGAAGAACTCATATTTGGGAGGGGAGACTAGGGAAGGTCTGAAGGTCTTTTTATAAGAAAAGGGAACATCTTACCTCCAAGAGAGACTGCATATGTGAAATGAACAGGCTGCCTGGCTTCCTGTCACTCTCAGCAGTAGCCTAGGCCCAGCATCTAGGACATTTTGTCTTTGGCTGTCAGGGTAGGTAGGGAATGCTGCCAACAAGCTGTGGTTAATGAATCAGGGGAAAGGGTGAAAAAATGAGGGATATATGTTGAAGATACATGGGTAAAGGGGAATTTGGAGCTTGTTGGCCTAACATCCGTGACTACTGATTACCATAGTGGTCATAATATCCTTGAGATTCAGTGTGTTCCACAAGTGCCTGCTTGGGTAACCAAGGGAGAAGCAAGGGCTTCAGAAGCCCATGGGGCCAGCACTGGCTCTCCTGGCTTCACTAAGTTAGAGATGTGGAGACCAGCCACACTCTAAGACAGTGCATGGTACTATGGCTGCCTTCTGGGATGAAATATACATGGTAGGGAAGGAGGAAAGCAGGGACCAAGTGAAGGCTAAAGTGCAATGTGCTTCCCTTGTGGCAGAGGGCTTTGCTCTCATAGGGAGGAGAAACACAGCCCAGAAGCATTTTTATGGGAGCTGAAGCTTGCACAAGAGGAAAGGTAAGCCTACCTGTGATCTCCCAATGCCTACCATAAAGTTCATAGCCCCAGTCCTACACAGTCCACTACCTTAACACTCCGAAATGGCCTGTATGGCTCAGTGGAGGATTTGATAAGGACAGGTCAGGGAAGAGATAGCCAAGTCTAACTTCCCTACCTCATCCAGTCAGGACGGGTCAACTCCTCCTCCTGCCAAAAAGGGGAGGATAGATACAATATTCTTCTTGGTGCCATACTCACTGGATCATGTGTCTACTCTGGGTTCCCACGAATTCTCTGCAACAAGCCTTACTCTTCCTGTGGAGAGCAAAACACTCACAGAAGAAAGCATTTGTTAGCCATTGTCCTCAGCACAGCCTTAGGCAGGCACCAGAAAGCCAGGGCGGACTAGTGGTAGTTCTGCCCAGTACCTGGGCACACACTTGGCAATATATAGGCTAGAGCATAACACTGTGATGTATATGTGGCTGCACTGCCCCAGGTCAGTGGGGGTGGAGGGGAGGCTGGGTTTAGTAAAGATATGTCTGAGCTTGTAGGCAATACAAGCCCCAAACCCTATTTCACCTTTGGCAGGCCCAGCTAGTAGCAGCACCTATACTGTTATTCTAACCCTTTTCTGTTATATCCTCTGTCTGCTAGTCTCAAGAACAATGAGAAGGAGGAGGTGGGAGGAGAAGGAAAAGGGTGAGAGTTAGAAGAGGCAGAGAAGGAAGTTTCACAGTCTAGTGCACTCCCATCAGATCAGAGGGGAACATACACAACTTCCCCTTTACAAGCCCTTTTCTGTCCCCTTTCTGGACTGGGGGATAGCTGGGCAGGGCAGGCATTCAGGTACCCACCCAACTGGGCTCTCACAGGCTAAACCTCAAGCCTGGCATGTTCCCTGGGGCCATTACCCAGCATGCCCTTTTCCTCACTGGGGAAGCCACACCCTCTTGTTTTCAAAGTTTTATAACTGTTTTGTTTGTTGTCCAGCAGATTAAATTCTTTGGTGGCTGGGGAGGCAACAAGGGTGGGGGTGAAGAGAAAGGAGGAGAAAAAGGGAGAGAAAATACAAGTAACTTCTATTAAGACCAAAAGATTAAATGCATTCCTTTTGAACACAAAGTTCACCTGTTTTGGAGAGCAGCCAGTGGCCAGAGGCAGTGTCCCCTCCCTCTCTGTGCCTATCCATTCTGGCCTTTTTCACCTAGTAGATTGGCATGTGGTCTTAGACATCCAAGACCATCAGTATTTGAGCTACGACGAAGTAACAGCTAATCAGATTCAGGATGCATACCTAAACAACCACCCCACATTAGGTACCTACTATAGGGCAAACAGATCTCTGCCAGGGTCTATAGGCAGCTAAATTCTGAAGACAGAAAGGTCCCTACAGTGAGCAGTCTGTTTACTTATACTCCAAATCAGAGTCACTAATTCACTGATACCAGAAGACATGTATGTACTTCAAGAAAGTAGCAACGTAACCGCACAGACTATTGCTGTGGGACAATGGTCTTGTACCCTGTAAGGATTTGTCACTTGTATTGTTTTAATAAATGCTGATTGACCAGTAGCCAGCCAGGAAGTATAGGCAGGGCAACAAGAACAGGAGAATTCTGGGAAGAGGAAAGGCTCAGTCTGTAGTCGTCACCCAGATACAGAGGAAGCAAGACGAGAATGCCTTGCTGATAAAAGGTGCCAAGACACACAGCTAACACAGACAAGAAGAATGGGTTAATGTACAATGTAAGAGTTAGTTATTAAGAAAGTCTGAGCTATTAGGCCAACCAGTTTATAATTAATGTAGGCCTCTGTGTATTTCTTTGGGACTGAATGACTGCGAGACCAGAAGGGAGAGAAACCTCCATCAACAGACTATAGTCAGCCTTCCACATCCCCAGGTACTGTCTCCCTGCACTCCAGTTATTATGCATGAACATATATAATATGCATATATATAATGAACTACATTTATATGCACAGACTTTGCTACTATCTTCTAAAGAATTCTTAAAACAATTATTTGACAGCATTTGCTTTGAGTTAGGTATTATAGAAATCTGGGCATGGTTTAAAGTTCATGAGAGGATATGTATAAAATTAAGTAAAAAAAACTCATTTCACAGAAGGACTTCAGCATCTGTGGATCCAATCCTCCATAGATAGGAAATGACTATATTCAGAAATGGCTAAGGAATGTAAAAGAGTAGGAAACAGAAAAGAAAGGAGGAAGAAAGTCAATACTAAGTGTGAACTTAAGACAGGCCTGTCCTATCAAGTCTCCTGATACAAAGTCTACAGCTAGCAATAACTCAAATGGACATAGGGTTTTCCATACTTAATATAACTTTCATTGAGCCATTAACTAATTATTTCACACTCTGGGTTTCCTCTAAGAAGTATGTCCACTTGAACATACACCTAAGCCTTTAGCACCAAAAATAATGCCTATGACTTTCAGAGCTGAGTCCACGCTGAAACTCTACTCTTACCTTCTTTCCAGAAAACATCACCTGATCTTACTTTCTCTATTATCTTTCCCCCCAAACCACAACGACTGTCAAGAGTCCTCTTCATGGGAGCAATGGCCCAGGGTAAGAGCAGTAATGATACAAATACAGAAACAGAACAGATCTTCCCTAGGAAATATAAGAGACAGAATATACTTTCTCTACTTTTTGTATAGGAATTAAGAACCGTTCCTATAAGCTCAGTGGCAAAAATTCTCTCTTCAAAGGAAACTGGATTATTGTTCCAGATCTGTGCCGACATTGTCTCTGCTACTCTCCCAGCTTAAGGATACCACAAAGGCACCCAGGGTTGATTAAAGGTAGAACCAAGGAGCCACTTTATATCCTGATATCTAACTATGCAACACATTAGCCAATGCTTCCAGTGGATGATTTATGTGAGCCAGCTAACAGATAACACAGACACAACACACATGCTGGGAAAGCTCCAGGCATCCCTCACAAATCGAATGGGAAAACCTGAGTTGCCACAGTGAGACTTCCTTTCCTAGTGAGCAACACACAGCAGAAACATGCCCAGATTCAGGGAAATACTCTATGAAGATGTCAAAAAGACTTAACAAGAACTCTTTTCAGGATCATGGGGAATGCCTGGCATTTTAGCCAAGTGCAAGTCAGCTCTCACAAGAACTCTAAGCAATCAGACAAACAGGAGAAGAGTAAAGATATTCTTAGTTCTCCTTCTCCTCTCTAATGTATAAAGAAAGAAGTGAAGGCCTCAGAGATCCAGAATACTGCCAAGGACCTCAGTGCTCCACTCCCTAGTCTAGCTGGAGTATAAGACCTGGGTTGGAAATCCAAAGCTGGGAACAAGTCATTAGGCCCTGAGAGGGCTCTTTCTGACTCAGTTAAGTCATGACAAGGCCAATACCACCCTCTGCTCAGTGCTGTGAAACCCAGTGAACCAGCTAATGTGAAGAGATCTAAGTGTGTAGTGACTAAGGCTTCTTAACACTCCCGAGAATCCTTAAGACTTCTCCACATGTTCCCAAGCCCAGGGGTTCCTACCCAGGCAGCTTTGGAGATTTGTAGACAGACTAGAGTTCCAACCACAAAAGAAAAGAAGGCTAAATAAACGCAAAGTAAGTCCTCTTGGCACAGGGGCAGGCCTTAAACAGAATGCCTTCCTTGAACATACAGGGTCTTTCAATCTAAGTCCTGCACCACAGCCAGCTCCCATGTGTGTGCACATCTCCCACGCCACTAAGAGGGAACAGTGTCCTATCCTGTCACCTGGTAGGTCCTCACCAAGTCCTTTCATTCACTTACCCCCTTCTCTTCACAGTCACCCACCCAAAAACCCATTCCTACTACCTACGCAAAACCCATCACACTACGCACAACCCTCATTCACACTAGCACTAGGGTGCCTCTGTGGAATAAAACTTGGTTGCTCTTAGGCCTCCAAGGTCCTTCCTTTCTCCCTCTCAGCAACTTGGGTTCATTTTCCTGGCTTTGAGTTTCTAGCTAAGCAAAATCTTCATGAACAACCATGACCCTATGTGGTTCCCTTCATCCTATTCCTGTACTCTACCCACAAAGTCATGGCTCTACAGCATCAAGCTCTGTACAGACCATGGGGCCTCAAGAGTATTTTCTTGCTTATTAGCCCATAAGCAGCTGGAAGGAGCCAACAAGGAACCAAACCCAGTGTATGCTTTCCTCATAGCCAGTGACCAGGAAAATGAAGGAAAGCAAGGCCCTTCTACAGACGGCAGGCTGATTAAAAGGACAGTGTCTCTTACTTATCCCAGAGGCAGGCCATAAATATAAAAACGTGACCTGTAAGAGTTCATATCCTCCTCTAAAGCTGCAGTCTTGGGGACAAACCCAAGCCAGGGGACAGAGCCAAGATATCCACTGAACAATTCATAGCCCTAGTAAGAAAAGGATACAGTGGAATCCAGATGGTGTGGACCAATCAAGTCCCTGGGTAGGGCACCTTGCATTTTACTATTGCCAGCCATGCCATTTCAGCTTCAGTATCACAGCTGTCTTCCAAAACTCATAGACTCAGAGGCCAAGGAAAAAGTGTCAGGCATGCTTAGATCCTTCAAGGCATGCTAACTGTCCTGCCTGCTTGGCCGGCAACACACAGCAGAAGTCAGGTCTGAAAGAGGGAAATGGGCAGGGTGGTACAGCCCTGATTCACAGAGACAGCTGTGTGACAAAAGGCAAAGTCAAGATCCTTTCTGCTCTGTACCCACTTTCCCAATGAGGCAAAGGAAGGGCTGTGAATGGCAGCAGAGGCCATCAGAGTTGGGCACAAGACCCACGGTTCTCAGTCACGGCCAGCAGCACGTCTGGTTTCAGGTCTCCAGTGGGGCTCATCTTGAAGAACCAGGTTGATTCTTTTCCACTTCCCAGCTATAGAGCTGACGGAACTCGCCTCTTTGTTTAAAGTTTTGCCCCCTCCATCCCTTCGATATCCTCACAGACCACTGATGCAGTGACTGAACTTGTCTAGCTCCTTGAAATAACAGATAACTCATCCAAATTGACCTTTCTTGGCAGGGATCTCAGAGGCTTGTCTCAAAGGGAGAGACAAGACAATTAAACATGTGAGGTGGGATTCATTAATCTTCCTTGGACAGCAGTGAGGGAGCAGGGAAGGTGAAACACAATGCCAGCAGAGTAACTGCACGAGCTGGCTGGGATTGAGATTCCACAGGTACCTAGTAGGATTATCCAGGATTATTTCTTTTCTCCTCAGACCCTAGTCACCTGGCTGTGTTAGTTCCCACTAACTCTAGGGGCTAAGAACACTGCCAGCAATGACAGACAGGGACTTCTGACTATCACAGCAAGCACTAGCTGTCTGCTTTCCGGTTTGTGTCTACAATGGAGCCGCCTTCCCAGTTTTGAGGGAGATCATCACTTTAACAACTCAATAGTGCTGTTGTTGTAAGGCAGAGGAAAAGTATTTCCCTGTCAAGTGCCTGGAAATATTTTGAAGACAACTGAACAACTGAAGATCTAAAGAATAAAACAATCCATTCAAAGGAAAACCCCAAGCAGAGAAAAATCCAGAATCCAGTCACTGCTCAGCCTAGCCTAAACTTTAGACCCCAGACCTAGCCTAATTCCCTTATAGGCTCAGTGTATCCAGAGTAAGGCAAACACCCTTTCTGCACAGGAAAGAACATGCTTGAGCCCTGGACAGCTCCCAGAACTTTAGGGATTCTAACAGGAACTGCACCCAGCAGCCAGGAAACTTTCTTTACTTCACTGTGGGAAGTAAAGGTGCCCTGGTACTTCCATACCCTGTCCAGCACTCTGCCAGTTACCCCATTCATAGAAAAGCCAGGAATGGAAGAATGGAGAGAAAAGAACAACTGTTGGAGGTTCTGAATGGTCAAGTTTGAGGGAATAGATCCAGGGAGCAGTCACACTCCAGCTGCCTGGGAGGCAGACTCGGGCCTTTCATCTGTTGCTTCTAGTTTTTAATCAATAGCTGGATATTTAATCCACCAGCAAGACTAGGTCCCTGTTACATCAGACCACACCTGAGGTCAAGGAACCACACAAATTGGTGGCTCTGGTATACCTCCAAGAAGGAAAAGACTATCTAACCTACTATGCTCCATCACCCAACACTTACTCACTACCCATCTTCCTTCCCAGGACAACTTCCTTTCCCTGTCTTGCTATAGGGGGTGAAGATTAAAAAAAAAAAGAAAGAAAAAAAAGAAAAACCAGGTATGTCTCTTAGACCAGTAGCTGAGAATGCTCTCATTTATCCTAAAGAAAAAAAATCAAAGGGAAGAGAAAGGGGTGTGGGAAAGCACACAGTCAGAGGTCCGGAAAAGTGAGGAAAGGTCAAAAGATATTTGTGAGCAAAGCAAGTCAAGCAGGAAACAGAGGAGACTCTGGAAGCTGGTATTTGAGGTAGGGCATAACCACCTTTGACAAAACTGAGTGCCCCAGTCTTTCCTTCTCTAAACATGGCGTCCTACTGGCCCTCATCCCACCTCAGCAACTTCATCCAGCACCTGAAACAGGAAAAGGAAGAGTAAGTATGGCAGATCCAAGCCAGATATGGACATACACAACTTCCAGCCCTAGGAGATAACTCACGTTCCACATTGTGGTTATGATAGAAGTACTCTTCTCCCACAGGGAAGGGTAGACAGGCCTGATAAGAACTGCTTAGCTCAAGGCTATATATAGTTGAGGTTCCTACCAGCCTGGAGATTTGGAGCTAGAACTTGGCAGATCTATGCTAAGTGCTGGCAAGGACCATCCTCATGCAGCTAGCCAGTGAGGAGTCTTAACAGCACAAGCTGGGCACAGTGAGTACAGCAGGGCCCTTCATGAGGGTATTAGAACTCCTTACCAAGGACACTACTGGATCCATTTTAGAGAAAACTGGCTTTTAAAGTGTGAGCCTAAGGGAGATATGTGGTGGCTGAACAATAACTTCCAGCCTTTCCTTTTGAAGGACAAAGGGAGGACACATAGGAGAGGAAGAAGGTATAGCGGCCCAGGATTATAGATACCTATTCACTTTGCATATCTGAAAGCAGAAAAAACATACAAAAATGAAGATGAACACTTACCTACTGAAAGAGTGGTCAAGAAGCTCCTCTTTTCTGTTCCAAAACAATGCAAGCAAACTTCTAGCCAGCGGAATTATGGCTTTGATGCACAAACATCATCCTCAGCTGAGCCTGAGTTGCCAAGAGGTTGTCAACTACTTATAGGTAGAGCAGTACTCTGTCATGTTCTCTGCTGGGAAGAGAAAGAAAAGTAGATCAGCTGGGCTCTGCTCACAAAACCAATCAAGCAATGATCTGCAATTACATTTTATATGTAGCCCCTGGGACAATAGTCCTCAGCTGTGACAGATGCAAAATAACCCTGGGCAGAGCAATGTGAAGAAGGACCAGCACTGGTGGGTACAACATCTGATTGAGTACCTATCCACCACCCTTTGGTCAGGGACACACTCACACAACAGAGTTCCCTGAAACATGGCATTCAGGGTTTCATCATATGCACAGCTCAGAACTCCTACACGTATGCAGACTTTCTAGTCAAGATGTTCTCTACTCAGACACAAAAGCTAGAAGCTTCAAATACCTTTAAGAGCACCGTGAGTATAGACAGCTCGTTCATACGCCTGTTGTGCCCCACTGTGCTGTGACCTCAGTCATAGCTTCCTGCCCCCATTTGATTCTCAGGCTCAGGAGATGTACCTCCTAAAGATCCAAAATGAGTCATTCTAGGTGATCTTTGGGTAGAAAAGCAAATGTCTACACCAAAATCAATGGCTAAAAAGTTAAAAGTGCTACCTGGAAAAAGTCTGAATGAAGTTCAGGGTCAGGATGCCCCTCATTCCCAAACTTAAATTGTTTGTTCCTCAACCTAGACTGTAACGAGGAAACCAGAGAGAAAAATCCAATAATTTGACCAGGATACAATTGCGACAGAGGCACGATGGGTGGGGCAGGGCATCATGTGCCTTTAGCACAATGCTGCGGGAAAAGCCTAGAACCCCGAGCTTCCATAATGATGTGCTAACGGGGGCAGAAGGAAGATGGGGAGAGAATTCATGTCATAGGAAGTGAGGAAGATGAAAGGAAAAAAGTAAGCTCTGTCACACCATCCAAGGAAAGAGAAAGCTGACATCCTGCAGAAGAGATGCCTTCAGGTTAGGGAAAGTGGGGAGGACCACCATCCACACAAATCTCAGAAGATAAAGGGTATTCTGGCATCTTGCCTCTACTGGAGAATCTACTCCAGGGGATTATAGTACACTCTCATGGAGGATCTCCTTGCCTAATCTTGAGAAGGAGTCACCTTCTATCCTCAACAAGACCAAACCCACTCATACAGACCCACTGAGAAATCCCAAAGGAGATCCAGCTCCAGAAATATGTCTATCATCTGGGACCAGTGAAAATAATTTATAAAACAAAGAAGAAAGAAAAAAGGAGAAGGAAGGGAGAGAAGGAGGGAGGGAGGAGAGAAGGGAGGGGTGGGCAAAAGGGTACTGTTTTCTAAGCTCGCTGAATAACACAATCATGTCTCTCCTCTGAATTTAAAATCCAAAGGTCTCAGAACACTTATGAGCGGTCTGGTGTCTCCCCATCCCTAAAGCCTAACAGTGGCCTTCTTAATACCCAGCCCTCCCTAAAAATGACCCAAAGCTGAGAATTGGTCCAGAGCCCCAATGAGCTCTTTTTGCTGCTTTCATGTTGTCAGAACATTTTGGCTGTTCGGCTGAGAGCTCCATCTCCCGGCTCCCAATACACTGAGTCATCTTCCAACGAGGAAAAAAAAATGGAAACACACACACACACACACACACACACACACGCACACACAACAAAGCAGCCGTCACTAGGGCCTAGACTGCTGTTGACAGGACTCAGTTACATAGCCCAGAATTGGTGATGAGGGGCATCAGGGTGCTCAGAGCATCAGCCACTATAGAGATTCAGCAAAAAGAGAAACAAACCTAGGATCAAAAGGCTATCAGGAACATTCCCTGCTAACCCCCGTTCTGCTAACACCCCTCTGTTTCCTGCTTCAGAAACAAGGGGGGGCACCCATCCCTGGGAGAACACCACCATCTTGCAGGCCTGAGGTACAAACTACCAAGACACTCTCCTTTATGCTTGCTGTGACAGCATGGAAGTATATAATTCTTCCCTAATTTGCTAGTCACCTGCTAGTCTCTCATTTTACATGCCCAATAAGTCCCCAGGCAGGGAAAGAAGGCTTCAGGCAAATCTACAAAGAACAGACAATACAACAGACATGCCTATAGAACAGGCTTCTTCTAGGGCTCTACTTTACAAACTAAGGTCACATATATGGGTGAGAAATAGAATGAACTGTCTAAAATCACCCAACTGGGACTGGAGTACAGTCCAGGTATGTCCAGTCCAATGTGTGCACCTGCCTCAACAGGGCTTACTCTCCTCTGAAGGTGTTCCTACCTACCCACCTCTGGCTGATCTTCCATGGGGAAGGCAAGCAAAGCAACTGAAGTCTGTTCATTTCAGGACAAAAAAAATATATCACCTTGACTGAATCTGGCCAAGAAGGAAGAGGAGAATGTTATAAAGCAGGTATAGGAATGGACCAGCTGAATGACCTAACACAGTATGAAGAGGAGGGTGTCATCTTCTAACATCTAGAAAACATGGAGGATTACAGAGAAAAAAGACTTTGGAAACTGGGGCTCTTGTCAGCCACAGGACTCTCCTTAAAGGGTTGTGATAAAAAATAAACAAGTAACTGTTCTTGAAGAATCTAACACGGCAGCCGGCAACAGAAGCTCAGAATATTCTTCCCCCTTCCCCAGGCTTCTTGTTAAAGTACAAACTCTGATAGAAAACACATGGAATAACACATAACAAAATACTAAGAAAGAAAGGAGAATTGTAACAGTGGTTTTCTGCTTAGAGGCTGCTCAGGGAGAGGTCCGTGAAGACAATGGGACTGCAACAGGTAGAAAGCAGGCATGGAAAACACCAGTATTGAAAAAGCAGAGAAATGAGTTGGTCGGTTTTTACCTGAGGAAGGCTTCTTTGAAAGCTAAGGCCACTTTCAGAGAGCCCTGAATATCCTACTGATTGGGAGGAATTTCAACTTGACAATGATAGGAAACCATTTTAAATCTCTGAGCAGGAAGACAAGATGGCCGCTATCCGCAGCAGGGCCTAGAAAGGGTTGGGCAGCAGGGAGCCTCTCTAGAAGAGCAGTTAGAACTGTAGTCCTGTAGCCCTGGCAGGGGGCACGGAGGAAAGGCAAGGCCATGTGACCAAATGCTGCTGCCTGCTGTGTCCCTCACCCCCATCTCCCCATCCCCATGTGGAGGCTGCCAGGGACAGAGTCTATTTGAAGAACACAAACCACAGGTCTGCCACATTTTAGATGAGCTGCTGGGTCTGCCTCTACTCTCCTCAAACACTAGGCTCTTCATAGAACATCTCTGAGTTTTAGGCTAACTAGGGCATGGAAGCCAAGTGCCCACACTTTAATGATGGGACCCCAGGCCATGGGACCCTGACCCAGGTTTCCATTTCAACCCCCACCCAGTGCTGTGACCCAGGGTGGGATCAGGCAGTTCTGCCTCCAGACCACCTTCAATGCAGCAATCATAGCTACATCCATCTACATAGCGCCTGCACCCCTCTACCACAGACCCTGACTCCCACCCACTTCTCCGAACAGGCATAGCTGGGCCAGCAAAAGCAACAGCACCAGCCACCATGTGGAAGACCAGCAGAGATGCCTTCAAAATGGCAGCCTCAGAGGAATCCGGAACCCAGGGAAAGGAACGCTATGGACAAGGAAGGGGAACTGCCAACCCCTCCCAATAGGGTATCACACCTTCCCTCATACTAATACTGTGTCAGGTCTTCTTCACAAAGTCCCTGCCCCCAAACCAGATAGGGTAAAAGGGAAAAGAGGACACTACCTCCACCTCCAAGCCCCAGGGACCATATGTGACACAGGGTACTCAGAAGAACATTCTGGAGCCCATGTCCCCAGATGAGATAGCAGACCACTTCTGTACTGAAATCTGGTAACTAAGTGGACAAAGGCTAGCCAGCCCATACATGTTCCCCAGCAGACCCTCAGCTGTGAGCCCCACGTAGTGGGGAGGTAGGGTTGCAAAGCAGGCTTGAGAAGGCACAGGCCACCCTGAGTTATATAACAATCAGGGAGGTGTTTGTCCCAGGCCAGAGACCCAGGGCGCACTGCGCTCTAGATGCGCAGTCATGGGTGGGGCCACTGTACATGGCACAGGGCCCAGCAAACCCCCTCCCACAAATGAGACCCACCACAAGGACAACACAGGATGCTAGCACTCTGATTTTCCAGCTTCCCTCCCCCAATATCAGACAGTTACCGCTGCCCCAGTTTTATTCTCCATCTCTTAGTTCCCTAGACTGACAAATCATTCTAGCAGGAGCCCTTCGAACCTCCACCCACTCACTTTTCGGGAAACCTTACAACAGCCAGCTTCCAAGCAATGTCCTGAGGTTAGTCCCACGGCTCACCTTTCCAAGCACAAGATAGCAGCAGCTTCCAAAAGGCAGGTTCTTCCAAGAGTCTGAGGCCCTTTGGATGACCAGAGCATCAGTGTAGATCCCTTCACCTGGGAGCAGACCACTCAAATAGGAAGCCCAGGGTAGTGACGACAGCAACAGCAACTCTCCCTACCTTGCCCGATGGTTTCCAGGGGAGCCAAGAATTATTTCTGCCGCAACACTGAGGTGTGGCAGATTGGAAAATTCCCTTTTCTGACACCAAAGCAGAGGACAAATATTTTCTTCCAATTTGGTCAGTCCTCCTCAAACCAGTCTCCCCAATCTCCTCCCTCAAAAAAAATAAAAAATAAAAAAGTTTGGGGCACTCTAAGCTCTTCTTCCTTATAGTGACTGAAATTTTACAAAGGTAAAGGAAGAAGCAGCGACTGGGCAGTCTGAAGCAGGCAGACACAGGCACCTACGCACACCCCTAAAAGAGATTTTAGAAGCTGCTGGGCTTCTCCTCCCTCCCCTTTAAGCAAGTGAAATGCAAATTCAGATTTGATACCCTGTCCTCAGCCAATCAAAAAGAGCTTTTCACCTGCCACTGGCCCTCCTACCAATGAGAGGAAGTGTCTGAAGCAAGAGCCCTCCCCTGGCCAATGGAAGACCAGCTCAGTCACTTAGTTAATGATGCAGCAGTACAGGGAAGGCCATCACATGTGAACTGGAAGGGAGCCAACATGGAGACACAGAGAACGCAAGGTAAACAACTTTCCAACGCCAAAAGGATGACATTTAATCTCTAAATGCTAGCTTCCCACCTAGGCTCATCCTTAACCCTTCTGCTGGCCTCTCAGGTCCCAGGAGCTGCACTACCTGTCCCCACAGAGCTCCTAACAAGATGCAACAGTGACTGCGTCACCGTTCTCCACTTTTCTCAACTACGCAGTGACAACCTCCCAGCTTCACCCCACTTCTCCCAGCCCACACCCCACCCCATGCTTATGCTCTCTACCGCCCCAGATGCCCAGGACTAGACATTTTAACAAGGGAATGGCTGGGTAAACAGTCCCTCCTGACGGCTTTCTTGACACTTCTCATCCTCTTCCTTTCCCCTAAGACAGCACAGATGGACACTGACACCCAAACAACCTGGAAAACTAGCCTCTCTGTCCACCAGAAGAAAGCTGGGTAAAGGGTGGGAGCTTAAGTGAGAATCAGGGGATGGTTCACTCCTCCCCTCTACCCTGGTCAGGCCTAAGTAGCTGACATTAAGGGAGAGGAAATTAAAGTGGAAAACAACAACAACAACAAAACCCTCCAAGGGGGAAGGGGAAACAACAGCAAAAAGAAAGGGAGAAGGTGAGAAAAAACAGAGCACCCACATACCCTAGACATGCCCTTATCACCCAAAATACATACGTGAAGGAAGAAGTAGGTTATGCCATCAAGTCCTTAAGCCCCAGTGGACCACCAGCCGTCTCCTGCGCAGACCCAAATTCCTATCCAGACACAGGGTGCCGCAGTCCAGAACATTCCAGAATCCACTCTGATTAAGTCTTCCCCTGCCACCCCACCAACTCTTGTATCTACTCCTGCCCCTCATCTTACCTCCTCCCTATGGGAACCGCCCATGCCACCTTGCGTGACATCTTAGCCTAGGCTACCCAGAGGCCTCTGGCCCCCGACAGATTTCTGAACGCTTGGCGGAATCTGGTGCCCAGTGTTGCTATGACTTGTTTCTTGATTTCTCTCTCTGCTGCAGCACGGCTGCTGCTAGCAGACCTATCGACAGCTTGTGTGTCCGTGCTGGCTCCCTTGCTCTCTCTCTCTCTCTCTCCTTCTTTCTCTGTCTCCCTTTCTCGTCTCCTCCTCCTCTCTCTCCTCTCTCTCTCTCTCTCTCCCCTTCTCTCTCCCTCTCCCTCTCCGCTCTGAGCTCTGTGACGCAGATCTAAATTCTCCAGTCTGCTCCTTGTGTTGCAGAAGCAGAACTGCAGCTTTTCCCCTGGAGAGGCAGCGGGCAGTGCCAAGGCTGGTCAAACAAGGGAGAAAAAAAAAGTTGGACCTTCATTCTGTTTTCTTGGCCACATTTTCAGCCTTTTTTCCTTTTTCATACCTAACAGCTCCAGAACACACAGGTCTCTATCCCTGCAACCTCTCCTCTTCCTTTGGAGCTTCATGGCAATAAGATTAGCTTTAACTCTTTGAGTGGCAGCCTCCCGGCCCAGCCAGGGCTGTCCTGTACTACTAAATGTTGCGTCATCTTTTCTTGAGCCCTACGGGCTTCTCCTAGCCATAGGCTAAAATAGACCTCACCATGAGACTACTATCCCATTAACCCTTTCTGCTACAGACAAGTCCAAAATTACAGCCACAGCTGTTTTCTGGAATTATTTTTGCCTTTTTCTTTCTCCTTTTTCAGAATTTTCTTGTTTTATTTTATTTTGCTTTTAGCCATGGAATCAGGACTTTTATATCCTGACTTTCCTAAAGATAAAAAGCATAATTAAAACACTGTCTGCTTAACCCGAAAACGAGATCTTTCTATCAAGTAAGGTTTATTTCAAAAACAAACCAAACAGCAGCCTGAAAAAATCCAGAGTAATGTACCTCTATTCATTCAGTGTTCAAAATTTTAGGACCTAGATAAGTATATGTCCAATAATTTCCCAAGAGGCACATAGGCCACACAGTCTACGATTCATTGCTGAGTCATTTGTTCCCAAGAAAAGCCTTCTAACAACAAAAAAGACAACAAACGGAGGGATGTCCAAGCCTGGACCAGAGATAGCCAATACCTGATTCTTCCCTCAGGATTGGTGACCAACCAAGATAAACATATACCGGCCCAACCATCAATCATTGGGCAATAGTTTAGTGTACCCACAAACCCAGAAACTCTTACGAGGAAGGTGTTCCACTGATGCTTCAGAGGCAGGTGGAAGTTACTTTAGGATATTGACAGCTCTCAACAGCAGCAAAACACAGAACTTCTAACATCCCCCTTCCTTGAAATGCTTCCAAGAAGAGCTCAGACACCAACCCAATGAATTCTACACACCCAGACACATTCAACAAGGCTCACGTTCCAATCATGTGTGTGTGTGTGTGTGTGTGTGTGTGTGTGTGTGTTTCTCATACCAGCCTCTAACCAGATGTTTCCGCCGTCTTCAGGTTTTAGGGCAGTAAGCTGATTCATCAAGTGCATCACATCATGATCGATCTTGCACCTTTCAGGAAGAATAGGAACAAGAGACCAGGAAACCACTCCTTCTATACCTACCATCCTACACAGACTTTACACAACCACTCTGGCCAACATTTTAGCCAGGAGAGAGAAGGACCTCTTGGAAGACAACCTGGTAATCCCTGGTTTTAAAAGAAGCCTGGGGCATCTGTGCCAGGCTCCCAGCAGAGGGGAAAGTGCTTCAAATTTACACCTTCTGGGAAGCAGGGTAGAGTATGCCAATAAAGAAGTTACCTACTGATCTGATGACCAAAGGCATATGGCTTTGATGTCACTTAAAGCAAGTCCCCCAGAACGATCCTCTGCTCACCCAAGTCTCTATTTGCCAGTGTCGTTCTCCACAGGGAAACACACACACACAAACACACACACACACACACACACACACACACACACGCGCGCACGCGCCTAAGTTCATGTCAGGACATTCCTGATTTATCCATGAGTCCAGGATCAAATAAACAAAGAGCTCTGCCAGAGAGCCTTCTCTTTCAGAAGAGGGAACTAGAGGGAAGTAGGCTCAGCACAGCGTTAGCCCATAACTCCACAAACTTGGTGAATGACGTGGCTTCTCAGCCCCATGGCAATAAGAACGTCATGGGTGGGTGGAAATAAGAAGAGGTAAATCATGAGAAACAGTCAAGAGGTGCACCAAACCAGAGTAGGGACACACAAGGTTATAGGGCATTAGGAGTGAGGCCACTGTGGTCTACAACAAGACTGTGCTAAGATTTCACAGAGAAATGTCCATGATAGAAAGGATGGCTTGCAAAATGTGACACTGTGTAGGAGGACTTGTTTCAGTTTTCTTCCTACAAGCCCATTTAACCCTCAGACTTTTACTAAGATTAAAGCAGTCATTTTAGGTGCCGCTGACTAATTCTAGGTCTTTCTTCTATTAACCTGATTCCAAGGAGCACGGAGAACAGAAAAATCCAAAAGGGATAACCAGGAAGCAGAGATGAATTGAATTCCAAAAACACGGGCTGGTGTTTACTTAGCAAGCATGGCCAAACCTACAAGGAAGCAGTTTTACAGGGTGTTACGTGTAGTATTTGATTTGGGGGCGGGGATAAGGATAACTCCTGAGCAGGGACAGGATACTGCCTTCTGCCATCTATACTAAAAGGCCTGTCTGGATCCTGAAAAGGCAGGGTGTCAGCTCCTGCCCAATAGCTCCAAGTGTCTTAGTTTCTCAACTGCTACAGGCTTTGTGAACTAAACAAGTTCTCCAGACACAGTTAGTTCTCCTTGGCCTCCAAAGGATATGGGTCAAAATTTCAAAATTCCAAAAACCATGTCTCTTTTTTCTTTAAAGGGACAGAGCTAAACTTTGACCCATCCTTGTCCAGGGCGTGAATTGCATGCACTCTGTACTGGCCACAAACTCCATTAACCACATCAGTGGACAAAAGTAGGGTTCCTGCTGGCCTGCTGTCTTTATTTTTTTTCTCCCATGAGACCCAGCTCTTAGTGGAAATAGGGGAGCTGTGCAAGAAGCTAACATACACTTGGAACATTTAGGGCCCAAGTGTGCATCCCAGATAAACTAAATATAAATCTGGTTCCCCATGGAAGTGGCCAGCTAGAAACATACTGTAGTACACTAGATGTGGTGGGTGGGCAATTTTGCTAAGAACCTGGGAGTAGACAAATAGCTGGGGCCTGGTGACCTCAGGAGGCAAAACATTCACCAAGTACCTAGTAAGTGCTATGCTAATACATAGTACCAAAGTGCAGGAAATGGGCCAACATCTCAGACAAATTTGCCAGCTTAGTGTCCTAGAAGCATTCTCAAATTCGCATTACAGATACAAAAAAAAAATTCTATTCTAACTCTTTAAAAGTTTGAATTTGCTTTTTCAAAGAATTAATAGTAAACATACTGATCAATCCGTAAGATGGCCCATAGAGGCCCAGTTTCTCCCTTTTTGAAGTAACCAACTACAACATTTCTCAGCCAGACAAGTAATAAAGAAGAGAAGCAGTTCAGGAAAGACTGTCCCAAGAAGGACTATGCCATGCCAATCCTTGCAGGCTGCCCCTCCATCTCTGTGCTCAGGGATATTTGAGAAAGGAGATCACAGAGTTCAGACAGTCCAATTTTTCAGAACAAAAGCTTTATGTTAAACTCCAAGATTTTAAACACTGCCAAAAAATCTGTAAAGTCCCCATACACCTACAAAACTTGCAGGGTGTTCATGGGTCCAATAACGAATGTGTGATGCCAAGGAAAACAAGTGCTGTTAGAGAGGACCGCAACAAGAAAAAGCCCCAAAAGAAAACCAACATACAAATGTTGCCATTTGAAGAAAACAAAGGCAATCAAAGCATTCAGATCAAGCCCTGATAGATGCCGTTGGATGCTGTATCAAAAATAATTGTTGTCAGGCAGTGGTGGTACTCTGTACTCAGAGAAACCCTGTCTCGAAAAACAAAACAAAACAAAACAAAAAAAGTTAGGTAGACATGATGACATGATTTCCATTAAAGTACCAGCATTTGTAGCCCTCCTTGACCAGCTAGCAGTGCAGAGAAATCATGTTAGTACACTGGCTCTCTTTCCCACTGAGGGCTACTCCCCTGGATGCCAGTAGAAGGTCTGATTAGGATTTTTAAGATAAGACTGGAAGAGATTATCATAATCTAACACCATCCAAGGCATAGGCATAGGGCCCTCCACAGAAAACACTGCAACCAAGATGCTGTTTTGCCTCTTTGTGACTCAGTAACTCTGATCATTCTTTTTTTTTTTCCTTTTGATTTTCGAGACAGGGTTTCTCATTAGCTTTTTGGTTCCTGTCCTGGAACTAGCTCTTCTAGACCAGGCTGGCCTCGAACTCACAGAGATCTGCCTGCCTCTGCCTCCCGAGTGCTGGGATTAAAGGCGTGCGCCACTACTGCCCGGCTCTCTGATCATTCTTTAGAGAATTTGAACAGCTAAAGCACAGCAAAGAACAAATCTCTCCATAGGTAATGAGCCTTTTGTTGTCTCTGTAGCCTCACAGAACAAGCTTGCTCTCCCCAAGTCTTTTAGATATTTTACAGTAGTTTTTACAACTTAAGATATAAGCCTCAACAAGAAGGCTCAGAGAACGAAAGGGAAATGAAAAAGGAAGAGGGGAAAAAGAAACTAGAGAGGAAAATTCTTAGAATAGTTGATCAAAATTTGTAAGACAAAGAAGAGTTAAAGTCACATAGGCAGCATTCATGAGAAAAGAGATACAACTGGGTGAAGCAGCATGGGAAATAAAAGAAAATGCAAGCTAAGGCCAGCCATCAGGCTTGCAGTAATCCAAGAGCCACTCGTTAAAAAGCTGGAAATGGGAGAAGGTTCCTAAGTGCAGAACATTCTTCTTCTCACTGGGGGTAGAATGGGGAGTTTTCTTCCTGAGGATCTGTTGGAGGACCACATATTCTACATGTGACCCACTTCCATCCTCTGGTGCTACACTACATGAATATCTTCACCTTTCTTTCTTCCTTCCTTTCACTTTTTAGTGAGGTCATTAAAATATAAAAGTTTCTCATTTTAATACCAACCAATTTATCAGGCCTTTATAGTGAGGGGCTTCCTGTGCCATCTTTAAGGACTGTATACCTATCCCAAGGTCATGAAGATATTATTAGTGTACACATGAAGCTTTATTTTAACACCCACATTTAGATCAGTGATCTTGCTAAAATTTATTTTTTATATGGTCCAGATCCATTTCTTTCCTCAATCTTATCCCACTGAACAAGCAGTGTTTATCAAAATGACTATCTATTCCCTACTATCAGCAACACATAAATCTTTGTCATAAATCAGGGGTCCCAAGATGTTTATCTACTTCCAGGCTTCCTATTCCTTTCCTTTAATCAAAAATAAAATAGAACTAGCATGTAGCATAAACCTGTAACCCAGAGGAATAGTAAGTTTGAGGTCTGCCTATATGCTATTACATAGCACTATGCTCAAAACGGGGTGGGGTCTTTGAATGTTGACCAGTGATAAAGCGCTTGCCTGGCATATGTAAAAAGGCTTAGGTTCAACCCCCAGCACTTCAAAGAGAAAAGGAAAGAGGGAGAGGGAGAGACATAAGTAGGGGCCATTATAAGGCTTAAGCAAGCACATATTAAAGTAAGCTTCACATGAACAATCTGAGAAGGAAAATAGAAAGAGCAGGAACGAACTATGAAAATCACCATAAGATATAGAAGGAAGCAAGAAGAAAGGCAGAGGAAGAAAATGAGTCTTACTTAATGTGGGCAACAACAGAACTATTTAGAGTACAGAGAGTTCTAGCGATGACCTGCACCCAAACCCAATTTATACTACTTAGCTGTGCAACCTAAAGTAAGTCACCATAGTCTTTCCAAGTCTGGGCTTCCTAATCAGCAAAATAGAAATTCCTATCTAGTTATAGTTCCCATAGAACTAGAAAGCATAGTATTATAAGTATTTTTAAAGTACTCTGAATTATTAATAGTGATACCATAATAGTGATACTGCTAGCCTACTGAAGAATTCCTGACTTTACCCAAACACTTATTAAATATATAATATTAAGTACACAGACTGGTTAAAAACTCCTGACTCTCAAATGAAACAGATTTAAATCTGAATTCTTGTGCAGTGTCATTACTAGTTATATAAACTTGAACAACTCAAGTAACTTTCCTGCACTTCTAGCTTCAATTTTACCTGTAGATCAGGGGTTTTTCTTGGAGACAATACAAAATTACTTATCCCAAAGCCCAGGCCAAAGAAAGCAGTTCAACTGATCCTAGCTAACACTGTAGCAAGGAAAATAACAATGAAGATAGTGATTTTGCACATCTTACAACAAAAGCTACTCACTAGTCCTGCAATACCTAGCATCCTCAGGTCTTCCATCCAGTACTGACTATTTCATATTTATGAGAATAACTAGACAAAAACAAGTGTGTTCAGGTCCAAGACAGGTGAGATTTGAAGACAAAAGGCAAAAAAGGATGACTAATATGCATGGTAGACATGCCCAGTTCTGAATTCATAACAAAAATGGAGATGAACTTAGCATAGCCAGAGCCCCTTGCAGAATGCGGAAAGGGCTCTATCACAAAGGGGCATGTGTGGGTAAGAGCAGGACTGGAACAGCAGACACTGTGACCAGTGTGCTACACTTTTATGCATGTACTTTCTTCTGGACAGACTGAGTCACTCTGCCTCTCTTGCCTAGGCTGCTTCCCAGCACTTCACGTGAAACTGAAAGAAGTCAAGGATCTGTGAAACCTCTGAACACTAAGGTCCTGCCCTACCCATCACTCCTGTCTTGGCAAGGTGGCCTGTACCTGCTATCCTGATAATGTCTGGGGGCCACTGACCTGTCCCTTTTTCAGGGACAAGGGTGCAAATTCTTGAGACTCCCTATGGGCCTTTTGGCTGGCTGCTCTTAAAGTCCTGGTCCTGTCAATGGAGGGAAATAATCTGCAGGCATTGAGCATGCTGGGCCATGTGAATCAGAACTAGAGATCTGTAATCCTTTCCTCAACTGTGGACTACAGCCTGTGCCACAGAACAGACCAGGCTGTTGATATGAGGATCTTGGCCCATATGGGTACAGGCTGTTGTCTCAAGGACATGTAGAACCCAGACAAGTGAATACTCTCCTAACTATGGTGACCTACGTGACTACTGAAACTTAGTGACATGTGCTTTTAAAAGGGAGTCTCTTCCCTATTAAAAAACAAATCCTGCTTTATTTCACTGAGTCAGATCTAAACATCAAGACTCATGAATACACAGGGCCCTCACTTCAGTTTTCATTTCCATACCGCTTTAGCCTTAATGCAGTACATCAGGGTAAAGACCCACAGCCTAAGACAGAGCAGGAGAGAACACAGTTATCACATATGGTCAGGGCATAGGACCATGCTTTCAGCAACCAAGTGCCAGCTTGAAGAGCTAAATCAGAGAAAAGAATTTCAGGGCCAAGGCTATCATTTGGACAGGGGAGAGACTGTAAACCACCTAAAACATGGTAACACAACCATTTAGGGTAGTATCCAGGGTATAGTTACATAATGGTACTCATAATGTAAAATCTTATCAAAAGTACAGTTCCACAAAATGTGTGATAATTTGAAGTATCTTCTAAAGTTTGGGGGAGAGAGCTGTTGACCACAGTAAGGAAATGTTAAGATTATACCCTTCTAGAGAGTTGCACTCTCTAATGCCCTCTGGGATGTTATCCTCAAGCTAGGCTCTACTATAACCCTATAAGGTCAATGTTCTCTCCCCAAAGGCAGAGCAGCAATGTCCACTGTATTTTAAAGTCAAATCGTCTCACTTTATATTTCCCAACACCTTGCAAAGTGAGAGACAAGAAACATTCACCAACCTCCCTTTGAAAACTTCAACTCTTCTGGAGGCCAGGGTGAACACTTAGAAAGCAAGCAGAATCTACAGAATGAAATGAACTGTTAGCATAAAGTACTGTGAGGAACTCTACTGTGGTCAACAGGACCCCCATCAGCAGAGGCAGATGATATGGAAAGCCAAGTCTAGTCAGTCAGCTCTTTGGGCTCACCTGACCCCAAAATAAGATGGTTCAAGTTTTTCTGCCTCTTCAGGTGAGCACCTGGATTCTACTGGCTTACACTTTTCTGGGGAGGCAGCACTAAAGAAGAAGATGAGAAGTTTCCAAGGGGTCTGACATGATGCAAGCACCTCTGGAGCTTCTATGAGCCCAAAGTCATGAGTCAGGGCTGGAAAAAGGAAAGCAGAAGGTATTGAGGTGCTACGCCTGGGATTCAACAGCCTTCCTACCCAGAGAAGGCTTTAAGGATTCTAAGAGCCACAGAATTGTCTTGCTCATAAAATCTTCCTAATAAAAACCTTCACAAAGACTTCATAGCCACAAAACAGTAACCACAGTGAGGTCTCCAAGAGCAGCAACTACCATTCCTGCACTAAAGCACAAGGATCTCCCATTCCCTTCCAAATGACCTTTCAGCAAGAGCCTTCAGAATTGTAGGGTTTGTTGCCAAAGATAAAACTTCATAGAGTACCTGGCTAGCAAACCTGAGGCCCTGGATTCAATGTACAAGATCCTCTCTCCTACCCCACCCCCCAAAAAGAATTCAGAGGTTTTAAAGGAATCCTCATCATCATCTGCCCTTACCTGGTACCTAGACAAGAAGAACTCTTGGGTTTGTATCCAAGGTGGGAAATCTTGAATAGGTTACTAGTCTCTTGACCTAACAAGCTCAGCATACCCTTCACAGTGCTGTGATGAGTCTATGTAAGTAAAAGACTTAGGGTATTTGCTAAATGATGTTTACCCAAAGTGTTACCATTGCTATAGCAGAACTGTAAGGCAGCCATTTGCTCATATGTGAACACTGTAGAATCTGCAAAAGGAACGGCTACTTGATTCCCCACTCATGGCTTTCACAACTCCAAAAGCGGTGTCCTTCAGAATACACAGTAATGTGTTAGAACTCTCCTCACATCAGGTTTTCCAGCATTCTTAGCTAATCAGCAGCCTTCCTCAACACTTCATTTGACTTTTTTACTAACTGGGACTAATAATAGGACAGAATTCAGAAATGGCTCAGGCACCTAAAGTCTCACAGATTCTGATCTTCAACAGAGCTACTCTTCTGTGGCTGCCTTGACTCTCCATTCTGATTCTGCAACTCAACCTTTGCCTCCACTCCATCTCCCACTCAGTGGCAAAGTGTTTGAGTAGCATACACAAGGCCCTAGGTTCAATCCTTGGGAAGGGAAGGAAAGGAAGGGAGGGAGGGAGGGAGGGAAGAAGAGAGAGAGGGAGGGAGGGAGAAAGGAGGAAAAAAAAGCCATTATTGAAGTCTTCATATATGCAATGTATTCTTATGTTAAAAGCTTGCCAGAATGATTGTTCTCTCTTCTCTAAATGCCAACAACACATGAAATCCATAATTTGACAGTATACCATGACATCTCATGTCCCATTGGGGCTCAGCTGATGCCTCTAGAGAGTGGGAGCTTTGTAAAGACAGCACCAGGAAAGTTTTAAAATTCTCAGTCTTTCCAAAGCTATCTACTATAGGTCCCATGAGCACTTGCTAGATGAGACCTCCCTGTCAAAAGAACAACTCCTATATTCTGCAACACAGATGGAATAGCTAAATGCCAGAGCCCCTTCCAAATCATACTGGTCCTATGAGGTTTCTGCTCGTCCCCTTTCTCTGATCTGAACCTCTTTCCCTTCCAACTATTGCTTTTAGAAAGGGTTCCCAAACAGTAGCAGAGGGACTAACCTATAATGCTACAAATCCCAGCTCTCAGCTCACCCTCTAGCAGATTCTACTAAAATCAGCTTTTTTCCCCCATAAGAATAGCACAACCCTAACTCATCTCTAGGAGGTGTCTTATTTGACTTCCGTTCCTTTGCACTTGAGGCACAGGCACAGAAATCAAATGCCCCACTGTCACACTGATGAAAGACCTGGGTCAAAGCAACCCTTACCCAACAAATCAAACCCTAGAGATCCCAGTAGTAGATTTACTATAGATTTCTGTTTCTGCCTAGAAGACAGTATAATGCTGATCTTACCTCATAAGGTAGTAGAAGGGAAAGGAGCAAAGGAAAGTCATTAGTGTCAGAAAACAAACAAACAGGTGGGAAGATGGAGCTTTACAAGCTGTTACATATCCAGGTGGGGTGAAAGTCCATTACAAGCACATACAGACCGAAGATCAAAAGGCAGAAAAACTCTCCACTTTGTTGCCTCCGTCCTAGCATTTCAGAGCCTCAGATGGAAGCTCAGGTCCTCCTGACATTTAGAAGGTGAAGTGGCCACCCAGGACAACATCCAAGGTCGTCCCTCAGAGATGACTGTAGGTGCCAACTCTGATGAACTGGTGAGCTCTAAGTCCCTCCAATACCTAAGACAAAGCCAGGCACAGACTGTTTGTTAGTGCTGCTACTGAATCCAGGACAGGAGGAAAAAGAGAATCAAAATTAAATATAAGATATGGTTCATAACCAAAGGCATTCCTAAAATAGCTTCCACAGCTAACATGATTTAGGAACAGTTATAAAACAGCTTCACTGCTGAGATGTTTCTCATGAACCTGAACTGTGTCTTGTAGCCCCCAATGCTACCAAGTAGGCCACATCTATCTCCAGCAACCATCTGCTGTATAAATGGACCAGTGAACACAGGAATGAGAATACAAGACATTTTCTTTGGGGATTACTTATAAATATTATTTTCAGAATTATAAAATGCCAAGATACTACTAACTAGCTGTTTCCAGCCTATAAGCTAAACCTTTGTATGAAAAATGTATTCCAGCAAACTGCCCCAGCATTTCACTGACCCAAGACTGAGCATCTTGTCTCTTTTCTCTCTCACACTGAACCAAGTAAAAATTTAAAATAAATGGCAAGAACCCTAAGTAAGCCTTGGCCTGAACAAGAATATGAAGGAAAGTTTCTCCTTGGTGATTTGGAGCCTACTTAGGGCCAGATTGATCTCTCAGACACAGTCATGCCCCTGGGGCCTATAGAAGGATTATGGGCAGAGGCTGCCTTCCTCATAATCCTCCTTGCTGGCCCACAACCCTGTATCTCATTAATACCAGCACTAGGAATGTAGACTAATAGAAGTCTACTGGTCTAGAGACCTTTCTAGGGATTCACTTTTATCCCAAGGCCCTTGGGCATGGATTCTGTCCGTGCCCCTCTCCTAGCAGAGCCTTCAAATAAGGCTGAGACCCTAAACTTGCTTCTCCATGTTTTTCAACTACCCAAACAACAAGCTCCTCATCATGAGCATGAATTCATGACTCAGTCCACAGTGGGCCTGCTGCAAACGCTTGCCACCTCATTCATACAGCTAGTCCTATTAAATAGGTCAGAACTGAGAACTTTTAATGGAGACACAGTGAGCAATCAACACAGTCGCTTCACAGGGCTGCGCACATAAGCTCTCCTTGCCTCTCAGGAGAGCTCCCCATGCCTGCCCCCATCTACATATCTTACAACCTCTGTTGTGCATCAATACAACACACACACACACACACACACACACACACAGAGAGAGAGAGAGAGAGAGAGAGAGAGAGAGAACCAATGCCTCTGAACCTTTCTTTTATTATATTATAATTTTAAGTAATTCTTTGCTATTAACTTACTTAAACTAGTGTATAAAATACTTTCATGGCAAATTACCTGATTTACTCTCTTAAGGATGGATTGTGAAATATATAAATATTAAATTTGCCAGTTTATAAATAAGCAAGTGAGAAAAACAAGATCAGCCAAAATAGTTTAAGTTCCATGATAAACTTAATCCGAGACTTCCGAATCTAAATCCTCCTCTCTGACACCCATGGTATGAGAAGAAGCATGGAGAGAGGTGGGAAGTAGGCTCAGAGATTAGGACACTCACACTGGCTGAGGGACATGAAGCCCTCCATGAGATCTTTATCCATGAAGCAGCATTAGTAAGATCTGTGGCATGGAGCCACTGTGAAAGGCTAATATCTAGGTGAGATATCTATGCATAGTGCTTGGCATGGTGCCCAGCCCATAATAAACATTTAATAAATGTCTGTTCTCATCACACACCACTGCTTAAGCAGGAGCAATGGTGTTCTCAAACTCTGTGTGCCAATTATAGCAGGTTCCCGTATGTGGGAGGTGCTAATTGAAAACTAACAGAAACTTTTTATATTTCAATATATCCTTTTAAGATATATCCCCATTTTTCTGTTTACTCCAAACAACTGTGGCCAGAGCCACAACATGTGAGAACAGAACCCAATGCCACAGGCAGGAGGTATAATCATTATATAGTATCACAGAAGCTAGTAGAAGCTGGGACCAGGCTTCTGGTCACAGTTACCACCAGGCTGTAGAATGTCTCCTGAATTTAATGCATTTCAGAACCAGTGAGACAAGCAAAAGCTGTGGCCAGGCAGAAACAAAATGGCCAGGCAGAAGTGGCTTCCAAGCAGTGTCTCGGTAAGATGATTCTTCTCCAGTTCTGCCTCATACCACCCTCCACAGGGCTTTAGGGTACTGCTCCTGGGGCTTGGGAACAGGCCTGTCCTTGGTGAGAATAACAAACAAAAGCACATGGCTTACTTCCAGATGTCTCACTGTGTCTCACGTAAGATGAAAATAACAAAACACAGAAAGGCTGGAGAGTGAGAGGGATTAAAGCAGCATTGGATCTGCGATACAAGGACGCATAAGGTTTGGAAACCTGGAACCATATGCAAGGGCAGTATGTCTAAGTGAGGAGGACACAAACAGACAAGTATCAGGCCTGGTCCAGTCAGGGCTGGACATGGGAAGGCCACAATTGATGACTGGTTTCCTCTAGCACTGAGCTAAGGAAGACGGAGAGCAAAAGCAGGCCGAATGCTTCTGCCCACACAACTCGTGACTTCATCATGCGTCCCAGAACCCTCCCAACCACCTTGTCATAGCCAGGCTCTCTCCTCCAACCCAGTCTAGAAACTTCTATCAGCATCTTCTCTAAAATTGTGACCCTTCATCTTTCCTGTGCTCTAAAACATTGCATGGTTGGTTCCCTAGTGACAAACCTAACTGCTATCATTTGGTCCTAATCTGCCCCCTCGAACATTTTCCCACAAACTGTCTCCTCTGATGCCACCCCGTAAGAGGCTAGAGCTAATGGGCCAAGCAGTAATTTAATTAATACAGTTTCTGTGTAATTATTTTGGGGCTAAGCTAAGCAGCCAGGACGGACAAGCAGGCCTTCCTCCCTACAACAATTAGTGCTCCAACGTGGTCGACTATATCCATGTAAAACCTAAAAGCTTAAAAAGGCATTCTAGATTAAAAAAAGAATTTGACGTGGCTTTTTGCTGTTTGCTGGTGGCTTGCCGCAGCTCCTTCGAGAGAGATTTTCCCAACTCAGCCACAGCAGAAAAAAGCGGCAGTTTTAAAATGCCAGCTTTGTGGGCTATGCTACCAGCATGACCTCTGTCTCTTGTGGCAGACAGAGCATTTGGATGGGGTTTGTGAGTAAAATGCTATGGCTTCCTTGATGGCAATGTAGACTCGCTGTGTGCCTGGAAATGGGGCAGTGCAAGCTGCTCAGAGACTCAAAACAGCTCCACCATTCTGGACTGTGCAGAGCTAACAGGAACTACCGTATTTATCATAATAGTAGTACAGCTTAGGTTTTAGACTGGGCAGGCAAACAGGTGGCACCTACCATATTACCCCTACTAATGGCACAACTTAAGTTTTTAAGAAGGGCTTAGCATTTTAAAAAGTGCACCTGGACAGTAAATAATTACAGAGTCACAATAGGACAGATTCAGACATAAACGACCTCTAAATGGGTCACAGTGTTGGATAAATGTACAGAGGCTTGGGAGAGAGAAGAAAGAGAGTATAGAGAGTCATAAAATAAAGTTAATACTTAAAAAAGAGTAAAGTCTTTAAAGAGACAGAGTACAAATAGTCATAGATCAAAAGGAGTAAAGAAAAATAAGACAAATAAAAATGGAAAATTCACAGTGTATGGATTATATATACTATTGTGTTTTCTTTGAATTTTTTGACTGTGAAGGAACTAAGTACAGTGAGACATTTCATTGTAAAGGCTGCTAAGCTAAACCAGCATATATATTATAGAGGTATCTTGACTTCAGAACTAAGGATATGTGGCTTTGGAAAAGAGGTTTCTCTTTTGTTTTCAAAGAAGATGAGAACCTGTGGATTGCTTCTAGACCAATATGGTTTGATAGACCATGACCCCATGAAAGGTTGCCGTGAAAACCCTCAAAAAAATACCCTGCCCAACTGCTGACTGAGATGAACCTAGCACACAGGATACAGCATGAAAGACCTGATTAACAGCACCCCCCAAACAGCAGGAAGCACTATGGACAAAACTACGCCCATATTCCCAAATACTGTTTATAATTGTTTGTTTACATTTAAAGGGAGATATGCTATAGAGATGAATGATTTGCTCTGGTATAGATCTTGATACAAATTTAAGGTCAATTTTGTTATATGTATGTGTATTTCTGATCTTGATTAAGGTATTGTGATTGTGTAAAAATGCAATATATATAGGTTAATAGATTATAGGTTAATAGATAATCATCTATTATTAAATATAGGTTAATAGATATAAATATAGGTTAATAGACAATTATCTATAGTAGTCAAGCTTGTAGTCATGTTAGATTTTCTAGATGTATAGAGATATATTTCGGCTAGTTAGATATTCTTCAAATCTTTCAGAAACCTTCAGAATATGGCATGTAAATATTTTTAATTTTAGGATTTTTCATGTCACTGAGACACATCTGCTTCTGACAGCACCAATCTACTTCAAGAGGAAGATGGGCATCAAAGAAGCTCCTTATGGAATTGGTTAGCCATTTGGTAAAGAAACTGCTCTTGCCTGGACTGCTTCACTGGACATGAAGGATCCACAGAGAAATGACTGCTGAACTTGCCTAAAGGTGAGATGATCCTTCGGGGTTCATGCTTCAGGAAAGAGTCTGCTAGACATTCTGCAGGACACAGAAGAAAGTGACTGGCAAACTGCCAATACAGGCAGACCTGTCTTTGAAATTCCTGTTTCATGGAAAAATCTGCTGGATATTATGGGCCTGTAGGCTGCAGATGGATACCCCAACAGTACAGAAGACCTTTGGGTGACTGTCCAGGCAGCGAGATGTCTCTGTCAATTCACTTCCAGTTTACATAGGTAATATTATATTCTTCTGGAGTCTTTGATGGAGTTGAAGAATTTATAGTTATAGTTTTCCTTAGTTATGATAAAAGATAACATAGATATAAATATTGTAACTGTAATTCTTGCTAGAATTTTACTATGTTAAAGCCTTCCTTTTGTTTAAACAGAAAAGGGGAAATGGTGTAGGAGTTCCTTCTGTTTGTGTGTTGCTTTCATTAGTTGATGAATAAAGAAACTGCCTTGGTCTAGTTGATAGGGCAGAATTTAGGTAGGCAGGTAAGACAGAACTGAATTCTGGGAGGAAGAAAACAGAGGGAGAGCCACCAGGATCAGACATGTTGAATCTTTCCCAGTAAGCCACTGCCATGTGGTGATATATAGATTAATAGAAATGGGTTAAATCAAGATGTGAGAATTAGCCAATAAGAGGCTAGAGGTAATGGGCCAAGCAGTAATTTAATTAATACAGTTTCTGTGTGGTTATTTCGGAACTAAGAACAAGCGGGCCCTCCTCCCTCCAACAACCTCAAACCCTCTCACTAGTGTCAGCCTACATTCTAAGGTCACAATTCCTTCAAAACATTTTTACAGAATGTCCACTAGGCAACAAGCATTGACATAAGTACAGGGAATATGAAATGTAAGACATTCTGTCAACAAGCTCATGACCACAGACAAATCAGACAAGCCCACCAATGCCACACAAATGGAACTAACACAAAGAAACTCTTACTGACAGGTTACTGTGATGTCACTGTTTACATATGAGAATCCTGAGAAATTGGTCCCAGGTCAGCACTAGTACAGGAAGCTGTGGATACTGACCGGTGAGCATCTCAGGAGTATTCAAACCCTCTGTGTGTCTCCAGTCCTAAAGCTTCAGGTAAATCTAGGCTCAGCCAAGGTACAATCCTTACTTCTTATTCAGTCCTTCTGTCCATTGTCCATTCTCTAGCATGCTGCACTTCTCTTATATCTTTTTTTTTTTTTTTTTGGTTTTTCGAGACAGGGTTTCTCTGTGGAGCCGTTAAAGGCTAGGCTCACAACCAAAAATATAAGTATATCTTAATAAGATTGAAAAAGGTATCTAGATAATGGTAGTTTTCTAAGTAGCTTCCTTAGCCAAATCACAACCTAGCCTGTTCTCTACCCTTCACACCTTCTCCTCTCCCATATTAAATCCAATCTTACCTCTATCGGCTTCCCTTCCATCTTCCATCCTTGTTAGTTCCACAATTCCCATCAGCTCTTAATTTTTGACATAACATGAGGAAGTGGTGGGGGGAATGTGGTACCTGGTTCTAATGTTAGCTCTGCTAATTACTGAATAAACTCTCATTAGAGTCTTAATTTCCTTGCCTGTCAAATGAACAGTTGGGCAAGACATGCGCAGAAGCTTCTTCTGGTTCAACCTGAGCTAAGTCTCCTCCTGAGATGAATATGTTCTTCCTAAGAGCTACAAACTCTCAAGAAGAAAGGCCCCAAGAAGAAGGGGAGTCTGGGCTGGCACTGGAATTCCTGGCTCTCTCCAGCCACCCTGAACTTTACTGCCTGAAACCTCATAACCTTTACTTACTTGACCTTGATTCGTGCTAGTCCTACATGCCTGTGGAGACTTTCTAATCTGTCAATAACTAGAATGGCCTCTCCTGCTGACAAAGGACCCTGTTCTTTGACCACAAGCTTAGCTGCCTTGTTTCTATACAACAGGATACTCTAGTGGGACTGACGTTCCCAAGCCTCCCCTATAACACCAACTGATCTTGCCTCGGTCTTGACCCTTGCTGAGTTCCCACATCTGCTAAGCAGGGACCACTACCTGCACACTGATTCTTTCACTCCACAAATGTTCACTGTCTCTGCAGTGACAGATATTATTTGTAGACAGAGATACAGCAGTATAGGATGCAACTGCTTCTCATACCAGCTTCCCATTGCCAGGACAAACTTACCTACTCAGTAAAGGGTCTGTCTAACACACTGTTGAATCCTTATGGGGAACTGGCACCATAGTAGAACAATACTTGGGAAATGTGGCTCTTTGTGCAGTAAAGAGCACAGAATAGCATGAACAGCACAAACTCTGCAACGAGAACCCTAGCTTTGTGATCCTGAGCATTTATAAAACTTCTTTATTTATTTACTTATTGCTTGAATATAGAGTAATAATAGCACCTAATTGACCGGATTTCTTTAGGAATAAACAGGGCAGCCTATGTAGCCTAGGTGGAGTGTCTATAACATTACATTACACACAGCAAACACCTAATATTTTTATTTTTATGTGTCCCAGAGATATCAGCTTTCATATTCCAATTACTTGAAGAGATCCTGTCCTACCCTATATAACCAATACCTCAGGGGTTCTTTGAAGATAATTTTGATCAATGTGGCTCAACTTCAATAAGGCTAGCAATAAGATATCCTCCATAGTACTACATAAAAAAATCTAATATTTTCCAAGGGTTAATATGAAAATAGGGAGACTAGAGGCTATGGGAAGAAGAAAATCTTTACAATACGTATATCAATACTGAATTTCTTACAAACCACTAAGAATAAGACAAGCAAACCTATTATAAAAATGGGTAAGAGGCTAAGCATTAAAGTGTATGTTTAGACCACAGCACCTATAATACTAACAGTGATAAGAAAGACAACATCAAATACTGACAAGGATGTGCAACAATTAGAACTTTCCTGCCGGAAGCATGACTGGTACAACTGCTTTGGTACCACTTTAATAATACAATCTAACAATTCTACTTCTAAGCAAACACAACAGAAAATTTCATACACAAGTACACATATGTACACATATATGCATGCATATGTTTATTGAGCTGTATAATTACATTCCATATAACAACATGTAGGTCAACTGTAGACCAAATATACAGTGATGGTTCCCTGATCTTCTACCTGCTAATGACAGAACTAAGAATATTCAGTAAGGTTCTCATAACTAAATTATTTAGAACATATAAATATGTGTTGATATTCATTCACCAGAAGCCATGAACAAACATATTAATGTAGTAGCATTTATAATGACAATCTGGGCACAGCCAGACATTCAACACAGTATCAGGAGTACCCACTGTTGCCTGTTAATAATATGGAATACTACAGTTCCCAAGAAAACAGCACACAACATGGATGAACCTTACAAACAGAAAGGAATAAAAGAAGCCAGACTACAAAGGAAAAATTCTGATGATTCCATTTATATGAAGTTTAAAGTAGGAAAAATTAATCTATTAGCAAATAGATCAAAACAGCGTCCACCCTTGGATGGTAGTGAGGGACAAGAAAATACTTTGGAGTATCTTTGGGAGATTGTAATATTCCTATTTTTATCTTTATTTTGGAGCTGTTTACAGGCTGTGTATGCCTTGTGATGAGCACACTATGTGGTCATGTCTTTACATGTATATTATAGGTCAGTAAAATCACTATAAAAATAAACTAATGACAAGAATTTTAAATGTTATTTTTTTTTAACTCTAAGAAAATGGACTTTTATACAGATAGACTGACTTTCCACCACCAACAAATTTCAGCACAACAACAACAAAAAATCCAAAGGCCACATATAGAGCTCTAGGCACATTCTTACCACAGTTGAAGATATGACAGATGTGTAACATTACACTACTCCCATGGAAAAGAAATATGCCTTCAAAATTCTTTAATTTGTCAAATTTTATACTCTTTGAGATTGAGTCTAAAGATGGATTTGTGGTTTACAAATAGAGTGAAATGGAGCCACTTTTCACAGGAAATAAAACTTACTAATGAGGCAGAAGCGGTGGAAGCTACGCGTAAAGGGTTTGTGAAAAACAAGACCAAGAAATTCAGTAGATGCACAATCTGGAATCAGTATTCCACGGCTGTAATTTCCAGTGGCTGCCAATGCTCTAGGTCAGAGAAGAAGGCACGGAGGGAGTCCAAGACAAGTTCTGGATCTGAACTGTGAGGGAAACAAAACTCTGGTAGATGAGCAAAAGCCACCCTGAGGTCACAAGAGGAGTGACCTGTACTTCCTGACCCAAAACAGGAAACAGTGGCTGGGTGTAGGCAGCCTTGGGTACATAAGGAAATGACCTCAGCTGGCCTAGGACAAGAGGATGCAGCCTGGGTGTACTCTGACCTGAAGCAAGGATGAGCAGCCAGGCTTACCCACGGTTCTTTCCTCTGGAGTGAGTTTCTAAATACACACACCCATCAGCTGATCCATTCAAATATTTGCCTTCACTGATCAGGACTCCTGAAACTTTTGGTTCTGAAAGCCTATTTGACCACAGAGACAGCAGAAGCTAGGTCCAGAGCCCACAAACCTTACCTCAGTTGCCTATAAAAGACAGCAGAAATGGACGTGAACTTGAAGAACACCAAGGATTCTGACCATGCAAAATAATTGTTTGTGCTTTAACAAATAAAGCTTGCCTGAAGATGCAAGCGCAGAGCTAAGCCACTAGAGGCCAGGCAGTGGTGACATACACCTTTCATCCCAAGACTCTGGAGTCAGAGACAGATGGATCTTTGTTAGTTCAAGGCCACCCTGGACAACACAAAATTAATCCAGTCTAAAAGAGAAACAGAGCTCACATAAAGGATGGTGTGGGATTATTTTGTGACTTCCCCCTTCAAAAGGTGATCCCAGCACTCCGGAGTCACGCGCCTTTAATCCCAGCACTAGGGAGGAAGGAACATAGGGCAGTCTGAGCAGCAGTTAGTCTGAGGAAGCAGTCCATGAGGACAGGAACGCCTTTTTGGTAGAGGAAAGAACTCTAGGGGCAGGTGTACTCTGACCTGAAGCAAGGATGAGCAGCCAGGCTTACCCACAGTTCTTTCCTCTGGAGTGAGTTTCTAAATACACACACTCATCAGCTGATCCATCAGCAGTCCATGAGGACAGGAACGCCTTTTTGGTAAAGGTAAGAACTCTAGGAGCAGGTCAGCCTGATTCTCGGATACTTCAGCTTTCATCCCGATAGCTGACTCCGGGTTTTTATTATTAAGAACAATTAGAATTCATGCTCCAATAATCCCTGGTGATTTACACTATCAAAGGGAAAACAATACAAGGACAGGTACCCAAACATCCTTTGTGAATGCTATTCACTCTCGGGAGCAAAAGGTATCTTCTCAACGGTGGGCTACTCCACAAGAAAAGCAAGTGCCACCCCAAGGAAAGGGAAATGCGTGCGTATAAGGGACACAGGGTCTGTCAAGCAGCAAACTGTTGGAATAGATGTCTGAAGCACCCAACAAGAGAATGTGCACATCCTCCAGGTCCCTTAGCTTCTTCTGCCCTGATGACCTCAGTTCCTCCCCTCTTTCTTTCCTAGTCATAGGGTCACTCACATCTTCACTCTGACATTACAATTGCAGAGTAAAGAGAATGAGATTACAGAGAAAGAAGCTTGACAACTATCCTGTACTTTATAACAAATCAACATACCCCAGAATCTATACAAGGACCCTTCCCTTTACCACCCAGAAGGAGCAGAGGTCCTCCCAGGGACAATCATTCTCTTTTCCAGAATGAAGGAACTTGCCAACTGCAGATGTTTAACTAAAAGACATGAAGGCTGCCGAGTGTTGCAGAGGACCATTGACTGTTTAGCGAAAGGTTGAATCTTTTATCTAGGAAGTAATATCATGTTCTCCAGGGTAATTAGTATATGTTTCCTGTATTTAAGAGAACTTCAGCAAGCAGAAGTTCTGTAACTTCAACAAATACTTCAACTACAGAAAAAAGGAAAACCGTTCCAGGCTAGACTAAAATCATTCCCACAGAATGCCTGTTTGCAAATCCTTCTCTGTTACCCTTAAAGGTATCAGAACCTAAACAGCATGCTTGCGGCACCAGGAACATGGCCTTGTGTAGTTCGTGTGACCACCTGAAGTGTAAGTGTGTTAAAGGGTAGAAGCTGAGACAGACGCCTGGAAACAACTTTCTGGGCACAATTATGGCCAGATTCTGAAGTATTTATTTCTCCATTGAGATCCCTGTTCACATGAAAGATAACGGCAGTGGCCCAACAGTTCCTGACTGAGAGATAGTGATTTATTCTAGCAAATCATATCACAGAGACATGATCCCAGACCTGACCAAGAGTGTAATCATCTACTCTGAAAGAGCTGAGAAAATTCAGCCAGGTCATCATCTTCTGAGACAATGAGGCAGAGCTCCTTTGGCCAAGCAATCACCATTAGCTCTGAGTGGAGAACAGTCCCAAGGGGAAGATGTTCTGTTACCCACAGACTGCCATTCTCTCATCTTACAGGCTACGTCCCCCAAAACTGCCCACATCAGGACACAGGCCTTAGCTGGCCATAGAGAAGTCCTTAACTGTCTATGACTTGCACACCAAACCATCACAACTGACTCTGGGTGATAACTGGACAACCCATTGGCTTTTGTCTCATAAGAGTCAAAAAAGAACATTTCAGGCCTTAAAACCCTGTTCAACCATCTCAGTTCTTCTCCTAACCCCTACCCTGATCACCACAACCAAAAGTATCCCAGAAGCCAGATAACATGGAAAGAATCTACTAAAGCTCAGATCATCTCTCTAGGGCTTTGGGGTAAAGGTTACCAACAGTCATGAAAGAAATCTACAACCCAAGGTGAGGCTATGCAGTGAGAATTTCAAACCATGACGGAGGAAGGGATAGATGGATGGGTAAATGGAAAACCAAGGGATTGTTTCCTTAGTGTGGCTGAAGCCTATTCTCCAGGGGCAAAGCCAGGAACCCCTGCAGGACAGGCCAACAAACGTCTTTGGAAACCAAAAGATGCTATGTAACCTCAAGCTTGCCCAGCATAGGTGACACTAAGCAGAGACAATGCTGACCGCATTACTGACTATAAATCTAGTCCACTCAGCTGGGTCTGGCCTCCTCCAGGCCGGCCCCCCAACAGCTACAGTTTTGCTAAATTTAGGGCTGCTCCCAGCCACCCCAGCGACTCGGCACTTCGTGTCCATTTCAGGTTCAGCTGGGGACAGAGAGGAACAGAACTTGTTGAGATCTGCCCTCATGTGACCCTCCCTCTTCCCCATTGAATGCAGGGACCCGGGAGAACAGAAGATGTGAGTAACCAGTCAGAGATTTCCTGAGCTTTGTGAGTAGGCTCTACACTCAACGTTTCACTCAGAGAAAATGGCTGCTGGTTCCAGGAAAATCACCCTGCCAGGTCTGCTCCTCCCCACACAAGTGTCACTCTCTAGGAGTCCCAGATACTGTGGGCCTGTTAGGATAGGATATAATACCCTGCCACTAAGTGAGTTGATAAAGAATCACCCTCCATACAGGGATGAAGGAGGACCCTGCTACAGTTCTATGAATAACTTAGAGACAAAATATGGTCAGTCAAATACTAGAGGCCTTAAAGTACAGATATTAAGCTGTAGTTCCTGAACCAGACTCCACAGTGGAGCCAACCAGGAAGCCCTGAAATTCCTGACACCCCTGCAACCCCTCCCCAATCAAAAGACCATTGGGAACCTAATATGGGTTTCGCACATTTTAGGAGACTCGAGGATCTCCATGCACAAGTTTGTCAACTACAGGTTTGAGAATTCAGCTTCTACTTTCTGAGAATTCAGCCTTCAAGATGCCCTAATAAGGATTCCAGACAATCACTTCCTGCTATGTCACTGTGGGTAAGTTATTTAATCTTTGTTGGCTATAAAGTGCCTACTGAACACTAAGTACCTATGGCAAGATTGCTATGAGTATGTAATATGATACTCCATGGAATGCATACAAAACACTAATATGTAGCAATATTATGTAGCTCAGTAAGAATCAGGAATCATTGTAACAACACACAGGGGGAAAGGAGTAACCCAAGAGGTAGGCTTAAGTCATGAAGTAAGAAAGCATGTGAGACTGACAGAACAGGAACAAGAGATAAGGCTCCTACTGTCGGAACACTGTTTGCATAGACATCCTCCCTGTCTCAGTTTACACCTTTCTCCCACATTCTGTGCTTTGCCCTCACCCCAATTCCTAAATCCTACCATTCGGAGCCCAGGGCTGTCTCCTTTCACAGTATTTCTAACAATACCCCATGCTTATGATTTTGGGGATTTATAACTGGCTAACCCGAACAAACAGATACCAGTCAAAGAGCATACTTGGCCTGTGGCTGAATGTTTCAGCAGGGGTTAGTCTTGCACCTTAAGTAAGTAAGTACCACGAGGAAAGGCCCAATTCTCACACTTCTGAGTTTTCCTCACAGCATTGGCATTGTGCTGGGCTTACCAGACTCATATACACGAGATGAAAACACATGTTTTACAGATATGAAAACACATCTTTTGCAGAGCTAACTTCACATCCGCAGGTACTTAGGCTAAATGCTCAGGAGGGCAGGGCCAGTACCCAAGACCCACAGCACTTCGAGCTTCCATTTAGTCACAGCACGAACACATCACTGCTCCACTCCATTATACAAGGCCTTACTCACCTACTCCCAGGCCCTGCGGCTCCTGCTACCAAATCATCAACCCTCATGATTTACTGAACCCCACAACAGCCAACCAAAGCTCAGTTCTGCCCACATCAAGTTCAGAGCAGCTGGCTACTCACAAGCTGTAAGCTTCTTACAGATTAAAGATCCTAATTTAAACCTCTATGTGAGGTACAGCATGTGGGTCAGTACTCTGCAAGCCCATTGGCACAGAGAAGCAGCTATGATTTGAGAAATGCTTGGGGGGGGGAGCACACAAATGAACACACAGAGCCTGAGCAACTGTAAATCTGAGACCTCAGTGACTTCACCAGAAGAGTCAGCTCACGTCCATCCACCAGGAACCTAAGAATGTGAATTCTATCACCTTCTTCAGTGAACCCCAGAAGCGTAACACTAGAAAGGCAAAGTAAGTTGGAATGGCTTCTTTCCAGCCCAAACTTTGATATGTGGGAAATATTTCTGTTGGGGGGAAAAAGAATAAATCTTAGAAAGTAAGGAAATAGCTATTTAAGCAGGAAGCACAGGACAACGGCTGGGGCTAAACCTCTGTATTCTGGGAAACTCTTCAGTAAAAAGGGAGGGACTGAGACATTTGTTCCTAACCCCTGCCTCTGTTTGGCCTTTCTCCCCAGCTCCTCTGCAAGAGGAAGCAGCCCACACGGGTAAACAGCCTCAGACCTACCTAGGTTTCTTTTTAAAACCCTCACTACAGTTGCTTCCATAGAGATAGCTTCTGGGGAACCGGATCTCTATGCTAAGAACACAGGAACCGTTTCAGGACAATACTCCTATATAATCTAGAGCTTGATCCATAGTAAGACCCAGGTTACATGAACTCCTGCACCCCTGTGTATGTGTCCTGTGTGTATATCTATACATACACACAAAAATGAAGCAACACTTTATGAAATACCACCTTTATCATATATTACGCACTTCAATTTTTCAATTACAGATACATGTACTTTTTATTTTTCCCTAACATTTACCTACATAAAATAAAAAGTTTCATTAGGACTTTTCCATATACATGCATATTTTCTAATGCCGTTCTCCCATTATAGTGATTTCATACCACCCCACTGTCAAGGACTTTCTCTGAAATATCCTAAGCTAGAACTACCCCAGTCCTTGAGCCTTCCCAGGGACCCATGATCTCTTTCTTCTTGCCCCAATGATGCCTCTAGTGCTGGTCCAGCTACCAAGCACAAGATTCTTGGCCAACACGCTTCACCAGCTGCAGCACCTCTCACCCTGTAGGACAGCCCCAGAACTGAGCAGACCTGTGGCACCAGACAGAATGGCACCTGTGCTGCTCCTGTGTTCACCTCTTCTAACAGCCGAGTTGTACATCAGACATGATAAAAAATCCTAGAGCCTGAAGTCTGTTTGCTGATGTTATTAAATAGAAACAATTCTATAGTTTTTTAAACATCAGAATAAATTAATTCATTTTAAAACTACCCTCAGCTTAGTCTTTCTTCCAAGTAGCCTATGAAATTTTGCCACTTCCTCCTCTAGATAGCTTACCCTAATGGATCTAATAGTAAAGGAATTTTCCAATACCCAGACTACAGTAATATGAAATCCTAATCACTCCTTTCTATTCGGTCCCTCTCCCCAGAAGTATAACACACTGGTCTTTATATCTATGGTTACTGCCATCTGGGTATCAGAGTCAAAAACTATGTCTTAGAAAATCAATATTCTAGCCTGGTATGATGGTGCGTGCCTTTAGTCCCAGCAGTAGACAGTATGGAGGGCCTATATCCAGGCCAAAGCCAGTAAGTCTCCTTCTAGCAGCCGACCTTTTAAAAGTGTGCTTCTGCTCATAACTATCGGGTAACAACTCCAAATGTATTCATAGCCACAGAGGAGAAGGACCCTTCCAGGTTGCATGTGTATGTACCTGGACCACATGGTGAAGAGCTTGCTGAAGATGACCCATTGTTGAAACTGCTGCACAGGAAGAAAAAAAGCATGAAAAGACAACCTGCGGAACTTGAGAAAATGTTGTCAAACTATTTACCTGCCAGGATCAACATCCAGAAACTAAAAAGAACTCGAACAACCGAACAGCATTAAACAAATAATCTGATTGTAAAATAGGCAAATGACCTAAACAAACATTTCTTTTAAAAAGACAAACACTACTGAGAACTCAAGAACAATGGCAATGGGTTTTTGATCCTACTGCACATACTGGCTTTGTGGGAGCCTAGGCAGTTTGGATGCTCACCTTACTAGACCTGGATGGAGGTGGGTGGTCCTTGGACTTCCCACAGGGCAGGGAACCCTGATTGCTCTTTGGGCTGACGAGGGAGGGGGACTTGATTGGGGGAGGGAGAGGGAAATGGGAGGAGGTGGTGGGGAAGAGACAGAAATCTTTAATAAATAAATAAATTAAAAAAAAAAAGACAAACAGCCAACAAGTATCTGAGACAATGCTCAATGTCACTGATCATCGGGAAAATATAAATGAAAATCACGGTGGAATATATTCTCACCCTAATGAGAATGGCTATTAGCAAAAACACAAAATAATAGTAATAATAGTAGTAGTTGTAGTAGTATTAGTAGCAAATGCCGGGAAGGATAAAGTGAAAATATAACTGTTATACTGTTGGTAGAACTGTAAATTAGTACAGCTATGGTGGAAAACTATATTAAGGTTCCTTAAAAATGGGAGGCAGGGGCAGGCAGATCTCTGGAGCTAGTTCCAGGACAGGCTCCAAAGCTACAGAGAAACCCTGTCGCAAAAAAAAAAAAAAAAAAAAAAAAAAAAAAAAAAGAAACAAACAAACAAACTAGAAATAAACCAGGCATGATATGTGCAGGCCTACAACACCAGGACTCAGGAAGCTGAGACAGGAGGATCATGAATTCTAGGCTAGTCTGGGCTCTATCTCAAAAAACAAAGCAAGCAAACAAGAAATAGCGTGGAACTGCCACATAATTCAGCAACCCCAGGACAAGGAACATATGTAAAGGAACTGAAGTCGATATGTCAAAGAGACATTCTCCTGCCATGTTTACTGCAGCACTAATCAAAGTAGCCAAGAGAGAGAAAGACAATCAACCTCAGTGTCCATCAAAGAAAATTGGGCGCATACACAGACTCTCACATAGTAGAATGTTATTTCACCGTAAAAGACCTAAATCCAGTTATCTGAAGTCATACGACTTAGAAGATAACACACTGAGTGACATAAGACGAACACACATTCTCACTGGCATGGGGAAGCTGTGACTTCAGATGAAGAAACTCAAACAGTGGTTATCAAAAGTTAGGAGAGAGTCAAAAGCACAGAAAGTGGACAATTCATGAAGGTGCAGTAAGATATGGACAAAGAAGTCTAATCTCCTGTAATGCAGCAGAGAAACTACGACTGACAATCATTTACTGTATAATGCAGAACAGTTAGCATAGGACTGACTGATTAACTGATGGGCTGGTTTTGCAAAGAGGACTCTGAATGTTTCCAACATAAAGAAATTATATCTACATCTGAGAAGACAGATACATCAATGATCCCGACTTGACCACCACACATTATATACGCATACTGGAATACCAGCATCCCCCAAAATATAAGCAATTATATCTGTTTGTATGTATACATTCATGTATATGTGCTTTAAAGGAGTAAGCTGGCTACTCCAGTGATATTCCAGAATGTTCTTCTAGCAGACTTCCAAAGCAGTGTCAGCCCCCTAAATCACAGCATAACCATGACCAGAATGATCACACTATGAAACTAGAAAAACATACAGTCAATAAATTCCTCAATGCTGTTTCCCCTAACATTACAAAATCATTCCATACAATATCTCCAGCAGCTACCAAATAAATTTGTTCTGTCAGACTCTGCTGTCTAAGAAACACAGTTTTATAGTCCTGGATCATAAGATGGACCAAAGACAAGGTTAGCAGAAGTAATGTGGTCAAGAATCTCCGAGTGAGCATGCCTAAGGAGGTACCTTAGGATGAAGATGAAAATACTAGAATATCTTTATTTTTTTGCTGAAAATAATAGTAAGTCAAACCAAACTATTATTAAGCATGTTTACAGACACAGGCACAATGCTTAGATTTGTGTGGCTACTGTCACATAATGTACAAGAGGCTTCCTGTGTAGGATCCCAAGGGCAGAAGAGAAGCAGTGACATGCTAGATGTACAAACTTAAAGACACTCTCAACACAATGATGGTTGAGCACGCTAATGAGAGTAAGTCCTGAAAGCCAAGCTCCTATACAGTTCCTGATTGGCTCACAAAATATCGAGAAAGTAGCTCAACTTTTTTTTTAAACCTAGGAGGCTTTGAAAATGTGCTGACCTCTTCTAAAATAAATGTCTATCAGTAGAACATTACTTAAGAAATATCTTTAAGAAAGTAAATACTAAATCTGTTCCTTTCAAATGAAAGTTTTAAACACGGGTAAAAGTCACTAGTCCCTAAAAGAATGTTTTGAAAACAAGCTCTTAGAAGTAAATACCACCTTATGTCATGACACTGTCAATTTCAATTAAGGACATCATGTCTAAACCTATCTACATAAACTTAACTAGAAATATCTAGTTTCAAGTTTTCCCCAAATAAATGGTCTTGAATCCAGCTATTAAATATAAAAATACACAAACTCTTCCAGTGACTTTGCAACTACTGATATCTAAAAATAATAAAACTAATGTATTAGTTGAGTTTCAGAAACTGATAGATTACATAGAATATAGAACTTTCTTGATATAAACATATTTGTGAAGTCTCTATAAAAAAAACATATTCACTTGAACCAGAACAATAAACTACTAGATGATACCAACATATTCCAAAGCAGTATAGTATACTCATTTTCACTAGTCTTACTAATAAGCATTCTTAGTCATTTATTCTATTTAATTATCAAGAAATGTCTACCTCTGACATGACAAGCACCGTCTCTGCTCTGAAACAAAGCAAGGGACAAAACTGAAAAAATCACTAACTATATAACTCCTGTTCCAGTGAACAGAAGGAGAAAAGATACTGATGAAAATTGTCTTAGTTCTGCTGCTGTGAAGAGACACCATGACCACAGCAACTCTCAAGAAGCATTTAATTAGGGTTTGCTTATAGTTTCAGGTTTAGTCTACTGTGTTCGTTGTTCATGGAAACATATAGACAAACAATGGTGCTAGAAAGAAGCTAAGAGTTCTACATCTGGATCCACAGGCAGCAAAAGAGATACTGAGCGTGGCTTGGGCTGTGTCAAGGCCCAAACACTTCCTCCAACAAGACCACACCTACTTCAACACAGCAACACCTAATCCCTTCAAGTACCTGATGACTAAGCATTCAAATATATGTGCCTAAGGGGTACACTTACTCAAACCAGCACAGAAATAATTTATTATATTAAATGGTGACAGAGAAAAGGTACTGTGTGAAGGGGTACAGAGAATGATAGAGAATGCTGAGGGCTGGGGAGGCCCCTGAGAAAGTTACACATAGAAAATAAGAAAAAAAAAAAAAACACGGGCTGAATTGGAAGATTCCAAACAGAGAGAACTAGAGATAAAAATGCCCCTAACACAGAGTTTGAGGAACATGAAGGAAGTCAATGATGATGGCACAAAGTATAGTCGCACAGGAGCTGGGTCCTACAGTCCTGTGTTGTACATGGCAGTCACTAGCTACAGCTGGATTGTGCAATGACTCAGCACAAACAGAGCTAAACAAGAACAATGTAACCCACTTCAGAAGTAAAAACACTTCTGACATACAAGCCAAAATAAAATACATGGCTACAATTAATTTCAGTAGTTTTATTTCCTTTGCCAGATATTTTAAAGCTATCTGTGTGATTTTTCAATGTTTCTCACATTGTGTCTCTATTTCACAGTAACGATACAAGCTACAGTATCCTAGAGACACAGTATTTACTGAGTGAGATGGAAAGCTACCCCGGGTTTGAGTACATCAGAGCATAACAAGACTTCTGCTTCACAGGAAGATTCTGGCTGCTATGAGGACTTCAGCCTATGAGAGACAGAGAAGAAATGACAACTGGCCAAGGTGTTGGCAGGGTAAGCAGTTCTGACAGGACAGATGTGGAGGTCCTTTACAGATGGAACCAACTTTGCACATGGTTGGGATAGACAAGAATGAGAAAGGTGAAATACAACATTTCATGTTCTAATAAACACCTAAACAAAGAGCATTCCCATCACTGTGATGGGAAAACTGAGTAGAAAAGTCAGTTCAGTTTGGGACACGCTCAGGTAAATATCTACTTCTGTCAATACTGAGATGTTAAACCAGCAGACCCATATACAGGTCTACAACTGAGGAGAAAGCCTGGATTAGAGAAGAAAAATTAGGAAGCATCATCACATGGATTTTAACTTTTCATTAGGGAAAATGTATAACATAAATAAAATTATACAGAAAGCAGTAAAATAAAACTCATCAAGCAACCTCAGAAGCAATCAATGCATGGTTGTTGCTATTTCTCTTCTGTGATTATTCTGAAATCAATTGGAGACAACATTTATAAGACATTTAAAGACTTGATGTAGAAAAGACTCACAGTGAGGATGGAGATGATGAAGAAATGCCCCAAGGATAGAAACCTGAAAATGAGTGGCCAGCTGAAGACAATGAGAGACCAGAAACAGATGTCCTGGAAATGAGATGAAGACAGCCTCAAGGAAAATGGCAGGCCAGCTTTGTCTAACACTGCTGAGGAGCCACCCAGTGAAGTCTAAGTCCAAGTGCTTACTGGGGGAAGTGTCAGGAGCATGTTAATCAAGAGCGGTGGGACTCAGGGTGGATGAGAAAACATGAGAGTAAAAAGTCTGGGGCTTCTTTAAAATGAGAAAACAGTAGCCAGTGGAAAAGATCCAACAGAGGGAAAACTGAAGACAGGAGTGGGTAGGGGAGCGGGGCAATGTCCTGAGTATGCGGGAAGGAAGGATACCCAGCAGACAGGGTCTGTCTGGGGCAGAACTGTGACTAGCAGAGAAAAAAGAAAGTACCACATATAATAGTCACCAACAGCTTTCTTTTTTTTTTCTCTTTGTAGATTTCGTATGGCGTCACCACACATCCAATTTATACTTTATTTATATTGTTCACATACAGAAAGGTCCTCATTATGCACATACATGAATTCAGAAAATGAAAAAAACCCTATAGTTAAAAATAACAATGTTTGATGGTTTCTATGTACACTATGTCAAAGAGTGGTACATTTTTCCAGGATTGATCAACCTTCACCCAGGACATTGATCTTAAATATTTTTTTAAATTTTTTTTAAATGTTTTTATTCCACTAAAGACAAAATCTCCTTAGTAAATAGAGGGTGTGTGTGTGGGGGGGGGGGGGTCACGGGAGACAGTAGAAGGGGAGAGAAGAAGGGAGGGGAGCAGAGAAAAATGTATAGCACACTGACAACTTTCAATGCTGTGTTTTACTATGTACTACTAATACAGAAATGCTGTACATAACCTATACACAGGGAGATACTTAAAAGTTTAACTGATAGGTGCATTATCAAAATAATATTTAGAAAAAAGTCAAATTCTAAACCATGTAACCTTCAGTGACTAGAGACATGTATCATGTTAAATTTAAAATATTATGTATTATTTGAATCATGTAATAGAGAACATATAAATGTTAAAAGTATACTGGTCTTTACATCTAATAATATACATTTACTAAAAAGTATTTTTAAAAAACTGTACAGATATGCTAATCCTACAACACACCTGAAAATGAACTGAAAATGAAAAAAAGAAAACTAACAATACCAAAGAATCACAGGTCATTTTTTTAAAATCTAGAGATGTGATTTACATATGGAAATGTAAACTATTAGCATAAGCCTGAATTATATCAGCAGATTCTGTTCCTGTAGTACATTAACAATATAACGCTTCAGCAAAAAGTAGCACATTGAAAACATGGAATTGACACCTGACCAGCTGGTAGATCAGGCAGAAGCCCAATCCAATCCACAGCCAGGAAAACCATGGATCCAACTTGCTCTAATATACCAGCACCACTGGGCACTTGCCAAGATCTTTAACAGTTGGGAAGAGCCTTTTAAATGTTTTCATTTAGCCTCTCTGACATCCATTATTTAAGTAAGCTCACCACTTTAACTGTCAGAGCTACACACACTCAAGCCAGAGTGCTAAACGCAGTAACAAAGCAGGGCCACTACCAAAGGCAGGTTACAGGCCTATGAAAAGGAGACAAGTCACAGAAACCATGCCTGGTTTCTTACAGACACCACTCATCAACCATGGAAGTGACAGCATGAATCCATGAACCCTAAGCCCTAAAACACGGCAGCTTAAGCAGCACAGAAGTGACAGCCATATTCTACCCAAGAAAAGCTGACCGTATTTCTCACTGTTTAGACTGTGGTATCCATGACAGTCAGGCCCTGACCACTTTTCGTATTTGTCTGTCCAATGCCTGGTGCAGAGCAGGCCCTGGATAGTCACCAGCTGGCCTGGTGTCATATGCCTGTGATTTCTGCATTTGAGAGCCAGTCTGGTCTATGTAGTGGGTTCCACACCAGCCAGGGCTACAAAGCAAGACAAGAGAGAGGAGGAGGATAAAGAGAAGGAAATAGGGAGGGAGGGAAGAAGGGTTACTGAAGGAAATAATAAATAACCAAGAAACTATAAACACAGTAAGAATAGCAATGTTTGAACAAAACTCAGGAGAGCTGCTCGGGCAGCTGGTTGGAGATAAAGGGAGGCAACCAAGCAAAGCTAAAAATGCAAACCTACAAAGTAGAGTCCTTATTAACAAGTGATTTACAAGTTATCAGCTAAATAAAACACGGATCCTATTTACAACATGACTTTAAAAAGAATTTGTTTTTTTTTTAATGACCCATCAGAGAAATTTAAACACATACTGTAAAACAGGTCATATTTAGGTATATCTTTGCTTATTCACAGTGTGATAACATTAACAGAGTTACATTCTTAAAATAACCTATCAGGTGGAAGTATATAACAGAATTTGTACAAAAATGCTACCATGCTTAAAATCGGCTGTAACTCCAGGGTGAGGGAATACAGTGGAAATTTAACTGAGAAAGGCCAAATTCTGACTACCTCTGGAAACACTGGGCAACAGGAACACAGAGGTTGATGACACTAATTCAACTTTTGTCTAAGATGAAATAAATACTTACAGGGAGAGGTCATAAAACCTGTGCATTTGCCCCACGACAGAAAAACCGTCGAGTGATATTTTGGAACACACTGGCAGTTTTTCAATGGAGACCTGCAGAACAGAGTTCTGTCTTTTCTCCACCCCTGCCAACCTGTTCACCTAGCAATCTCACCCTAGCCCACTGACATCTCGCACTAGCTTCTAGTCCCTTGCCCTGCCACCCTAGCTTTGCCTTCTTACTCCAGTCCTCTGCAGCATCTCTCGGTATCATCACAACCCAGCGTTCTCATAGCTCCACTGACACTGGAGTATCTCCTGCCCATGTGGCTCCAACCCTTCTCTACCCTTTCCTTATTTTATCCTAACTATCCTAGAACGCCAATTTCTCCCAAACATGTCACACTCGTTACTCTGAGTTCCTCTCTTCCATCTACCTACTCAGCTATATTCTGTACATTTTCAAGGCAAACCAAAGAAGGATGGGTCAGCCAACTAATTATCTGGATGCCTACTGTGTGTCAAATTCCGAATCCAGCAAAAGGTGATGGAAACAGATATCACAGATGCAGACATCCTCTAAACCACACAGTCTACCACAAATTTTCTTAGCTGGGGTTTCTACTTCTGTGAAGAGACAGAATGACCACAGAAACTCTTATAAATGAAAATATTTAATTGGGGCTGGCTTACAGTTTTGAAGGTTATCATGATGGCAGGAAGCACGGCAGTGTTCAGGCAGACACGGTGCTGGAGAAGGAGCTGAGAGTTCAACATCTTGACCTGTAGGCAGCAGAAGGAATCTGTGTCACCTGGCCTAGCTTAAGCATATATGACCTCAAAGCCCACCTCCACAGTGATACACTTCCTCCAACAAGGCCATACCTCCTAACAGTGCCATTCCCTATGATCAAGCATTCAAACACATGAGTCTGTTGGGGCAAACTTCAAACCACCATATTCCACTCCCTGGCCCTCATAAGACTTGAAGCCATAACATAATGTAAATGCATTTAGTCTTAACTTCAAAAGTCCCCATACTCTGTCACAGTTGCAACAATGTTTAAAAGTCCAAAGTTCAAAATCTCTTCTGAGATTCATACAATCTCTTAACTGTAATCCCTTATAAAATTAAAATTAAAAAACAAGTCACATACTTCCAACACATAATGGCACAGGATATATATTACTGTTCCAAAACACAGGGAAAGGAGGGTAATGAGGAAATACCAGGCTAAAGCAAGATCAAACACCAACTGGGCAAATTCCAAACTCTGCACCTTTATGCCTAATGTCAAAATGCTCTTCAGATCGCCAAATTCTTTCAGCTTTGTTGATTGCAACACACTTCTTTCTCTAGAAAGGTTCCACTCTATCAGCAGCTTTCCCAATGGCTCTGGCATCTCCAACATCATGGGATCTCCAAAGCAATCCAGGATTCACCTTCACAGCTTCACACAATGGCCTCTCTAGACCTCCATGCATGGCCTTAAAGGTTTCCCTTGTAGTGGAGGGAGATCCCATGACCCCTTTCTTCTAACCTTGATTCTAAAGCCAGAACCATGTGGCTGAAGCTGCCAAGTTCTTCTGCTTGCTGAGGCTAGAACATGCCCCCCTCACTCATTGAAATCTTTACCAGCTTTCTGGATTTGATGGTTTCCTTCACTGCCTAAGCTTGGTTGACCTGAAACTCTAACTGTAGACCAGGATGGCCTCAAACTCAAGAGATTCACCAGCCTCTGCCTTCCGAGTACTCCTAATAATGCCATTCCCTATGGGCCAAACATTCAAACACATGAGTCTATGGGAACCATACCTATTCAAACCACTACACAAATGGTATAGAAATTGGTTCAATTGTCCATGAACCTTCCAGACCAGACTGTAAGTGCTTTACTTCCCTGTCTTCTCGGAACTTCACATACTGCCCAACACAGAACCTTAATGAATATCCAGACCATGAAATCAATAATTCAAGTCAATGCATTATTTAAACCTCTGAAGTACGGGGTCATCCTAACTCTACAAATGAAGGGTAGAAAGAGTGTTTGATGAGGGCTTTTGAAGTATCAGGAGGTGAAAAGGAAACTCCTGGGGTCAGTCTCACCACTACCAGCTAAAAGCAACTCTGGGTGTAGTTGGCTACTGTCTTTGCTATTCTGGATCCTCTGTTCCCTCCTCCTACTGGCACCTCCTCCTTTCTCTCTCCCAGCTGTAATGGGAATAAGCATGTCACCCCTTCTTTCCCCACTGATCAGAGTGAGTGGTTTCTTCTTGCCACCAAAACCTTTCAGTTCCTATCTCAACCCTAAACCAAACTTCTCCAGCTGTTGTGCTGCTGCTAGCTCATAGCACCAAGTCTTAAATCAGCACCATTACCTGCCAAGGGTTTTACTAAGACTCCAAGCTGAGGACCAGGTCAACAGGGGGGAATTAGGAAACAAAAGGTCTCCAGGAAGTTGACAGACAGCCCCCACAACACCAAGCCTAGGCACCACGATCAGACAAGACACACAGGCTGCTTGCAGACACTCTTAGGGCAGAGGACAAAGCAAAACTACCAGAAAATATCCTACAGGACACCAAAGAGCTCATTAGTCTCCCTTCTTCTGTCCCAAGATTGGGTTGAGCTCAGTCTAGCTCCTCTGCACAAACCTGAGAATCAGGCACAGCAACTAGTCAAAGCACGGCCATGATCCAGCTCTGCTCAGGAACTCTAGACTCTAGGCCCCCCAAAAGAGCGGGATACCTTCCAGGCTCCACAGAAGAAAGGAGTTTCCCACTACGGAATTATTCTGACCATATACTTTCTTCTTATGAGGTCACTGCAAATATCTAACAATCTTTAAGAACCTTTGAGGTCTGAACCAGTCCTAGCAAGAATTCCCAGTGGAGACTCATGAGCTCTTGTGGCAGCCGATGGCAAGGTTGGCAAAGTTCTATCTGTAATGTCTTAAAGGATAAGATGGTAAATATTTTAAGCTTGCAGGTCATGTGGCTGTTGTACCTACTTGACCATATCTCTGTGGCAAAACATAAGCAACAGGCATTTCTAAGAGCCAATAAAGTACAGAAATAAGCATCTGGTCTACATAGGCCAAAGTTCTGTTTTGTTTTTATACTAGAATCTGCTCTTTTAGCATTTCATGTTTCAGAGAGGAACAAAAGTCAAAACGTATCTATGTATCTCTACCATGAGATTCAGGTGTCCATATCTGCTGCTTGCTCTAAAGAAATTAAAAAGAAGTCCAGTCTGTTAAGTCTAAAAACTTAACCTGAATCAGAAACTTAAGCAAACGAGGAAATGGCTATTGACATCATTTCTGGGGGCTTCAAAGAAGTAAAAACTAGATTCCTTGTGCTAGATGCTAAGACCTGGAAAGGAAAGTGGTACATCCAAGATGGTGTACAGGTCCCCTGACTCTGTACTTCCACTCAGTGATAGGAAGAAAGAAAGCAAGTCAGTAGCACTTCCTGAGCCTCTCAGTCAGTGCTTCTCAACCTTCCTGATGCGATGACCATTTAATACAATTCCTCAAGTTGTGGTGACCTCCAACCATAGTTATTTGTGTTACTTCATAACTATAATTTCCCTACTGTTATAAATCATAATGTAAGTATCTGTGTTTTCCATAGGTCTTAGGCAATCCCTGAGAAAGTGTTGGTTGATCCTTCAAACGGGTCACAACCCACAGGCTGAGAATGACGACTCTAAGTGAACTGCAAAGGTCAAGAAGGCAATATAGGGAGGGAAATGCACCTGCGTGTGTCGATTCTGCATGTACTCAGACACGGCTACCACAAAGAAAGTATAAACTAGAATCTGCATTTTAAAAACAGATATGGTCTGACAGAAGATGTAGGTAGTTAACAGAAACAAGCCAAGGAGTCTGAAATGGTCTTGGGATTATAAACAAGAACAAGGTATATACCTGTACTTCCAAGCTCTTCCTAGAATCTCTCCCCAGAACTGACTTCCACCTCACACTCTGGATCTCACCAAAAATGTTTCTATGCTGGTATCTAACATCATCGCAAAGATTTCTAAAAACAAATCAAATGTGTCTCCCTTGAACAAGTTTGAATACCAACTATTAAGGCTAAAATTTTAGCACCTTCCTTCCCCATGTCCTGTCCCCAAATCCAAACGGCTGTCTGACCTGTCTCTCGTTTCCATTCCTGCAGGCTTCACAGACTTCCCGCTCCAGTCCGGCACCTTACCTGGCTTCTGCTGAACTATCTCCCTGACCCCCATGCCAGGCTTATAATGATGTATATGGGGTCTAACCCCATATATCTACTCATCTTCCTTCCATGCATACATTCCCTTCAAGGTCAGGGCTCACTGCCCTCTCTGGCTTCCAAGCTTCCAGAACCTTACCTAATTTAAGGGGCACACAATAACTGCTGAATGAGTGAACCCTGGTTTTTTATCATAAGGCATGTCTTACTTCCCATAACCCTGAGCCCAGAGCTGCACACTCTGTACACTCTACCATCTCACGGTCCCCCTTCCACCTATCTACCATTCTGGAAAAGACCTCTGGCTTGTGGAACTCATCAATTCCTGACCCTGTCCATGCTCCTGTCACGGCTGCATAGCATCTCTGCCCACGCTCGCCTAGCTCTGCCCAGGGATGACGTTCATACCCTGCCCCCTCCATGTATTCCAACTCCCACGCAACTAACAACTGTAGGGGTTTAGGGGGAGCTAGGAGAAGCAGGAACCAGGGAGATGATTTTTTTTTTAAACATGACAATGCAGGGCATTAAGAGGGTATGTTGGAGCCTTTGATCCCTAAGGGCATCACCCTCCCAATGGGCAGGGTTGGCAGGCAATTGAAAGAGGAGGGGGAAGAGGAGGAACCAGATTTTTCCACTGAACGAAAAGCATGATTTCACCACTGCCTCTGTTGCCCTGGTAACCATGGACAGCCCAGTGGAGAGTACAGTAAAAGAACACCATGTTTATCTTTGCTGTCTGATCCACTTCCCTGTACACCCTTCCCTGACCACCTCTTGTCCCCTAGACCTGCTCCAAATGTCGTATAATGCCAGCATCATCGCTCCAGTCTGTTGCTCAAAACCTCAAGGGCAGAGCTAATCCTGATTTTCAAGCACAATGTATCATGTGCTCCACATCCTAGGGGTTATCTCACCACACCCACCTGCCCTGCCAGGTAGCCCCAAGAACCAACAGCTGGACTCAGAGGTCAAGAATGGCATCCACATTAACAAACAAGCCACTGGAGAAGGAGAAATGAAACGACGAAATGGAGAAAACTGCCCAGCTAGCACAGTTCATAGTACTGAACTGCTGGGGTATTATGGGTACCTGTTCAGTTAAACCTCTCCTGTTCCAAGACCATCAAAAGGATTCTAGCTGGGGATGAGCTGAGGGAACAGGTCCGTCCAAAAACCACAGATCCTTTCTCCTACACAGGCATACACCCCATCAGTGTGACCTCAGAACAGAGAGAAAGCTATCGCCGTGGGAGATTATATAAGTGTTATATAACATGACGACATCAATAGCACCAACGCAGTTATCCAATGCCAGAGACAGGCCAGGAGTGGAAACCAGCCCGAGGGGCTGGCATACCAATCCTCCAGCCACCAGTGCCAAAGGAAGCCTCAGCCCTGTCTTTACCTGCTCCTTTCACCCCAGAGAACAGAGAGACTTGCCTGGCTCTTGCATTCTTCTTCCCCTGCTGTGTGGCAGGTGGGGGCCACAGCACCAACACCACCCTGGCTATAGGCAGACTGTACAGCCTGGCAGGAGGGTATCCAGGAGCCTCGGCAAGTGAGGAAGAAGGTACAGAGACCCATCTATCCTGACATAAGAGGCACTGCAGCAGCAACAGGTTTGGTTGGACCAGCTGTCCTCTGCTCTGTGATTTGTTGTTTCTCTAAAAATTAAAAAAATAATAATTACGTCCAAAGTGAAATTTTAAAAAAATAATAAAGTCATATTTGGCATGGGCCAAATCCCATCTCTGATTACAAACAAAGCTAGGAAGGAGTCCTGAGTAAATTCACCGTTTCCCCATAGCCCCACTTCCCCCACGGGAAGATGACCCACCACCCAGAAACTTAAGGGCGGAACTTAGTCCACAGCTCTGACTCTATCTGCCCTATCTCTGCAGCTACCTAGGTTGCCAGAGCAGCTACCCAGAGGGCTTGCTCTTCCCCCCCTCCCCCAACGGCGCAGGCGTCTGTGGCTGGTGGACGTGCACACGGGCCAGGGGGGCGCAGCTGGCCAGTTCAGAGCTCCGTCCAAGTCTCCCATAATCACTACCACACCCACGTTATTAATGGGGTGGGGGAATCGCACAGAAGCTGCGCGGTGGCATCTCCTCAGGCTGCACCTGCGAGTACCAAGCTACGCCCTGGCCTTCCCTCACGCACCTCCGTGCCTCTGAAGAGCTAGAAGCAAGCTCCCACATCTCGGAACGTGCTGCGCCGTCCCTCGCCCCCTCAACCACCTGTCTCCGCTTCCCTCCCGGGAAGCCGCTCCAAGTCGCCGCACCCCTGCGTTAGCACCATGCTCGCCGCCTACAGGGAAGCTGAGTTGCAGGGCGCCGTTCAGGTTCGTGCGCCCGAGGCTGTGGCCCCTCAGGCCTGCACTGCCCAGGCCGCCCATCCGCACCCGCCTGCCCGCCAGCCCGCCCGCGAGGCGGCAGCGGAGTGGTAGGCGCGGCCGGGCCGGGCATGCAAGGGTCACGCGCGGCCCGGCTCACTCAACCCGCCCCGGAGCTCCTACCTGGGCGGCCGCCGGCTTCCGGCGCAGCTCAGCGAGCACAGCCTCCCGGCGCAGCTACCCGCGGGAGGCGCAACGCTGCGGACTCCGCTCCCTCCGAGAGCTCCGCCCGCTCTTCCCACGCTCGGCGCCCGCGCCGCGCCACCGTGCGGCCAAGTCCGGCGCTGCGCCTGCTGGGAACGCGGTCGCCCCCGCCCAACCGTGAGAAATGCGGCAGAGGATCTGACCAGCCAGCCGACCAACCACGTTCTCTCCGGCAACGGGCCCGCCCTAACCTGAGGGCGGCTGCAGAGCTGTCCTATTCTTCACCGGTTCTGGTTTCTTTTCTTCCAAAGTTTCTCTCATGACAGCTCTTATAAGGTAAAAGGTAGGAGATGTGGGTTTCGCTCAGGCAACTAATGGCCTGTGTAGTGAGATTCACAGGGGTGCACCTGGTGCTCGGTAGAAAACAGATTATGCTTCTGTCTACCTATAAATGCTTACTCGGGGAAATGTTTTCTTGACAGTTTTCTGAATACAACCTGTAGAGAATTGGAGAAGAACTGTAGACCCTCCCTACAGAAAAACGCGCACTCTCATAGAAGCAGAGTTTTGCATGGTATTTCAGGATATTTTGAAACTTCTCCATGTCATGACCGCCAACCTCAGACCTCTACATGTGCCTGTGAGGGCAGGTAAGCCAATTGGCAGTACCTGAAACTGCCACTTTGCCATCCTTCTGGGACATCTTCACCAGTCTCTGAGACCGTGTTTCTGCCTATAAAAATGCCTTTTTGTAAACCCGTCGATGGGAATTGGAGGCATAGTAGAGACAGGCAGATTGTAGAGGGGTCTGGTTTCTGGCCAGTCTTGCCGGAACTTGAGCTCAAGATTTAGTGAAAGATTTTATCTGGAAAGATAAGGTGGAAAGGAGAAGAGGAAGACACCAGATCTCTACTTCTGACCACTCATACCCTCCTCCTCCTTTCCTTGAAGGCCAGCACAAAAGCCTCTTCCTCCTTGATGATTTTTCTGCATCACATTCTGTTTTTAACCACTGTTTTATACATGCTCCTGTTGCTGTATGTAGAAGGAGCTGCGGGCTGCGTTCCTGCCACCCGGCTCCTGGCCACCTGGCTAGCTTATGCCCTGAAATAACAACACACAAACTGTATTCATATAAACACTGCCTGGCCCATTATATCTAGCCTCTTCTGGCTAACTCTCATATCTTGCCTTAACCCATATCTAATAATCTGTGTAGCACCAGTCTTACCAGGAAAGATTCAGCATGTCTGACCTGGCGGCCTGCTCCATCGCATCTGCCCTGGAGAGAGAGGCATGGCGTCTGAGCTCACTTCCTCTTCCTCCCAGCATTCTGTTCTGTTTACTCCTTCTACCCAATTTTCTGTCCTATCAGGGCCAAGGCAGTTTCTTTATTTAACCAATGACCTTCCTCCATCAGCTGTAGTTGATTGTAAGCTCTTTTAAGATCAGTGTTTTCCTTCTGCAACTGAGATAATTTACACAATTTATTTGACAACAGTTTATTAATACTCAAAGTGAAGGAATTGGGGGAAATAAGAAGCCCAGCGGGATACCCAGAGGAAACTGTACTTTCCTTTTCTTTGGTTGCTCCAACAGCAACATATATTCTCCCAGGTATAATTCCATGGCTAGAAAACAGAGCCCTTAAAATGGGAAGATCTTCTCATTTCTTTTTTTCTTCTGGACAAAGCAGCCTCAATTCAATGGTCGCTAGATGAAGTTAGGATACAAGTTTGTGCAGAATGCACCTGTCAAGCAGCAGTTAATCCACCACTAGCGTCCATGTGTCCAACAAGGGGCCCCACCCCCTACTCATTGTACATGATAGAAGAAACAAGAATGTCACTAATGATTTTTCACTTCCTCTAAGCCAGTCACCATGTTCTATGACTTTTCCTGGGAGATATGAACAAACCAATCCATGGCAGCTAAAGAAACTATTCCAATTGAGTGTAGCTTAGTGAACCAGTGGATTTATTGGGGTCACTTATAGAACATGGATGACTAAAGGAGTTGCATCACTGAAAAGCTTGCTCCCACGATGAGTGACAATTCATAAAACCCACAAGTGTGGAACTTCCAGGCCTACTTATAGACAGCTCAGAGTATCTTCTCTCCCCAGCTAATGCTATTGCTTATGTAACCTTAAGAAGGGACCCGTGACTTGTAAATTTCAGGAGCTTGTTGAGACTTCTCAGTTTTTAAATTTTCATTTTTAGTTTGCTTCCTGACTCTTAAGAAGGCTGCATCCAGAAGAGTGTGTTTCAGTAAGGAAATAACTCTATAACCCACTGTCCATGCTCTACTTCCTAAATCACATCTCGAGGCCCTCTTCATTTTTATTCCCAGCTCAGAACCATTATTTTTTTATATAAATTTCCACGTGTGTCTCCACCCCAGCTACACTCCCTGCTTCCAGCCTCACCAGGCTCACATCCAGGCCCACATCTGCTATGGCCTGTATATGTGTCCTCTTAAAAATTATTTTCAAATCCATAGATCCAATGTGATAGTATTAGGGGATAGAACCTTTGGGATATAGTTAGGTCATAAAAGTGAAACTTTGTGAGTGGAATTTATGTCTTTAAAGAAGGGGCATTTGCAGGGTGTAAGTTGCACACAAATGCAATTTCAGGACTTTAGAGTCCACAGCAGAAATATCATGAGTTCATGACCAGCCTAAGCTATATATCCAGAAAAATATAAAATACACCTAGGAAGTTGTTCGTTCTCACTGTTCTGTGCCTCCTGAAGAAAAACCAAGACAAGATAAAAACTCCAAAAATAGAGGCTGACCTTTACCAGAAAAAAAACTTTTCAGCACCTTGATCTTGGTTTCCTCAGCCTCCAGAAGTGAGAAATAAGCACCTGTTGTGTAATCTATGCAGTCCATGGTTTTCTATTACAGTATCTCAGAAGAAAGACAACATTCCAGGCTGAAAGGTCTCCAAAAGTATCAATCTCTTCTCTGCTTACAACCATGTGAGAACCAAACCTCTTCACCTGGTTCACTAGGCCTCAAGGATCTGTCCTTAACTGTATCTCCAGCCTCCCCTCTTGGTGCTTTGCTTTAATTGCACACTTCGCTGATACTAAACATCAGTGTTCTTCCCACTCAACAGTGAACGCTCTCCCTGCCACACCCTGTTCAGCAATCCCCTTTGCCTTCTCTTGCATCACTGTTCTGAGTCCATTCTTTTTATGACATTATCCCTTCAATACTGCTGTTTACTTCTGTGACATCTGCTTTCCTTGCCATAGTGAGATGTGTGCACCAGTGTTCTCCATGCCTAGCACAGTGCCTATTGTAATGTAGAAGCATGAACATTCCCATTAAATAATGAAAGGTAGAATATAACAGGCACCCCAGATAGAGACCCTGGGGCAAATATAGTAGTATTCTTAAATGCGGTAAGACCAACCAGGCTTGTTTTATTGTTTGACTTTTGTTTGTTGAGATAATGTCTTACTCTATAGCCCAAGCAGACCTCAAACTTATAACCCTCCTGCCATAGTCTTCTGAGTGCTAGGAATACAAGTGTGTGACACCACACATGGCTAGAAGGCAGATTTTAAATATAGCAGAACTCAACATTTTCAAATGATTTTCAAACTTTCTGAGTCTTCAGTTTATCGACTGAAAAATGGGGATGATAACACCCAGGGTTGCTCTTAGATGTATGTAGTGGTACTTAACAATTTTAAAATCTTCTCCATCTATGTATTAGTCAGTTATGTTGTATCACTTACTTGATCCTAGCAGTAACATTTTCATTTTGCATGTGAGGAGACTGAAGTAGATCAATAGAACACCATTTGTCATAGGTTACCTAGCTAGTCACCAGGCAACAGAGTGTGAGTTTGGGTTCTAAGTCTAGGTATTCTCTACCACCACCAATCCCCAACCTGCTCTTCCCTTCCAGCCCCAGAGGAGGAAGCAATATTGGGACAGATATGTCACAGACATGGAGATACAGAACTTTTGAAGGGTTTTTGAAGTATAAGGTAGTTTGGTTGGGGAAACTTAATCAGAATAGGAAGAAATGGACTAAAAAGCCATTGACCTCGAGGCTAACCCTGTACTTGAATTTTTGTCCCCTTTTGTACTATGGGACAATTGTCTTTTATCCTTATAAAGATTTGTCACTTGTATTGGTTTAATAAAATGCTGATTGGCCAGTAGCCAGGGAGGAAGTATAGGCAGAGCCACCAGAATAGGAGAATTCTAAGAAAAGGCTCAGTCTGCAGTCTTTACCCAGACACAGAGGAAGCAAGATGAGAATGCCTCACTGATAAAAGGAACCAAACCATGTGACAAACACAGACAAGAATTATGGGTTGATTTAAGATATAAGTATTAGTTAATAAGAAGCCTCAGTTAATAGGCCAACCAGCTTATGATTAATGTAGGCCTCTGTGTGTTTCTTTGGGACTGAGTGGCTTCTGGACCGGGTGGGACAGAAACCTCTCTCAATACTTTTGTATCCTAATAGGATAATCTCAATGGACAGACCAACTTTATATGTTGCTGCACTGTGCAGCCTGGATGCCGAGACTGGCAGAGGGTGCCAGGATTGAGACACGGAGGCTTCTTTCCAGATGGAAGAACAGCAACCTTTATTTATCCCCGAGCCTTTTAGACCTCTACTACTTCTGTGGAAAACCTCCAGCCAGAAAGAATACAAACATCCTTGTCAATTACAGACCACAAGAAAGTTCCTCTGTCAGGGGGAGTGAGGGCAGCTGGATCACAACAATATGTCACTTAACACCTTCAGGCGCAAAGATTACCAGAAGCCAGGGTCTGTTTACTCTATATTTGTACTTCTGCCCATCACCAAACAGCCATTAAACTCTTGCTAACGTTTTGGTAGGGCTTGCAGATGTCTAGCCACATTAACCCCTCTGAGCCTCCATTTCTCCATTCTGCAAAATGGGATTGATAATATCCCAGCACATAGCTGTTGTGAGAATTAAGCCAGATGATAAAACAGCTGTTGGTGGTTTGTTGCTAGTGGAAACACCTTCCCCAGTGTCCAACCCTATGTCTGATGGTGTTTATGCTCGTAAGTTGTCTGTTTAGCAACGAGGCAAAGGACAAAGGGAAACTTAGGAGCTTGGAAGGCACAGAAGTATGAAGGCTGTTGTTCTCTCCTGTTGTTCCTTTCACAGAGATATGGAAATATCATTGAGGCCCTGAGCTTTTTGGAACTGTTCAGTAATGACATATGATTTGTATGCAGTAATGTTACCTATGTGGATGGCTTGTTGCCTGAGGCTGTAAATGTATCTATTATGCAAAATGATTTTTAAAGACAGAATCTCTCTATAAAGCCCAATTTGGCCTCAAACTTGCAGTTCTCCTGCCTCAGCTACACAAGTATTAGGTTTATGTCTTGTCTTACCACACCTTTACATAGAAGGTATTTGATGAGAGGATTTCTCAAGACCTTGGTGGGCAGGAGGCCTGGACCAGTAATTGCCAAGACAGGAGAGCAAGAACAAAGTCGTCATCTTTACTGACCACAATTAAGGTCAAGGCTCATCTGAGGTCAACTGGAAGGCACTTTGAAAACATCAATGAAATCACCTGTTGTTGGAGGCCACTAGTTCGTTTCCTGACCACCCTGACTGAAAATAATCAAACTATATTATTTGCGATACTGTTTGGACAATAGCTTAAGCATATTTCTAGATAGCTCTTATATCCTAAACTAACCCATCTCCATTAATCTGTGCATCACCACAAGGTCGTGGCCTATCGGCAAAGTTTCAGCAAGCTCCAGTGGAGATGTCTGTCTCCGGCTATATGGCTTCTCCCTGACTCACCTACTCTCTCTCTACATCTCTGTTTGGATTTCCCACCTAGATTTACTCTGTTAAGCCATTGGCTGAAAGAAGCTTTATTTATTAACCAATAAAAGCAATACATATACAGAAGGACTTCCCATACCAATCATCAAATAAGATATTATAGATATGAAGGACAGAAATGGCGTCAGGCATTTAGTAAGAAGTCAGTACACATAAGCTCCTGAAGAAGATGAATGCACTTGAGCATCAGGCAGAGAATCACTCTGCTTATCAGTCTTCTAATGCCACCTTTGCACTGAATTGTTGTGTGTGTGTGTGTGCGCGCGCGCGTGTGTGTACACATACGTCTTGAGCTCCAAGAAACACCCAGTGGAATGGCCCTTCTTGGATCCTCTTGTGATTATGGTAGGTTTTTCTTTAAAGATTAAATCATTTTTTTTCCCTTTCTGTTCAACAAAGACAACAGCCCTTTGGGTTTTGATAAACGTTCTTTGCCTTGTAGCAGGTGGATTTGCCCCAGGCACCACTAAGAGCTGTGCTTTTAAAACATACAGAAGCCCAGCTGTTTATATCTGCTGCATCCTTTTTCTCCTATTTTCTGCCCTGAAGGCTGGGTTTTCTCTGCTTTGGCTGACTGATAACATGTGGAAGGAAGAGAACAGTTCTAACTAATAGACTAATTAGTGATACAAGCCTTTAATAACTGAGTATAGGAAAGTCATTCCCTACCCTCAAGTGATTAATTTATTTATTGCTGTTGTGCTACATTAGGGTAAACTAGTCAGCTTCTAGCTATTGGCAACTTAAATCAATCCCTTTTCTTCATTTCCTTCCTTTCCTTTGCTGTAGTGTGCGTTGGCAATCTGCAAGAATCGATGCAGCAGACAGGCAGCTCTGGCAGAAGTGCTAGGACCCTGGTGCCACCATTAGGAACTGTAGGAACTGTGAAAACCCAGCTACTCTATGTTTGCTTCTCAAAGGTCCTTTCCTCGTGGCCACTTCTGTCAGTTACAGCTTTCCAGCTTTGTCTTTCAGAACCATCCTACTATGGAGCTTAAAAGCATATATTGACATTCAGTGGCCTGGATTTCAATCCTGGCTTCCTCACTGGCTTGTGCAGAGGATCTAATACAAGTCCCTTCACTTCACTGTGCTTCAGTTTTCCCACTTGTAAAATGTTGCTTTGGAACGCTTATCTCTTGGGCATGACATGACCATTGCCATACTGAAGTCAAAACAGCTGTAATCATTCACAACTGACCCTAACAAGATCAGGCCTATTAACATTTCTTCCAAGAAGGTGGGCAAGGAGGGTCAATGGACCCTCAATTTCAATTCTAGTTATGTAGTCCTGTCCCTCCCCAAGCTTCATGTAATTGTGCTCCAGCTTCATGTGGTTTGGGGAGGCACTAAATAATATAGGACTCCAGTAAAGCAGCACTCACCAGTTGTCATCCGTGGGGTGATGGGGGCATTTTAGTGATGGAGACCTTTGTGAGTCACCCACGAGTACCATGTAAGTGACCCTTCATTCATGCTCCTTACACGCAAGCCCAATAGATAGACTCCTTGGTTCACCAAGTTGAATGGAATTGCTTTTTTGGCCTGTCGTTGGTACCCTATCTAGGGTGAAGACTTGTTCAACTCTCCCCCAAAAGAGTCATGTAACAAGTGAGAATACATTTGTTTCTCCCTAAGGTTCATCTGAGGATTCAATAAAAGTAGTTGTGTCCAGTACTTAGGACATACTAAGCTCTCAGTAGCTATTAAATATACCTAATACATAGGGAGATAATTTGATGAATGCTAGTAGAATAAGTGAGTAGCATAATTTATGAGTAGATTATGAAATCTTGAAGTTCAAAGGGATGAAAATAGGAGGAAATGAATAATAAATCAAAATAATAAAGGCCTTTAGTTGAGTGCTTATCAATCAAGGCCTATGTTCTGAGCTAATTGCTTCTTGTACATTCTTTCATCTAATCCTATGCAACTTGATTTTTATCTGCCTTCTTAAATCATGGTTTGTTTTTGTTTGTTTGATTTTTGTTTGTTTTAAAATCTTGAACTCCCATACAAAATTATGTGAGAACTGTGTCTTCTCCCAAGATTGCAAAGGACTCCTGGGAAAAGGGCTGACATATTCATGTTTTCTGATGAATTCCTGGGCCAGCCAAATTCAAGTTCTTCCAACTACTTGTGGAAGATGCTGCTATTGTCTCTTCTTCTTTAAAAAGCCTTCAGAACACAGGACCATTTTATACAAAGATTTTTACTGAAAGCAGGACACAGCACAGGATACTTATAGGTTCACCAATGCAGCCATATCTAAAGTCCTCTATTGATGCTGCAGGATTGCTGCAGCCAGTGCAGCCTGGATAACCAAGACTGGCGGTGGGGGGGGGGGGGCTGGGGGCAGGATTGAGACATGGAGGCTTCTTTTCAGGTGGAAGAACACCCTTTAGTTTTCCCAGCAACCTTTTATACCTCCACTCCTTCTGTGGAGACCCACCGGCCAGAAAGAACACAAACATCCTTGTCAATTACAGACCACAAGGAAGTTCCACTGTCAGTCAGGGGGAGTGAGGGCAGCTGGATCACAACACAGGATGTTCTTTCCCAGTTGCTCTGCACCCTGAGCCCTGCTCCTACCATGTTTCCATCTAAGATTCTCAGCCATCTCTCTACTTCCTCCTATATCTTCCTGAAAACAGTAGATTATTATGCAAAGAAATTTAGTTTTTGAACAAAGTCACCACTCTAGACTATTTTCAATCTGAGGTCAGAAAAAAATTCTTGTCTGCCCTGTAGGAATTTATGAGTACTATGTCTTATGCTGATGCCTGCAGAGGCAGAGAGGAGCAGATCCCTTTAACTGAAGTTACAGGTGGTTGTAAGCCACCCAGTGTGGGTATTAGGAGTAAAACTCAAATTCTCTACAAGAACAATAAGCTTTCTTAGTCACTGAGCCATCTCTCGAGTCCCTTGTCTGCTCTTTAACCAAATGTTATTAAGGGTTTTCTTTGACTAATAAAGTACTTTTGAGATTAATTTTGCCCCACCATAATGAAGACATAAGACATTAATTTGTGGCATGACATATTTTTATATATTCTTTTTCCTTTTTCATAAATGAGGAAACAGAGAATTAAGGGTGTTTGAAATATAATACACTCAAGGTCACATAGTATCAGAGCTAAATCCAGTTGTAGGCTGACTCCAGACCCTCATGGATTGACCACAAAGCAGCTCAGGCAGGTCCAAGCAGTTCTATTCATGAACCAAGGGTAACTCAAGAAATCCTTCTGTGTGAGAGTCTTGACCTTCAGAGGAAAGTGAATTGCTTGAGCAAGATCAATGACATAGAAATGAATTAGCGTTTAGAACTGCTGGCCTATGGTTTTGTGTCTGAGACCCTAAAGTTTCAGAGTCCATCACTGAATGGTTGCTCTGACTGCTTCATCTGCATGTGTTTCCATCTCTGAATTACATTGTGCTGTGTGCATCTTTGGTGAGCTGTGCTCAGGGAAGACAAGGCAGGATTATTATGCTTATTGAATACTAACTTCTTAGGTAAAACAATCTCATCAGTTTGATTGCCAGTGGCTTCTAAAATTGCTAGCAAAATAATGGAAGCGCCCACAAAAGTTCCATAAAAAGCTATGAAAAGAATAATTCATTTCGGTCCTAGTTTTGTCTATTGATGTGATCAAAAACAACTTGGAGATGAAGGAGCTTACCTGGCTTACATCAAGGAAAAGCCAGGGCAAGAGCTCAAGACAGGAACCTGAAGGCAAGAACTGAAGCACAGATTGTGTTTGTGTGTTTGGGGTGGGGGGAGGAGGTTCTTACTGCCTTGTTCTCAGGCTCAGGTTCAGCTGTCTTTCTTATACGTCCCAGGACTGCCCTCCTGTATTCATCAACAATTAAGAAAACACCACACAGACCTACAGGCTGGTGTGGTGGAGGGAACTCCTCAAATGGGGTTCTGTCCTTTGATAGTTGTCACAGTTATCAGGTCAACTCTTAAAGTATTACAATGATTGCCTGCAGGCCTCAGTACTAGCTAAGGTTTAAATTCACCAAAGGTCTTGGAATATACTGAAGGGGAAACTCATATGTATTTTTATAGTTCTATATATTACTTGAAAATGAATGTATGTCTGCTGAGGTAAACTATTTTTGCCCTTTCTCCTCTGCTAGAGCTAGAAGTTCTATGAATGTCTGCTTCATCCTGTATCTAGAGCAGCCACTACACAGAGTATACTCAATAAAATGTGTTGAATGGCTAAATTTTGATAGGAAAAAAATCATTGGGCCATGAGTAGGTTTATAAGGAAACGAGTAGCATCCTATTGCACAAAACTGTTTGCCTCTCCCTGGCCTTATGCCATGAAACAAGATTGATTTATCAAGAAAAGATAGAAAGGAGATAATATGCTTGTCCAGACTTGAAAGGCAAATCATTTATTTATCTGCTCAGATAAAAAGTTGGAGAAGAGTCCATGTATGCAACCTCATTGCCTCCTAAAATTTTGTTTCTAGGCTCAGAGTCTGCTAGGCTTTTGAGTTCTGGCATGGCACACAATGGTAAAATGATGCAAAAAAATGTAGTCACAAACTCACTCTGAAACATGCCACTGGCATTGAGACACCTAACTGGAGGAACCTAGAAGCCTCTGCAGAAGAACAGTATGCTAAGAGCAGGACATCTTCCTAAAGGCTTAGTGTGGTTAGCTCTACACAGGGAGTTGTACCGAATATATATTTAAAGTCCTCTCCATCATTACCTTTCTATAGTTATGTGTGTGCTACAAATGAGAAAAATTTGAGTAGACTGTTAAGGAAGGGTAGGACAACACCAGAGAGAAACCTAGCAAACAAGTACCAGTTCTGAGGCTGAATAGTGGGAACCCAGCGGAGCCAGCAGGTGGTGCCATTGCTACATCATGATTTTCAGACCTAGTGGAAAGTAATGCTTTAGGAAGCAAATGAGGCCTTTAGAGTAAGCTATCCAGCTGTCATAGCCACTACTGCATCTACCCCCAGAACATACACACCTTTCCCCTAAAGCCTACATCCTCAAAAATGCAGGGTGAAATGTCCCTGAGGCCCCATTAGCTTCTTTTCTCCCTTTGATGTTTCCAAAGATTCCATTCCCAGTATTTAACTGCTTTCCAGACACCACTAACCAAAGCCAGGCCCTTAACTGGTAACTCATTGCAAGGCATGCTATTAAATGGCAACTATCTAGAATTTTATGTTCAGTCACCATCTTTCCTTTCTCTGATGCTCCAAACACACACCACCTTTTGGGTAAGGTCTAGCCTTGTCCCTCGGCTTTCTTAATCCTAGGGAGGAGTCTCTATGAGCAAAGTTAGACAAAAGCCAGCAAGAAGTGGGTTGGGATATGCCTGGCTTTGACACGATAAGACTGGAAGAGTCAGCCTTTATTTAGCCTTTAACCCCCATGCACTGTTGGCACATAGATGTTCCCAGACGCCTCTGAAAATCTAGCTGCATCTGTCTTCCACTTCATGTGGCATGGGGGCAGGTCACCTGGAATCTGGCATGGACAAGTCCTTACATGGCGCTGCCTTATCTGGGAGTTGGCAACCAGCTCCAGAATAGACCTCACATAGTTCTTTCTGGTTTTACCATGAGGTGGGTTAGTGGATGAGCAGATAACAAAGGCTGCCTAGAACATAAATCCTTTCCTTTGTTTTGTATGTTTTTCATGCGGTCACTCACATGTCCCTCTTCTTGGAATGGTGTTTTTGAATACCCAACATTCCTCATCCTCCTGAAGGAGCATTGCAGGGCATTGAAGGGCACTGAAAGGCATTGTAGCCTGCCCTTATCGCCACTATAGAAAGCTTCTGGCCTCTCTGCCTCCCAACATGGAAGGGAACATTTCACAAAGTCACAAGCTCTGGGCATCCTGTCTGGTGCCTGAGTCCCTCCCTATGCAGAGCTCCTCCTTGGTTGACCTCCCCCATATTGCCACACAGTTTCTCCAGGCCTGAAATGGAAGCCACCCTGTCACTTAGCACACTCAGCATGATAGGCCACAGCACAGATTTTATCATCACTTTAATTATATTATTCTCACTCATCACTGTTTATTCAGAAAAAATTCACCCAATCTTCTCATCTCTGGAAAGTTCTGTTTCCAGTCTCATTGAAATCAGGATCCCTGTTCTTCCCCCACCCCCCTGGAAAAATTAGAGAAGGGGTCCTGGGTCAGACCCAGGAGAGGAAGATTGTAGTCTTGAAGGGGGTTGAGCTAGGAAAGGCACAGACAGGAGTCTACCAGGGGACTGAGGCCACAGCTCCCCCAGGAGTCAGAGGGCAGGGAGAGTCTTAGAGTTATAGGAGGTTAGGAGCCTCACAGCAAGAGGGTTCTTCTGAAGAGCCCAGGAGGTTATGAAGCGCTCAACTGAGCCTGGTAATTCAGACCTGTAATTCAAGCTACTTGGAAGCCTAAAGCAAGAGTTTAAGGCCTGCCTGACTGCATAATTCAAGGCAAGCCTGGTCACCTACATAAAACCTTGCCTCTAAATAAGAAGAGGGAATAGCTCAATGGTAGAGCACTTGACTATTATGTGTGAAGTTTTGGGATCAATCCTAACAACAAAACTAAATTTAAAAAAAAAAAAGAGGCTCAGTTCAAAGTCTAGTTCCACTGTCCTGTCTACATTGAACCAATGGGAATTTCTGTGAGGCCCCAATAGACTAGGTGAGCTGTTGCTTGAAAGCATGGAGCCCAGTATCAGGAACCAGACAGAAAGTTGTCCTGGCCTCTGTAGACGGATATTCGGGAACATGTGACCAAGATAGAAGTCGGTGACTAAACCCACAGTGTCTTGAAGAGTTATAAGGGATGTACTGTTTCTGGCTGTATACTTATAAGGGTGCAGATGTCAGTGAATACCTTGGTTTCCCTAAAGTAGGGGAAGAAAATAGAAAGAATAAACAGTAAAAAGCAAAGTTTCTTGGGAGGAAGGTATAGCTTAGAAAAACTAGTCTTCCCAAGAGTCACTGTAAAGAGGCAAGAGAAGAGGAAGACAAGACCCAAGGCAAGTGCTACATAGCCACCAATCTTCTTGGCAGCTCCTTTAGACCTAGGCTTCTCTCCATCACAACTTGACCCAAAGGTCAGAGTTTGGGTTCAGGGAGCTGAACGTTCAGAAGGCAGTTTATCTGTCTCCACAAAGGTGAAATGTCCTGGGAACAGTCTCTAAAATGTGTGTGATGTGAGAAGGTAGGACATGAGCTGGAGGCAGCATGAGGTCAGAGGCAGAGATGCCACTTTCCTGGATACCACCCAGTTTTGCCCACCCAGCCAAGTCACAGTTCTGTGTCAGCCACCACATGTTGTCTTGCTGAATGGCCGTTTCTGGAAGTGGCCTGGCCGGTCCCGTTCTCCTGAGCCCCTCGGGTCACACTGGCCTTTCCCTGAGTCTCAGGGGAGGCCCCGGGTCCTGAGCTATAGCCCTGGCCTCCACCATTCTCCGTGTAATAAGGGTCTTCACCCTGGACAGTGTAGAAATAAAGTAGTATTATCTGGTAAGTTGGGTTGTGAGGTACTATGAGGAGAGCACAAAGGAAGGAGGAGAGGGGCAGGTACAGCTACATGTGCAGGCTCTTTTCTTCCCAACAGCCATCAAGGTTCCAGCTCCTAGAGGAGAAAGGACAGAGGAGAGGCACCACACCATGTCAACGTGGCTCAGTAACCAGCCCTATAAGAAATCAGTCTCAGGGACAAAAAAGCCTCCCCAGTAGATACCAGCCATTGGCAGGAGTCAGACTTCAATCTTGTCCCTCCCTCTATCCAGAACACTTCAAAAGTAAGATATTCCTTCCATATGTTCCATGCCTGTGAGCAAAATAGCACCCACGGGGCATTCAATATGTTTACAAATAAGCATGTCCAATTTAGCAACCTGTTCTCCTTTATCCAGCTGAGCTATCCAGGACAATATGAATAGATAACATAAACCATCAGCTGTGACAAAGACCAGCAGGTGAGCTTGCCCCAGTTTACCCTGCTCCCCATTTGCTGCCTCTTATTCCTACTCTTCTGTAGATACAATGTCTTCATGCATGCATATCCCTAGGTCAAAAATACCAGAAATTTCTTTTATGATATTTCCTCCCTCCCTCTCATGATATCCATGGGCCTCCCCGGAAGTTCATTATCTCCCTCATTTACTTTTCCCCATACTCCAGAACTGACCAGCCTTTCTCCTGTGGGGCTCCAACTGCGGCGATTCATCAGAAAATAGCCAGTGGTGCCCAGGATGGCCAGCAGCACTCCCGAGGTAACCAGTGCAATCAGAGTCTTTCGGGAATAGCTCTGGTGACTCCCAATATCTTGTTTATTGAAGCCTTGGATCCCCAGCTTAAGGAAAAGATAAACAAATGGCAGCATGTCACTTGTGAAAAAAAGAGTTCTAGCGAGAAGCCCAGACCACTCCACATCCCTGGGTGCAACTCCCTGATGTGGACTGTCAGAGGAGGGAAAGAAGTGATGCCTGGAGAGGTCACCGTCTCCTCTCCTGACCCAGTGCTCCCGTGAGATGCATCATCTTGTGAACATACCTTTCTCAAGTCAGACTGGTGCTTTTCCATAAGCTGGAGTTTGCTGGAAAGTTCTAGAATTAGAAACAGGGGTTGCTAAATCTAGAAGCTAGTCCAGCTTATCTTGAACTATTTTCCCATCTTGTCCTAGAAGCTCTTTTATCCAGTGATCCTTTTCAACCAGACCTTTCTTCCCAGCACCTGTAGTTTCTGAAGCTGAGTTCCAACCAGGATCTTCAATCATGAACCCCATTTAAGTTCAGCCCTAGTCAATTCCAAGTCCCCAAAGTGGCCCTTACCTGTGCTATTGGCCAAGACCATCAGCAAACACTCGGGCCTAACCTCAGACTGGGCTAGAAGCAAGGAGCAGACACTAGCAGCAGCATCAGCCTCAGCCTCCTCCTTCTCACACAGTATTTGGGTTAGGTCCTCTCCTTTTTCCTTCTTAAATTCATCCTGGAAAGATAAAAAGAAAAAAGAAAAGAAAAAGCAAGAGATGAAATTACTCGTAAACTTGAACCTCATCCAGAGTCTCAGGTAAGAATCCTGATTCAAGTCACACTATTATGCTCTCCACAAGAAATCCTTCTTTCTAGAATTCCAACTTAAAACACCAGTGGTAAATTATGTACGACAACATAGTAAGAAAGACATAAGAAACAGGAAATATTTTCTTATTCAATAATTGCCTATATATGTATGCTGAATACAGAATCACCACCAACATGATATGAATGCAATAGTGAATGTTTAATACTAATTAAAAAACTAAGAAAAATCCTTTACTTCAAGGTTACAACAGTTCTAAATGATAGCGAAAAGCCAACAAAGGTGAGGAGTAGAGAACAAGCCTATGTGGATGGACTACACGGCCACTCATGCTGCTTCCCTCTTCCTGTACCAAAGCTATGTCAGCAAGCCTTGCTCACAATGACATATCATTTTCATTGAAAGCATGGAAGCCAGTTTAATGAACTTCCCAGGTCCTCCTTCAGGTTGCTGCCTGGTCTACAGGATTCAGGAACTCAGGAGATAAACCCCCATAGTTTTTAACAATTGAATCTCAGGAACAGCAGTAATTGGAGGCCCCAGCTATGTCCTTCAAAATGGGCTCCCCCACTAACTAACTAGCTCTGTCTCTCTCTCTGTCTGTCTCTCTGTCTGTCTCTCTGTCTCTGTCTCTCTCTCTCTCTCTCTCTCTCTCTCTCTCTCTCTCTCTCTCTCTCCCCACAGTGGCCTTTTGTAGATAACCAAGAAAACCAAGACTATCTCCAGTTTTGATGACAGATGTCAGAGGAAGAAATGCCTCATGGACATGACAACATTCCTGTTAGGGGAAAACTCTGGAGCTTGTAACTATCATCACACCTGAGCCTTCTAGAGAAGGCTTCCTGTGTGGAAGCAGGTTTGCTGCCAATGGTTTAGTCCAGAGGTCTTCATAGTTGGAAGGGAGCCTGGGTATTTTCCTTCTATTGTGATCTTAGGCAGGAAAACCTCCTTTGTGCCTATGCCAGACAAAGTCAAGACTGGCCTTAGGCCCTGGGGGATTTCAAAGAGCAGTAGGAAAATAACTGGACTTGAGTGAGGCCAGCAGGATATGGCTGGCCTTATAAGCTCTCCACTTGAGCAAAGCACCTTCCCTGGTACCATGCTTTTCAGGTATATAAGAGACCACACATAATGAGTCTGGACTCTTTGTGAGTCTTTAGTTAAAATGTTTGCTTCCTAATAGAGGAGGAGGAACAGGTCTCCCACAGAATCTAAAGTAGCCAAACAAAATGGGACCTTCCCACATTCTCTAGTGCTAAAAAGCTGCACTTTGACAATATTCAGCCATTCTAACATTTAGCAAGCCCTGCTAGTAAAGCACTTTCATAAAATGTGTGTGGGGACTGGAGAGATGGCTCAAAGGTTTAAGAGCACTGGATGTTCTTCCAGAGATCCTGAGTTCAATTCCCAGCAACCACATGGTGGTTCACAAGAGCCAGTGACCTCTTCTGGCATGCAGGTGTATATGCAGACAGAGTACTGTATACCTAATAAATAAATAAATCTTTAAAAAGAAAGAAAAAAGAAAATTTGTTTGTGTGTGTGTGTGTCTGTGTTTGTGTGTTTGTCTTTATCCTACGTGAGGCTAAGGAAAAAGGCAAGAGGAGTAGCTATGAATTAATTCCACATGATCAAAACTCTTGTTTATATATGTAAAGATGTAGCAGTTAAAAATCAATGTCAGTTACTATGACCAATGCTCTGTCTTAGATGCTTTTCACATATTGACTCATTTGGCTCTCCCACTACTCTCTATAGAAAGTGAGTACTGTAATTCCTTTACTCTTTCCATTTTATAGAGAAACTGAGGCACAAAGACTATTTACTATAAGAAAATTATAACAAAGCACTTAACTTTGCAAAAGAGGACAAAGACATCTGGATTGTGTTAGTAGAAGTAACTCGGTGTGCTCAGGTAAAGCTGACAGGGAAACTCATGGCAGCAAGTCTGTTGTGTGACAGTCTGCCCAGCCTCATCCAGCTAAAAGAAGATGCAAAAGACTCTGCCTTCTCTGTTTTGCTCCATGTCCTCCAAGATTCAACTCAAATTCCATGTCTTCCAGGAAGCCACTCCTATCTTTGGCAAATTGGACATTAAGCCTTGCTCTCCAATTTCTAGAATCTTTTCAAGTCATAGTCTGTGCCAGTCTTCTCAGCTCTAAACTGGCTATATGATGACCACAACAGTGATGTACAAAAAATATTTAATACATAAAGATTTTGATTGGTACAAAACAGCAGCGATTACTGTTATTATCAATAATCATAGTTTTTGATGTATTACCTAGAGATCCAAATTGTGATCATCTTCTTACGGTTGTCATTTACCTCCTAACTCCTAAGTGCCTGTGTGATGAGGGTGAGGGTGCACGTTATGTAATTGAAACCAGATTGCACTTATTGTACCAAATAAACAAAAGAACTCAAGGACTTGTTCAGTCTAACACCCCAACTGGTTGGTCTCTACCTGGAGTCTCTCGACTGTATGGTTAGTTTCTTGGATTGAATTCAAGGCAGTAACAGTGACCAGCCTCCTACTCTGAAATTTAGCGGCCTCAGTTAATTGTGTTTGGGCTGGAGAGAAGCAGGTGGATCCTGAACAAAACACAATGGTTCTCCGGATGTTCAGGATAAACATCCTCCCCCAAGAGACAAGTATCATGAGAGAGTAGGCAGGAAGAAGCCACAGCCTCACCATTTTGTACATGAGAATCACATTTAAGAGTTTCTAACTTCATCTGTGCACACATGTCCCTTTTGAAAAAATAATGATATCATCTAACCTTTCTAGAGGTGCATCCTCAAATTCTGTGATGCCTCTGCCCATGCTAACGCACATTGGTCTGGAGAGGAGGGTACAGGCACATTTCTAAAGGGTTCTTGAGGTATTTCCCAAAGCTATTATTTCTAGAATCAATTGTCTCCCATGGTTTTGTTTCTTTTTTTTTCCTTTTTTTTTTTGTCAGTTTGACACAAGTTGTAAGTTATTTGGAAAGAGGGACCTTCAATTGATAAAATGACTCCATAAGATTTATCTGTTGGCAAATCTATAGAATATTTTCTTAACTAGCGATCGATATGGAGGGCTCAAGCCTTTGTGGGTAGTACCACTCCTGGGTGGGTGGTGATCCTAGATTGGGTAAGAAAGCAGGCTGAGCAAAGCCAGGAGCAGGCAAACCAGCAAGCTGCACTACTCCATGGTCTAGGTGTCAGTTCCTGCCTTGAGTTCTTGCCCTGTCTTCCAACCCTGTTTTCCTCAAGTTACTTTCGGTCATGGTGTTTATCATGGCAATAAGAAACCTAAGACACCCTGTAGTCACCTGTTTTAAAGTAATTTTATATTCTTCACTGTATTAAATTTGTCAGTGGCAGGCAAAACCCCTATCTTCATCGAAGAGACTGAAATAATGAAAGGACTATTGTTATAAGCCAAACAACAAGTGGGCAATGAACTAAGGGCAAGAGTTAAATTGTCTCCAAATATTTCTTTCCAATAGGCAGTCTTCCTCCGTTAGTCCTTCATTGGTAAGTGATGTTTCCTGTAAGGTGACTGACCTTTATTCTTCAGGTAGAGGGCAAGGAAGGCAAAGGCTGTGTGTGATTAGAGGGTTGGAAACAGACTGCCTCAGATGAAGTTGGTATAATGTGTAAATGAGATAATATGAGAAAGAAAGAGATATAAACTTAGAAAAGATAGTAAAACTCAAACACTTTCATCTTTTCAAGCTGTATGGATATAAATAGTACATATAACAGACATAGCACTGAATAGATAAAGTAGTTCCAAAAATTATATTTGTGCAAAGAACTACAAATTTCTCCAGAGATACACAAATGGCCAAGGAGCACAAGAAAAGATTTTCATTGTCACTAAGCACCAGGGAACTGTAAACAAAATCACAATGAGATAATAATGAGATAATTATTCACATGCATTGGGATAGCTGTGTATTTAAAAACGAGAGAGGGAAGGGGAGCAGGTTTTGACAAGTCTATGGAGGAACTGGAGCCCTGTATACTGTTGACAGAAATCTCAAATGGTGCAGCCATTACAAAAACAAAAACAATGAGATGGACTGGAGTATAGCTCAGGGATATAGGTTGCTTAGCATATGCAAAGGTCTGGATTCAATTTCTGGGAATGCAAACAAAACCAAACAAAAATATGGTAATTCCTCTTAAAAAATAGAATTACCATATGAGTTAACAATTCTATAGCTGGGCATTTACCTCAAGAAATTATATTAGGGTACCAAAAATCATATCCACATTAGTGTTCACAGACACTTTATTCACAACAGCCAAAAGGTGAAAAACTTGTATCTACCAGTGGATGAGAAGACAGAATGAAGTACACACACATAATGTGAAATATTATTCAGTCTTAATATAGAAGGAATTTATGTCACAATCTATTCATATCAGTACCTAGAACAACTAAGTTCATGGAGACAGAAAGGAGAGCAGTAGTTGCTTGGGGGGGGGGGGGAGGATGAGAAACTATCGTAGGAAGATACACAGAATTCTAGAGAGGTTGGCTGCAAGGTTAGCATGAATGCATTCAACATCACTCCGTGTTACTTAGAAATTGTTATGGTAGTACTTTCCATGTGTGTATTTTATCACAATTAAAAATGTTAGTGAACTCCCCTGCACAGATGACTACTATACAAGAAAATAAAGTTATCTGACATTTGAAAAACAACCTTGGGAATCATGACTACAAACATTAAATTAAGCAGATAGTGAAGAAGAGGGAATGGAAATTATACTTAGAAGACACGCTCTACTATGTGGAAACAAGGGCTTGGAAATAGCTCTACCATCCTTTAGAATGTATAGGATGCAGAGCAGAAGTAGAGTTAAGTGGGGAGTTAGGTGTTACCGTGTGTATGTACAGAAAGAAAATCTAAATGGTCCACACAGGGACAGCTAGCACCTTGGTGCTCATCATGTAAATTGCAAAATGAGGACTGAGAGCCACATGTACAGTTTTGTTGAAACTTGTACTAGATGCAGGTAGGTCTCAGTATCAGATAAGTACTGCCAGGAAGTGTTAATAGGGAAAATCCTTTGGGCGTGGGTAGGGCCTGAAGTGTCCCACTAGGACAGTGGTTCTCAACTTTCCTAACCCTGTGTCTGTTTAATGCAGTCATGTTGTGGTGACCTCCCAACCATAAAATTACTTTCTTTGCTACTTCACAACTGTAATTTTGCTACTGTTATGAATCATAATGTAAGTGCCTGTGTTTTCTGATGGTCTTAGGCATCCCCTGTGAAAGAAAGAGTCATTCGACCCACAGGTTGAGAACCTCTGCACTAGAAGAACCAGTACTTCAAAACCCTCTAACACCAAAGCACAAATGCAACCTATGGCAGCTAGGAGGGACTGTGCCCCTACAACTTTTGCAAAGACTGTCCAACTAGCGGGATTCAAGTTAGGGACTCGTGAAACACCGGGAGCCATGGCTAGAAATCCTGGATCCAGGACTGCTAAGAAAAATTACTCCAGGGAGCACAAGGAGGCACTACTGCTCGTGGCTTGGGAAGAAATGTGCTGAGGAAGAAATGGACAGTGATGGGAACACCAGAGGATGACAGTTCTTCACATGTGTTCTGCGGTGGTAGTCTTTGTGAACAGTGTAGTGGTCTTCGTTATTGGCTCACACGGGAGAGCTGCTCTTTCCAGATCCTAATCACAGATCCTCCACCCATCTCAAAGGAACACACAAAGAGCTCTCTGGTCAGGAATGAAACAGACTAACATCATAGACCACAGGTAGAAAGAGCAGTTCTTTCTGGAGTACCACTTGTCTTAGACAATGACTCTAGTTAAATTCGATCCTGAGAACAGTAGACTGATAAGAAAAATTCTCTGCAGTTGTCTCTAAACCCTGGGCACAATAAACTATCATTCTGGTACAGATCTATGTGATGCTCCATTTAAACAAACAAATAAATAAAAAAATGTTCCAGCAAGATGACAGGTAAAATTTAAAAAAGGGATGATTTTATTTTTATCTCTAATTAGTGAGGTTAAAATTGGCATCAGACATACATTAACTGTTGCTTGTATTTTGTCTATTCATGTTCGCCTTAAATGGTTTTGAAAACTTCACTGAGTTATTTTATTCTGCAAACTTGTGTATTTATGATTTCTGCCACTTTCAAATGCTCTAAGTTAAATGGTCCTTTTGAGATGTAGTTCTAAAAGATTTATAAGTCAGAGATACCCACCTGATAGCTGCAAGTAAGAAACCAGTCATTGGAGTAGTCAAAATAAGTAAGGCATGTCCTCTACAGCCTAGTTTGTTCAAACCATACCGTCAGCTGTTACCTACAAGGTTCCCTTCACTGCATTCCCATAAGAAAACATTTTACTGTAAAAGAAAACAGCACTTTCCCCTTCACCTGCATCCTTACTCCAGGGCCTTGTTACTGCCAGTAACAAGGGATTTACTGTAACACACAAAAATTCACACCATGCCGCATACACTCTAACCAATGTGGCCTGACAAGAAACAGAAATAAGAATCACTACCACTAAAAAGTATGAGAAAAATAACACATTATAGCAAATAATTTGTAGTTCACTTTAAAAATGAAAAAAAAAAAAACAGAATCTCCTAGAATTAATTAGCAGGTTCAAGAAAGACATAAACTGAAGATAAATATTCAGGCTCCAATAATTTTTTAATATTTAAGCAATAGTAAGTTAGAATATATATTAGCATATCCTTGATAAAATCCATAAAACTTATAGTGAAAATCTTGGGGATATACCTCAACAATGAAATACTTGCCTAGCATTACACAACCTTGGGGTCTATCCCCTTCCAAAAGAAAAAAAAATGTATGCTGGGAAGTGGGGACCAATATTTAAATATTTTAAATTAAAAAAAAACAGGTGATGATGACCAATACAAAATACGACTTGGAAAAACTGAAGGATGTTAGCAAGTTCCTATTCAAATTCTTGTAAATTTTGGGGGGCAGGGATCTTGTCAGATATCACCAAAGATTTTCTAAAAAAAAAAAAAAAAGAGTTTAAAAATTCACTTTTGTGGTATAAATAAGAAAGATCTGGCTTGCTGGATATTAAAAACATTGTAATGTAGAAGCAAATTTAAAACAGACAAAAGTATAGTCAACTTGAAGAAAGAAAATATCTCTGAAGTATATGACCAGACCATATAAATTCAGTATGCATTAAAGAGTTACATGTAAGTAATAAGATTATTTAAATTTTAGTTGGCTGGTTAATATCTGGGCATTGACAAGGGCTCTTAACATGAAAACAAGCTTAAGTCTGATGACCTCAAATAACAACAAAAATAATTCTCTGGGAGTTCGAGGCCAGCCTGGTCTACAAGAGCTAGTTGTGGGATTGGCACCAAAGCTACAGAGAAACCCTGTCTCGAAAAACAAAAAAAAAAAAAAAAATTATTTAAAATTGGTTTTGCCCTTTATGTTCACAAGATGGGGACTCTTATTGTCCAAATCCAAGGCTCAATATTAGAAACAGTCTGACCCTGCTAAGCTCCCAGACTACTTACTCAAGTGAGGCCAGTCCAAGACTGCTTCAGGTATTCAGAGGGGTTGGGGTGGGTATGGGGGGATGGGGTAGACTTACACAGCTAGATGCTTCACTTAGTTCCAGGCAGATGCCCTGGGCCAATCTCACTTCTCGGATTCCTGAACATTTGATTTCTCCCTATGTTTAAGAAAAAAACAAAAAACAAAAATACAAAGTAAATATGCAAGTACCCTAGCTCCTCATTTCTTCCTCCACGTCTTTTATGGCAAGGTACTCTCTTAAAAAGTTTAGGAAAAGGTAAATTTAAAAGTTCTCAGAGGCCTAGGGATTGACATTATTTATTTAAGTACTTTTTTTTTTTTTGAGACAAAGTCTTACTCTATAGTCAGGCTGGACTAGAATTCACTATGTAGCTACATAACCTGGGCTGATTTCACTTCATACTTGTCAGCCTTTTGATTGCTGTGATTTCAGACATGCCCAGTGAGATTTGCAGTTTAAAAAAAAAATGAGCACCCTTAATCCAAAAATTCAGAATATAATATGTTTGAAATTCTAAAACTTTCTGATCCCCAAGTGATGCTGCAAGTGGTAAATACACACTACAAACTTTTGAGTGCATAAAATTATTGAAAAGTGTGATGTAAAATGACCTTTAAATATGTGCATATGGTATATATGAAGCCCAAATGAGTCCTATGTTTTGACTTGGGTCTTATCCTCAAGTTCTCTCATTATATATTCTAAAATCAAATTAAATATTCCAAAATGAAAAACCTGAATCCAAAATTTTCAGATTAAAGGCACTCAGTATGTTTGCTCCCAGCTCATAAACTTCCCCAAGGAGAGAATAAAGCTTTTTGTTACTATCCTGGACCATAAGAAAGATGCTATTTGAAATCATGGGAAACCTGGCTTGGATGATGCTTAAAAAGAAAAAGAGAAACTTAATATTATTATTATTTCTTCAGTCAGTTACACACATATAATGGGGTAGTCAGGCAGCTGCTGGTGACACCTGATTTCCTCTTGGTCCCTAGGAGTTTCTCCATTCATCTGCTACCTCTTTAAAAACAAACAACTAGGCCCCTCATGCCTGTCCTTAGGCCTTCATACTTCCTGCCCTTCAGGCTGAAAGCTGTGGACTGCCACAGGCTCAAGACCAAGAAGTCCAGAGGAACTCACCATTCCTATGCATCCAGTTCTTACCTCTTCAGATGACCTCCTCACTGACATTCTGTGCTTCACTAAGCCCTCCATATATCAGAAACACTTTGCTCTACACATTTAAGAAAGGCAGCCCCAGTATACAGGAGACAGATACAAATATCCCTCCCCCCCCCAAAAAAAATGGTCCTTCTGAAGAACCAGAGAACAAGAAGGATCTCTCAGAATCTCCCCAAAATACAAAACCCAAAGCACAGGTCAGACTTCTCACTGGACTGAACCCTCTCCTCCCTATCTTCTCCTGTCTAGCCTTTCTGACAATACATAAAGTACATATTCCATGTTGATTCCAAGATGATCCAAATCTCATTGGCTGGTATGAGCAGAGGGTTAGGTACTGAGCATAATCTGCCATTTGGGGCCCAATTCACCCACCTTGATAGTAATTGGGACAGTAGAAGATGATGTGTATGCATATGATTCAGTGGTTGATATCATCTCAGAACTGATATTAGTAGGTGAGTAATCAGAAACGTTTACAGATGGCACGCTGGACTTCAAGGTCATCTCTGAAGTGGAAGCATTGTCTGAAGTGGTGGGCAGTGTGATGGTTGGGGACGTCTGTGATTGCACAAAAGCTGGTGTGGTTCCAGAGCCTGAAGGAATCCCAGAAGTAGCAGTAAAGTTGACCGTTGTCTCTGGAATACACCAAACACAAGTGTGCGTATGCATCTGCACAATACACTTAGAAAACACAGTCTCACTTTGTGGTGCTAGCACAGATTTCTGCACAGAAATAAGAATTTGGTGAGGTCACAGTTACTTCATATCTTAATCATGACCCAATTTATTTCAAGTCAGCTCTTGGAACCATAGCTAAAATATAAAGCAAGGGTTTCCAACCTTTTAACATTGTAACATGTTGTAATCTACTAATATGTTGGGCTTCATTCATAGCTAACCTGAGATGCATGAGGCCCTCAGGTATTAAATTGGATATACATGATCTAGAATGTATCAAATGTGCCCTCCAATTCTGAAAGAGAAAATGATTCTATCCTACAGAGGTGAAAGACCTACAGTTTGAACCCACACTATCTTCCATCACTTAGATGAGAACAAAGACACTCATCAGTGGAATCCAGTTGGATCCTTTCTTTTACCAGCCGAACTTAGCATAAATATAAGAATCAGTCCTGTTCAGGACCCACTTGTCATGTATGGCCTACAAATGTTACCAGCATAGAAAGCCATTCAGAACTTATATAAAAATGCCCTTACATAAAGCATTGTTTTCTGTGACCCTATCTGTGGTAGGGGAATAGGCTATACTAGCTGAGTACTTCTGGTTACCTGAGGTGGCTGGTGTGGTCTCATTGCCTTCCTGAGAGAGGAAGTAGGAGCTGGTATTTCCAGAGATGCTAAGTGTGGTAGTTTCCTCATTGGACTCATTTGTAGGAACTGATGAAGATATTCCTGGGACAGTAGTTTCCATGGCAACAGAGGTCAAGTTGTTTATATCTGTGCGCCCAGATGTTACAAGGAAATAAGGAAAAATCAGAATCCGACCTTGGAACCTCATGACAACACCTGATTCAACTTCTTGACTTTAGATGAATCTACCTGGAATATTCATACAACTCTTGACAATAAAGAAACATTAATAATATATTCATGGACACCAGATTAGTTTTCTATTCTATGTTTTCCCTAAGGAAATATACTAAACAATTATAAAACAGGAATTTCACAAGTAATTAAAATGGTAACAACACAGAAGGTAATGTTTGTAATGTATTTAGCAAAATACCAAGATACAAAATTTCACCTATGTAAACATTACAAGGATTGAAAATATGAGAGATGCTATGTTCCTAGTTCAATTTGGTTACTCACTTCTCTTTTTTGGTCAACCTCTATCCAATATACTAATTATTGTAGATCCATACTTTCTCTATGCAAATCCCCTTAAATAATTTTTCATTCTCAGTCTTGCTTTTTCAAAGTTCAGGACCTTCAAATCCATTGTTTCTTTTAGATGAAGAACTCAACTGCAGGGAGGAACCTGGAGACTTCTCTCAGGAGGTTCAAATGGAACCCTTCTTGATGGGAAGGAAGACAGAAAGCTTTGGCTTTGCCAGGACCATATATTTTCATGCATGTGTACCTAAGTTTAATAATCCCTAAATATAGGTGATTTGTCTATTTTTGAATGAGGAAAATCAAACTACTAGGGTAGAATGATTCTTTATCTATACATTTTCTAAATACTCTTGAGTGTCCTTGCCCCATTATTCTATATATCCTTAGACTCGGGAAGGAGAACCTTGACCTTGTATATTATGGGTCCCAAAGCCTGTTCTACCTCCTACATGAGCCAATCAGGTGGTCCTCCCTTCTAGATGACACTTTGGAGACTACACTTTTTATAGAGCTTACTCAAATGGCTCTTTGCTTACATCCAGACCAGTATTACCCTATGATGGCTCATCCCTCCAAAGGTGAACTGCAGCATCACACTGTGTACTTCCAAGGTCCAGGAATGACTATTTGAAGGGAGAAGGGTTAGCATATAGGTATACTAATATCCTATATGTACATGAAAGATCCTTCACATCATAGTTCTGAGTCATATGAAGGAAGAAAAAAGTAAGGGAAGTGGTCTGGGGCCAAAGTTGTGGATAGGAAGAAAAGAAGTAAGCTGGGGCCAGGGCTTATCTTGTCCTGATCAACCACATAGAGACTGAATTCCAAAAGAGTTAAAGTTCCAAATTCAAAGTTAGCTTTCTTAGTGACCGAAAAGGTGTCTGGTTAAGGTAAGGGGGATGAAGCTGTTTAGTTTATAAGTTGGCATACAGGATGTGGGCCTCTTTGTGCATTGGCAAGGGATAGACTCAGGTCTCAAGTTCACAACTGTAATACCACCTGCAAGGAAAGGTCCTAAGGGCTCCAGGACACCCTGAAGTGCAACTCTAAATTTTCCTAATTGAAATCTAGCTCTGTATTTTTTTTTTTCTGTTTCAAGGCCAATAACAATGTAGACTGATTGCTATTGCCATCAGCATCAAGAGGGAAGTCAGACTTTCAGTTTCTAGTCAACCCAAGGCCAACAATGTTTTCTGTAAGGTGCTAGTCAGGGTCTCAACTTTCACCTCTACCTTCTTCCCAACCTGTAACAAGCAGACTGTATTAACATTGACCACAGAAATCATATCTTATTATGTGCCAGGTAAGTAGGGAAAGAAGTGATATTACTATATTCATTCCAGAAAGGAAAAACCTATGTCACCAAGTTGTTGATCGGGGAAGAACACAGATCATGTGGTCAAGCAGCAAAGGACATGGATCTTGCTGACTCTGGTAGTTGTTAAAGATCTGGATACAGCCTCAAAGGCTTTGTAGACAACAAGACGTGTGTGTTTCGATGTAGTTTCGAAACAGACGCCAACCTAAACTACTTCCTTAAGATAGTACCCCACCAATCTGACCCTAAGATACAAATTTGTTACAAGGGCAAGTAGTGGTAGCATTCAGACACCGAATTAAAGGAATCATACTCTCAATGGGCTATTCTAAGATATCCTTTGAATTCCCCTTTGGAACCCTTCCTTCTGCCCACACCCTCCTTGCTTTACTCAAACACGTCAATTCCTGGGAATCCCATCTGGTCTAGGTTGGCCCAACCCTTCTCTTTCTCCAAAGGAAGCTGGGCCTGCCTGAGATGATGTCATGCTTTTGAACCCCTCCCCCCAAGGGGCCTCCTTCACCCAGACAAACATTTTTGAACTTTTCCAGATGTGGAGAGAGACCTGCTGTTGTTCTAAAGACAGAGGTGCCTGGTCCAGAACAGTGAATCAACTCCAGATCCAAGCCAGCTATGGACCCACTGGGGATGGACTCCCAATTGTAGCAGTCTTATCCCCCTCTCTTCTTCCCACTCTTTGGCCAGATTGAAAATCAAAAGAGGACCCAGCCTCAGATGTATAGCTCCAAACTTAGGGTAAGTAGCAAAGCATGTGAGGCTATAAGATAGGACAAGGAAGGGAGCAGAAGGCAAGGCTAAGTGAAGGCTATGTAAGAACTAGCATAAGTGAGGGGATACCATGGCCATAGGTCAGGATATATCACGACTTACACACTATAGCACAGATCCTTCTGTGAGTGCATCCCTGGGCCTCAGCCTCCAAGGCTCTTTTACAGAACTAGTGGGTCATGAAGGAAGGCTGTACTAAGACTGGCAATGTGCCTCTTCGTTCTCTCTTTCTACATCTGTCCACTAGTTTAAAACATCAACTGCTGGCCTTCTTTCTCTGAACTTTTGATTCCCATTCTAGGAAGGAATAGAGCAGTCTACACTCCGTGAAGCCTTTCAGATGTTGCAAAACTAAGGAAATCTTTCTTTCATCCCACACAGACGTGAGGAAAGATAGTATAACTCAGAACTAAGTAAAACACTGCTCCTGAATTTAGTTCCTAGTCTGTTCTGTACCACCTCAAAGGCTCTACCTGACTAGTTTCTAGTTTATTCTGGTAGATATGTATGTATGTCTGCCACATGTATGCCCAAGGGAACAAAACAAAACAAACAAACAAAAAAAGATGGGATGCCCTGGAACTTGAGTTACAGATGGTTGTAGGCTAGCAAGTGAGTGCCAGGGACCAAACATTTATCCTCTGCAGTAACAGCAAGTGCTCTTAACCACTAAGTCATCTTTCCAGCTTCTTTCTATCAATCTATTTAATAAACTTAGAGCAAGACAGGAGAGAAGCTACTGGGAAGCTATTAAATGAGAATCTTAAGACCCCAACAGATGTAACAGAAAGGATTTGTGTAGTAAAATTTATACACTGACCTTGCGGGTACTTACTTAGAAGCAATTATTTTCACAAACAGTATTAATAAGCCTAGTTATCTTGATATTCCAGTCAAAGTTAGAGATTAGAAACAAATAGGGAGAGGCGACAGTTGAAAACTAGGAAACTGAAATTTCTAAATTAAAAATAAACCCAAGTACCAAACCCATGCTGGTCTTGAGTCACTTACAGTCACATTAAACAGAAATAAACACCTTGATATATATTAATCATGCCACTGACAGCAACAAAAACACCTTATTTCCATGATCCATTTGAGTCACCAAAGTTAAAGTCTTAGGGTAGCGGGTATTCTGAAGAAACAGAGACATGTATAATATATTTTGGGAAAAAAATTCTACTTAACATTAGTAAACTGGAAATTCAGTTTTTGTAAAAAAGTTACATATTCTAAGATAATAAGTTATTACCAAAATAACCAATTTTCTGTGTGTTCTTGGTCTATTTTTTTTTCAGATATCCTTAGTTTTAGAGTTTGGGGAATGTTTTTGTTTGTGTGTGTGTTTGTTTGTTTTAGATAGGGTGTCATATAGCCCAGTAGATGACACTTTATGTAACTCACTTTAGCTAAGGATGGTGTTGAACTCCTGTTCTCCCTGCCTATGGCTCTCTCCTTAGTGTCGAGGTTCTTGGTGTATAGCACCACACCAGGCTAGTTTTATTGTTTTCTAATGCTGTTTTGTGATCACATCCTCAGCCAGCCCCTAGCTGTCCAGCCTTTCTGTATATATCTGAAGAAGTCACATCGCTGCGAAGTGAGTCACTGGACCTCTGATTTGAAGGCAGAACTATGCAAAGACAAAGAGGCCAAGCCTTGAAAATAATGCTGTAGGTGCTTCTCTCCTGTGTTCTAGCTGTGTGGCCCCATGGCCACTGCAACTTTCAAACTTCTCCAGTAAAACGAGATCAAAGTAGGTCCTGCCTCGTAGTTGTTCTGAGAAACAAAGAAGGAGAGGAAATGTAAAGCAGTCAGGCTGTCTGGTCCATGACTACCATCGTGAAAAGGTCCTTCCTTCTGCTTTTCCAAATCAGTTCTTATCTCTGTCACTCATCTGGCACAAAGTCACACAAGTTGCTTCCTCAGGAGAGGTTTAACTGTCACCTCATTAAGTTATAAATTTCTTGAATGTCAAGACCTTTTTTTACATGTGTGTGTTTTATTCAGGGTGCTTGGCAGATCCTGGGGTGTTAGGATAAGCAACGAGTTCAGCTGTACAGCTCACACTCACTGCCTACAGCTTTTTAGCCTTATTCTGATGCTCTATAGTTTATTATTATTTATAATTATTATTATTATTATTATTGTGCATGTGGGAGGGAGGGAGAGAGAGGGAGATGTGAGGGCAGACAAGGAAGCACCCAACATATACAGAGGTCAGAGGACAGCTTGCAGTCTTCTCTCTCCTACTATCTGGGATCTGGGGATCAAACTCCAGTTTTCAAACTTGCATGGCACTTTTACCCGCTGAGCCATCTTGCTGGCTCTTATGCTCTGTATAAAGGGGAAATTTATTAAATTGGGGAGTGACTGTGTTAAAAATATCCAGTTTCTCCATATAACGAGGAAAAATCTACAATCCAAGCCACATTGCTAAAGACCTGATTCTATTTCATCCAGATCAGGATTTGGCAAACTACGGCTCCTAGGACAAATTCTGCATTGGGGGTTGATAGTGTGTGGTCAGTCGGTGATGCATGCCATCTACATTTTCAAGTGTCATAAAGACAAAGTGTCAAATGCATCAGAAGCCACATCCAGATCCCAAGCCTGAGATGCTTTCTGTTTTGCCCTTCATAGGAAAATTTTGCAAATAACCCTCTTGTAGACTAATTTCACTTTCATACTATATGTATTTTTCCCTTAAGCACCAAAGACATGCACAGGATCTTGCTAAGTAATGAAGAAAACACAAAATAAGGTATAATTTGATTTTTTTTATACCCTTAGGCATCAGCATCACAGCTCTCTAGGAGTGGGGCTGACTAGACAGGTCTTGAGGGATTTTTCATGAAGACTGGACAAACATCCAAAGACAATCCAAAGAATAGAAAATAGGACAATGATTGTAAGTCCATGAAAGACCAATTTAATAGTGATACAGGAGACGAACTTAATGCCAATATTATTATCTTTAATGGGATGAGCTCATTAGTAAGTAAGTGAACATTCAGAGAAATCTTATTAGGGTCCCTTCACACCTGTCATAGATCATCAGTTTGAGCCATTGTTGGGTTAGAACAAAGGGTATGGCAGAAGCTTTCCTTAGCTTCAGAGGCAAGGCAGAGGTGTCAACATAAACTGGCCTGAGCATCCTCATTACATTGAGATTTCCCCATTAAAATCAAAAAATATCTTCATCCCTCCACTTCTCTGGATCCCCAGGAAGCCTACATTTCTCCCACTTGCCTTTCTTTCACTTTTCTGGTACCACTCATTCCTGGACGCCAGAGCCTTGCTCTGATCACTACTGTCACTTCTGCAGGTCAGCCAGCAAAGTCTCTTCCGTTTCTCTGAGTCTTTCTCAGGCAAACCTGCTATACTTGGGCAGTTTTTGCCAGAGATTTGAAAGCGTGGAATAAATATCAAAGAAGTCAGAAGAGACGGTGGCACAACCTTGAAATGTTAGTCAATGCTGTGCTAATGAAGCTATGCTATAAGAAAACCCCTTAAGTCCTCCAACTCTGCAGAAGCCTCACCCTTCTCTGTTCACCTTGGGATCTGGAGTCCTTTGCCTTTTGTCTATTAACCCATCCCATTGCAAGACTGCACTTTCCACTTAGCTGCCCTGCCTCCTGCCTGCCTTTGGACTTTCAGAGCTTGTCTAGGGTTCTAAGATTTCTTACCCAAAGACTAATTTACACATTTTCTTAAGCAATGGAGCCAACTACCTAGGGTTACCACTTCTCTAAGAGGTTCACTTTTATTTTCCACTCCAGGAAGTTAAGCCAGGAGGCCTTTTCCTTTGCATCATTAGGGAAATGATTCATTCTTTGCCTTTCCCATGTGAAGGTCCAGGGAAGTATACCTTGCCAGGCCTCCCAGTTTGTTTGGATCCCTACCCCCATTCCACCCCAAGATGCATGTACCATTCTCCTATAGCACAGCCAGGATCCTTGAGAGCAATTTTAAAGATACTATACTTTATTTCTTAGCCACCATAAGAAGAAAATGTAAACCACCCCTCAAAATATGTAAATTGTACCCTGGCCACTGTGAACATTTCTTTTAGAGATGAATTTGTGTTTTTTCCATGCCTCCACATTTTTTACTTTGTCACATTACAGGCCATTTAGTGAGATGAACCAAAGTCAAGGATAGAAGGAAGTTCAAGAAATAGAGACTGGAACTGGGGAAGCCTGAGAGTCAGCCCAGGTCCTTAAGCACAAAGTCAAAAATACCAGGCAAGGTCATAAGCAGTGGAGTCTGCTCGTCTTTTCTGCTTGTTTTTCTAGGACTCTGTGGCCAACTTTATCTGCTACAATTTGGCACTTCTTGCCTTGGGTTTTTGTAGACAAAGACCACTCAGGAAAGGCCCATGAACGGCCCAAGGGGTGGGGCCAAGGGGATAAGAAAAGAGATCTAGGCCCTTGCCTGCTTATCAGCCAGACTGGAATGCCCAAGATGAAGAAGTGTATTTGCAAAGGTTGTGAAGCCTGGTTTGGCCCTCCAAGGGGGAGCACTCAGATCACTGAATTACTCGGCAATCCCTAAACTCTTACTCCTCCTTACCATGGAGCAGGGAGTAAAGGGTGGAGGCCTTTCCCTTCTAGAAAAAAAAAAACTGATAAAAGTCTTTTCCCTTCCATTTTCCCCCCTTTACATGTAGCCCCAGACAGGATACAGATGTGGGATCAGCAGACTCAAAGGATCCAAAGGAAGGAAAGGAATGTGGATAAGAGTTGAAGGTAGTGTAGAGGAAAGGGGGTAAGACAGGCCTTGAGAAAGGAGACCCTGGTAAAAAGGGTCCTTGGTTAGCTTGGTTTGATTCAGCTGGAGCATGAAAGTGTTGCCTGGTAGTCCCCAGCCACAACCCAGACTCTGCTCGCTGATCTCTCCTGCCCCGAAAAAAGTGGCACTTTGGGGTTGACTAGTGGGTGTTTATACTAGCCTCTCCCAGGGATACAAGAGACCTATCTCTTCAGAATCAGTTCCCACTCTACACCAAATTTTCCACTAATAACAGCACTGAATTTTTGCTGTTGTCTACTGTGGGCATTTTAAATTACATACAGTCACTGTTTTAATTTATTCCACAATGTATCCCAGGACAGAAAATAACAGTATTAACAGACAAAAGAATCTCAATACAAACCCTAGGAAGTTCTTGGAAAAAGTACAAAACTTTGGCTGGCCCATGAAGTCTGGTTGGGTTCGGAATGGCAGCCCCTGCCCTGCCCTTTACCCCCAAAGCTGAGTCCTCAGTGTACTTGCCCAAGATTTCAGAGGTTTTTATGCTCTTCACCCCCCCCCCCCCCCTTCAGCTCAAGACATGGTTGACACTGGCCATCTGAGGAAATACGAAAAGGCAGCACTCCACCCTGGCCTGGGTCACTGCTGAACTGATGAGAACTCCAGCCCATGGTCACCCGCCTGTGCGATGAAGGTGCCATATTGCTTCATTTGGGGCATTTCAGTCTTCAACAAGTTTTACCCCATCTAAAAGGGGATGTACTGAGCTGCCAATCAGGTGAGCCCAGAACCTAATTCAACTCCTCAGTCAGCTCTTTTTGGGGTGGGCCCAAAGACAATAGCACAGAAGATTGGGAACAAAGAGGCCTTGTGGGCAGACCCATGGTAAGTGGCCTTTAAGATGTACAATGGAGATTTAGGAGCCATAAAGGGCTAGAAGCAAAATGAATAAACCCCAAAGTTGAAAACTTCTAAGAACATGAGATGAGATGAAGAACAGCACCCTCCAATGCAATACAATTTGCTACAGACTGAGTGAATACTTTTTTTCCAACTAAAGAGAGGAAGAGCTTAATAAGTAAGAGTGTGTGTGGGCAACAGGAGGTGTCTTGGCCTGCCTACTAGCTTTAGAATCTGAAGGAAGGCAGGGCAAGAAAATTCCAGCGAGTAATGAGAGTGGGTTTGTGCAGGGTGAAGACTGGTGAGCAGAAGGACTTGGTGTGCACACCAAACCACCTCCCCACTAGCATCTGTGTAGTGTCTGCAGAGGCGACTCTAGTTTAGCTTTCTAATTTTAAATTTTAAAAATTGCCCTTTTTCTCTGCTTGCTCTTTGTTCTAAACTCCTCCGCTAAAGTCCCTTAGTTCTCCTTGAGGGTCTCCTGGCCCTCATTGGGACTGGCTACCCTCACAAATTCTTTCCGTCCTTGTCCTGGGAACAAAGGGTGCCTGGATCCTTCTCTGGGCCCCACTCTGGACCCTTGCCTTCTGAATCAAGGACAGTTATAGAACTTTTCCATTCTTGCATCTGCGTTCTAGCTCCAACTTTGAGCTTTACACCTTCAGCCACTCAATGAGGAACTGGCATCTCCCAGCACTATCAGAGTAAGCTCACACCTAGCTCCAGCGAAGGATTCTCAGGTGAGGTCAACAGCTGGGGGCCTTCCCTCCTCCCCACCCGTAGCCTGGCCCTTCAGAGGTTAATACTCACGCAGCAGACTCATCAGGCAGATAGTCACCCAGCCCCACGGCAGCAGGAGCCCCGCGTGTGCGTCCCTGTGGACCTGCATTCTCGTGCACCGCTCTGGAGATGCCTCGGTGCAGGAGGCGCCGGGCGCGGGACGCGCTCTCCTCCGCCCTGCGCAGGGGTGGGGGATACTTGCTCTCCTCCCCTGCTCCGTGTCCAGAGGGGGTGGGGGATGCTGGCTTATCCCCTCCCTGTTGTGTCTTGGCGGAGCCGGCCCCTCTCCTTGGCTGCTGCCAACGTGAGTTCCCGGTCAACTCAGAGGCCCAGGACCTGAGCAATGAGGTTGGGGCTGCAGACAGCTGACTTGGAAGGTTGCCAGGCCAGCCGCTAAGTGGGCAGATCGGGAGAGTAGGTCTTCGAACTTCTTTACTTCATTTTTAACCCTGTGTCACTTTGGCTGCATCTGGGCAGGGTCAAGTTTCTCCTTTCTGTTTTCTTTATTTTCAAGTTTTAAGTGTGGCAGGAGGCCACTGTGACCCTGAGTTTTTCCAGCTAATCAGGAAGTAACAGAAATCTGAAGGCGCCTTTAGTGATAGCCACAGTAGAATCTGTGCTCCATGCTAAAAGTGAACGGGACAGTAACAGCCCCCTGACCCATCCAACTCTTCTGCTGTCACTCCTACCTCTCTTTTACACTTATTTTTTTTTTCAGTAAAATATACATAATTTGTATTAATTTTCCTGTGGTCATCCACATTTTCTCCTAGCACCTTGGATGATTTCTAAAGTCTCCTCTTCCACCCTGGATGTAAATCTCCCGGATCCCTCGGATTCCCATCCCCTCCACCCTTACCCCCATGACTAACACACCTAGCACTCTTTAGGCTCCCTGTTACTCAGCAGTGGTTCTAACTGAGCAGACAGACTAGTCACAGATCAGGAAGAACAAGGCAGGAAGACCAGGCAGATGACAGGACCAGGTAAAAGTTAAGATAAGGCACAGAAGGGTCTACGATAACAAATGGCTCAGCTCCATATTTTCCATACTGTCTGGTCACAGCCTAAAGGGAGAAAAGAAGATCAGAGAAGCACCCTGGAGTGCTTTTGTATTTATTCCTCTGAAGATCTACCTCCCAGAGGAAAGTAGATTTGTTTTTGTTGTCCATACACCTTGGGATTGAGGAGAAGAAGACCATCAATCCTCAAATTCATACTTCTACCCTGTTGTTTAATATACCATTAAAACAGGGAGCAAAAGTTTTTATTAAACAAAGGTAGAGGCTGATTGAGATGAGTTTATGTTAAAGTGCAGTTGATGCTTTAGATCTGACACAGTGTGATGAAGAACCTTCAAAAGTGCTTTTAAAATCAGACATTGGTGCATGGGATATGAACTAACAAGAAATCACCATACATTCTCTACTAATTCCTCAACTTTAAAAGTGAATTTGCTTCTGGTACCTACCGTAAAATTATGATCAGAATATAGTAGTATGAAAATGAATTTGCTCATTTGAGTCTGTCTACCTTTACTTCCAGATGTTTTCTCTGGTTACTTAATTTAATTAATTGAGGTATTCTGAGACAGGATTTTACTCTGTAGCCCAAGTTGGCCTTGGACTCAAGAGAATCTTTTCTCAGCTTTCTGAATGCTGGGATTGTAGGTTCATATCATTGTTCCAGACTCTCATCTGGTTACTTTAAATGTCCTTTGTCTTCTGGACCATGGGAAATGGGACTATAGAGAACCTGTCTTCTCTACTTGAACTTCGCGATTCCCTTTGGGAACAGAGTGGGAGTGGGGCGTGAGACAGATGTTGATTCCATGCAAAATTTCTGAATATAAAATCCATATAGAATCAGAATCAAGGCTGAGTGCTAAGAACCTGAACTTGTTACATGTTCTGTCTGTCATTCTTATGCATGCTAAAGTTCAAGAGGTCCTGAAAGAAAAAGAAGACATGCTAGGTACAGAGTGTAAGGACAAAGCAGTGTTGAGCATCAGGGAAGGAAAGTGAATGTAGATATCTAGGAGCCTGGAAATCCATTCGTTGGAGAAACCAAAGCTGACTATAAAGCAGGATGGAGAACTGGCGCCCAGCATGCAGTCAGTGAGACACATTCTCACAGATCAGCTTCTCCCAGCACATGTTCAAGTCCACTTGCTGCCTCAGCCTTCTGGTGACCCACAAACCAGGTAGAATTGAGCAACTACATCTCTTCTAGTCTTCCTAGACTGTCCCTCAAGATCCCTACTTTCACACTCCACCTCATAACTCATGCCAGAAGACGACACTAGCCTAGCTATTATGGCTATACCACTCAAAGCAGAGGATCCAAAGGGGATGCATCAAGAGCAGCATAGTGGGGTCCTTTGTGAAAGTCATGGTCACACTTATCATTGAATGATCTGTACTTTTCCCATCCTTCCCAAAACACACTTCATTCCAAGTTAAAACAGACTGTTAAATATATGCCTTTGATGTGAAAGACAGTATCTTAGTTCTGTTTCTTTAATAAAATACCTGAGGCTGGATACTTTATAAATAGATAGAGAATGCTGGAGGTAGGAAGATGAGCAAATAAAATCATTTTCAGCTATATTAGCAAGTTTGAGTGCAGACTGAGATACATCAGACACTGTTTCAGAGGACTTCCCCCTCATAAATAAAGAGAAAACTTAAAAACAACAAAAAATTATTTTGCTTCATGACTCTAGAGTGTTAGTAGTTTAAGAGCATTGTACCTGTATCCACTAGATGTCTATTGAGAACCTTTTTATTGCATCATAGCATGGCAGAGGCCATGACATGGTGAGACAGAACAAGTGAGTGAAAACTCGCTGAATTTGGATCCAGAATACTCCCTTGGATAGCCCATTAATTCTCAAATAAATTCATTTACCCAGCCAGACAGATTCCCCCAAAACCATTAACATCTAAATTTTCAGATTAGGAAATGAAATTTAGAGGAAACATTTGAGCCATAGAAGCTGGTGATTTTAATAAATCTGGGTTTACAATATATTTATTATTTTGTCTTTATAATCCAAGCCTTAACACATTTGAATAAAATTATTAAAGACTTGAATTGCAGCTTACATGTTAAGTTACCTTCTATAGACTTTTTGTTTGTTTGTTTTTGTTTTTGTTTTTCGAGACAGGGTTTCTCTGTGGTTTTGAAGCCTGTCCTGGAACTAGCTCGTGTAGACCAGGCTGGTCTCGAACTTCTATAGACATTATTAATGAATCATTTGTTCTTTTCTATTTTTAGTTTCATACTTTGGTATCAAAGCTCCCCTCAGCCCCCATGTTGCAAATTTTCTTTTGAAAGCATTTGAAAGGGACTGTCCCAGTATGCAAAGAAAGATCCTCAATGGTGGTGGTATCAGTTACTGGAAAGAAGCAATGAAAATTTATAGTCTAAAAGTGAGTCCCTCTTTTTCTCTTTGCTCTCGGGGGCCTCCTTTAGACATAATCAGACTAGACATCTACTGATAGTGAAGCCTAGAACACCTGGCCTGCTGATTCTCCATCCCAGTATCTTGTGGGAAACTATCTTGACATTGTGGCTGTCTCAATGACAGGCAGTCTATTCCAAAGAAAATAGACTAGAAACACTCAGACCACATTACTATGAGGCAATCACAAAGGTTATTTAGGGCATAAAATGCCAGAACCAAGAGGCACGAGTTGGGGAAGGTTAATCCACTTGGGATGATGTGTAAACACATGTACCATCTAGATCTTGTGTTTCCAACAAAGGAGGCTGTAATTATAAGGACAAATAGTGAGACTGTATAATAAGGCAATCAGCATACAGAAGGCACCTGGAACCCACGTACTGTTGTTTTACTGGAAGAGACCTGGCCTGAGGCTCACTTACATAGCTTATCAGTCTTTTAGGCAGTCATCTCTTTTGTCAGAATTTCAGGGACAGAATAGTGGCACTAATAAGTAAGCAATTTAGACATAGCATACTGTTGGCCCAGAGATGACATGATCAATACATTGGTTAGGATTTGCTTTCCTGTTTCCTTCTATCTCTGAGCCACACTCTACTTTGTTGGATTATTTTATAATATATTTTAATTATTCTAGTTTCACATATCATTCATTCAGGTTACTGACTTCCTATTTCTAGTACATGTTCTGAATTCTGCCAGTGCCTTACAAATTGCTATGATCTACAGTTAATGTATCTGATGGGTTCTATTCATTCTGATTGCTTTTCCTGTCCTCTGTGGCAGTGTTGAATGTTCTACATTGACAGAACAAGTATACTAACAAGAGGAGGCTGGAAGGGTCAGGATTAGGCTTAGAGGTGTAGCAGATATAAATGACAGAAATCCAGGCCCAAATATTATTCATACAGATTACCCTGTTCCAAACTTTGTTGTATAGTCTCCTCTCTCCTGATCTGACCTGACCTCTTAGTGACCAGTCCACATTCATGTGTTGGTTCATCTGCCCTTTATATAACACATGCCTCTCACACCGCCTGTATTGTCGTCTTATTTAATTCAGCTTTCTATAAGTCCTGTTATTTTTATGCAAATCCCCCTTCTTTATTTTTTTCAGAATTGCCCTAACTATCCTTGGATCATTATTTCTTAGTGCATAATAATAATTTGATAAAGAATTATCAGATCTTTTTCCAAATTGACCTTTCAGATTTTTTTCTTTCCTCCTTCCCTCTTTCTCTTATTTTCTTTGTTGATGTTGCTTTGTTTGTTTGTTTGAGACAAGGTTTCATTATGTTGTCTAAGCAGCCTTCAAATTTGAGAACCTACCACCTCTGCTTTCCCAGTGCCAGAATTACAAGCATAAACCACCACACTCTGCTCTTCTCCTTTGAATTATGACCAAAATTATTGCACAGATTAATTCAGGAAGAACTGAATTTTTCTGTCCAGTGAACCAGATATACATAACTACGGTTTGAGTCTTTGTTAAAGTTAATGACTTTCTCTGAAGTGGTTTTAGTTTGTTTCATCAGGTTTGTTCCTCAGCAATTTGTGTCTCACTGTGTGTGAATGCAGCATGTTGGTGCCAGGCATTCCACTGCTCCTTTTTCTGGTCTCTTGTAGACTTTGCAGACATCTTCCTTATCTAACTTAGCACTGCTCATGAGTGTTGCAAAACTATTGCAAACACAATCTTCTGTTTAATTGTTTTTTGTTGCTAATGTATTAAAACATAATTTATTATTTTAAATTAATAATAGGTGATAGTTTAATAATATAATTACTTGTTTTTGAGTCATTTGTATCTTAGTTTTTCAGATGTCTAATTCAGAAAGGTTTTCAGATTCTTATTTTTTTTATATAAATATGTACCTCATATATGTGTCACAACTATATCATACATAATTATCTTATATATAAGTAAATATATACTATTTATATGTAAACTTTAAGAGAGCTGGAGAGTCTCCTATGCTGTGAAAACAGCACGTCTTGCACTTGTATAGGGCAAGACAGGAGTTCCAAACAGATAGAGGAGAGAATAGGCTGAGTCAGGGAGATGCCATGTAGCCACCAGAGGAGAAAGACACAAGCCACCAGCACGAACCTTGCCGGTAGACCACAAGCCTTGTGATAAAATACAAAATAATAGAAATGGGTTAGTTTAATATGTAAGAGATGGCCAATAAGAAGCTAGAGCTAATAGACTAAGCAGTGATTTAATTAATACAATTTCTGTGTGATTATTTCTGGAGTCTGGGAAGCCAGGAAACAGACGAGCAGCCTCCAACAGCAACCAACTTATGGGTAAGAGAAGACATGGCCTCTGAACTGGAATCACACACATAATCTGCAGTGTTTCTGTGTTTGCTACAGCTGTTAGGTGCTTGTGAGATTGCAATAAAAGTATATCACAGTAGACTGTTGAAAGGAAATTTAAAAAGAAGTCACTGTAGTTGGTGATAATGTGTCATACATGATAAATATGATTATTCTATGTCTTAGTTTACTTTTCTATTTTTGTGGGAAATCGCCATGACCAAGGTGATTTATAAAAGAAATCCCTTAACTGGGCTTACAGTTTCAGATAGTTGCATTCTATGAGGGCTAAACAAAAGAATGGCAGCAGGAACAATGAATGGTGAGCTCACATCTGTGTGGTGGGTTTTTGTTTACACCGTAACAAATTAAGCTTGCCTGATCAAAATGCAGAGCTAAGCCACTAGAAACCAGAAAGTGATGGCACACACCTTTAATCCCAGGATTCAGGAGACAGAGGCAGGTGATCTCTGTTACTTCAAGACCAGCTTGGCCTCACAAGATTGAATCTATCTGAAAGAGAAACAGCTCACACAAAAGTGATCCCAGCACTTGGGATCACACCTCTTTAATCCCAGCACTAGGGAGAAAGAGACAACAGTGGTATAGTTGGGTAGAGAGGGGAATATAAGGCAGAAGGAGACAGGAGCTCAGTGCAGTCTGAGGTTTAATGGAGATAGCTGCAGTTTGCTCCTTTGGTTTGAGCATTGGTAGAGGTAAAAGAATTCTCTAGTGGCTGGCTGCTCAGCTTCTCTGATCTTCAACATTAACCCCTATATATGACTCTGGGTTTTTATTATTAATACCAATTAGAATTCATGTTAAACATCTGGATCCACAAGCAAAGAGATAGAGCACACTAGGAATAGCATGAGTCTTTTGAAACCTATAGGCTACCCATAGTGACACGTCTCTTCCAACAAAGGCACATCTCCTAATCCTTTCCAAACAGTTCCATTAAGTAGGGACCAAACATTCAAACATATGAGTCTATCCTCATTCAAACCACCACATTCTAGATGGTGGAGTTAAGGGAAGTTTTTGTTTTCTTCCTCATTCCTTCTAACATTTATTACATGCATGTAATAAGTCTGTTGCACAATAAGCATACACTATTTTGCAAACAATTGTAATAAACAAATGCATTTTCCTTTTGCAAAAGAACAGAGTGTGGTAGCTGAATTAATGTACTAGTTTTCTTTGGATGTATCAGGTCCAAGTCATTGTGGGAACAGTTTTATGAAGCGTGAACACAGCTTGTCCAAATGTTAATAATGAAGGCAACTTGGGTGATACTCCTCGGTTCTGGGAAAGCAACCTCTCAAGACCTTCTATTTTGTGCAAATGCAGCCTGTTGGGGTGCCAACATTGCCTCTGTCCCTTTCTCTAAATCTCTTCTAAACTTCTGGAAGATCTTTGTGATGGTGCAAGTCTAGCTTAACATAAGTGCTGCAAGGCAGTGTTTGTGTTCCCATTAAAGCCAGGGGCTCCAAAGAGTTTTTTGATACCTGAAGTTAGAAGACAATCAGTTCAGGGAAACTCCAATGAAGAAATCATTCAAGAATATAGAGACTAAGCCAGGCAGTGGTGGTGCACGACTTTAATCAAGCACTTGGGAAGCAGAGGTAGGTTGATTTCTGTGAGTTTGAGGCCAGTCAGCCTGGTCTACAGAGCTAGTTCCAAAACAAAACAAAACAAAACAAAACGAAATGAAATACAGAAACTATTCTTATTTATTTTCACAAGGTAAATTAAGACAACTATTTTCCTTAATTGAGAGAACTGGAATCTTCTCAAGGGGTTGGCTCTTCTTACACCCTATATTTTATCCAGTTCCTTCCCCCAAAGGCAGGAACCAATCAACCTGTGTCTGCAAATTCAAAGGAGGAGCTTTCATGACAAGTGTTTTATGGATGTCCGAGCATTAAGCTGGCTGTTTTAGACTTAGCTACAAGGAAACATCTGTCTAACTGTTCTGACTTCACACAGAGAACTCCTCTACCAAATTAAAACACAGAGCTCAGTACACCACTAGATTTAGAAGAAAAGCTTTCCTTCCTTTCCCTCTAAGTTGGGTTTACAACCTGCAAGAGGCTATGTTAGAGGATGAGTGTAAGGATGGCTCAGAGATAGCCAAATTCCTTTGAAGTTCTGGATGCGCCCAGTATAGCATCTGTATCCAAAATGTCCCCGCCCTTGGGTTCAAGCTTTGCAGATTGTTCAGCTGGGAGCCACCAGGGGATTCATAGTTGGAAGAGTTAACAGCTGAGTACAAGGACCCCTCCCTTAACAGTGAAGCTGCTGTACTCTGAGTAGTGAAGGCATTCTTTCTTCTAGAGGTAGCAAAGGAATTCCCCTTATCCCAAGATCTGTCAGCTTTCTGTGTCTAGACTGGAGTGTGTAGGGGATTCAGGGACATATTTATGTCTCCACAGAAGGAGAAGTATCTTTCTGAGAAAACAGGCTCCACTCACCCATCAAGGGCTCAGGGTGGTATAAGTGATGGGGGAGCCTGTTTTGTAACCGATGGTGCTCAGGTTGTATACCCTACAAACCAGGAGATTCAGAGAGACTGGAATCTATGTCTGTTCACATCTCACATTGAGGGGAGGTGAAGAAGCGGAGGAGGAGGGCCAGAATGTGTGGGTGATTGAGGGGTTCCCAGTTTTTGTCTTGGAAAACTGGCCAGAATATTCACAGGGCAGTTCTATGTTCTTTCTTTTTCCTATTTTCTCTTCTTATTTGATTTTTCTCTCTCTCTTTCCTGTTTTTAGGCAAGATCTGAGCCAGAAGAAGAAAACTTTTTGTTTTCCAGATTGAGTAGGAAGTTGCCAGGAGAAATGACAAGAAAAAAAAGAATAAAAGAGCCTGCACAGATTCATTCCCTCCCTCTCTGGGTGCATTCCCAGCATACAGTGTCAAAGCAGCAGGACTTGCATGGTGTGAAATAGGGATGCCAAATTGCATAAGTCTCTAAAAAGATCCATATGTCTGGGCTGAGCAAGCCTGGAGCCCAGGGTGGGGCTGATAACATCATCTGCTGGACAAGAGTGTGCTCTCTTTCTCAGGGAGGATTAGATGTCAGCTTGACTACTTGCAGTTAGACTCACCATGGCCCAGGTTGGGAACTCAGGGTACATTTGGAGAAGGGAGGGAAGAAAAAAATTAAGGAGCAGAGCAAATAGAGAGATAAAATTTGGAAGCTAGCATCTGGAACTTTGGGTAGAGAAGCAGTTTAGAAACTCCAGGGCACTTTGGAGGGAGTGGTTGTACTGAATGCCAGGCTGTGTGCCCACTTTGTGGGAAGTCTTGATTGCTGAGTCCCACAGTAAGCCTCCCAGAGCCAAAGAGAGCTCACGCTCCTCCCTTCTGTCTCTAAGCTCCAATTGTAGCTTCCTCAGTGGGGAGGGTGGCAGATGTTGTGCAGCTGTGGGACACATCTGGCCTTGTAGGAATTAGAGGAAGACATAGTGGCCAGTTGTACATTTAACAGCCACCCCAGAGGTCTATCTCTAAAACAAAGGAGTAGTGCCCCCAACACTACCCTTATCTTATACCAGGAAGAATCCATGTTTTCCCTTTAGTTCACATGCCTCCTTTCCACCCCAGCTTCAGCTGTATTAGGGAGAGCTGTTTCTGTGACAGTTGCCAAGCAGCTGTTTCCCAGATGTGTTTTCTCCAGAGATGGAGATCTGGCGGAACTGTTAGAGTAACAGGGTCAAGCCAGGGAGGATTCTCTGAGCATAAACGTATGGATTTAGAAACTGACCATTGGAAGACCTGATGGCAAAGGACTAGGAAGATCCTAAAAGTTCCGATTTTGTCTATAACACTGCCCAAATGTGTGTCCCTGAAACATGAGAGAAGTACTGCTTTCCAGAATTGGGGGAAGTGTCATTTTGAGCCACCCTGTCTCCATCTCTTCCATTGCTGAAATATCATTGGCTTGTACTATGGCTCTGATTCACTTAGTACGCAGAGCAGCGTAATTTAACTCAAAATTAACCATTGCATTTTCTTACTGAAAACTCTCCACTGACTTCCTTTTCCTCTGAGAAGAAGTCCATTACCCTTCATTATAGCCTGTAAGGGCTAGACGGCCACTGTCTCTTTCCTTTGACTATTCTTATATTCACTATGCTTGCTTTTTCTAGTTCCTAAAACTTTTTCTGGCCCCAAGTCTCAACTGAGTTTTCCCTTTACCAAGCTGCCTTTTTCTGTTCATTCTCAGCACACTGGCACCGTGTCATCTTCTGACTTCCAATGGAAGAAAGATCCCCACCAATTCTTTCTAGAGGCTCATTTATGATCCTTTTCAGTTTTACAGTTACATGGTTTCATTTTTATTGCCCGTCTTCTCCATTTGACTGTGAGAAACATGGAGAAGACATCAGGTATACTTGGTACCTTGTTGCAGTGTAAACCAAAAGTAAACACTCTGAAAACCAGCTGTGAAAATGAATGAACTGTTTTCATATGCTTCTGAGTGTCTCCACTGTATGGCTTTAATATCAAGGACTGTGTATCCATTTCATAAAAACAAAGGCTTTTTTTTTAAACCTCAAGGAAAAGTAAATTTTGGAGAAAGCCCATTCCAAAGAAGCATGAAATATCTTATCATTTTTTCTCATTTTACAGAGGGTCTATGGAAATGTGGTTTTATGTGGACACTGTCCTGATTGGCATTTAGAAACATCAGTCTCATGACTATCTGGTAGACTTATGAGTGCAACTCTGGTCATCCACAGTACCAAGATACCCGGACAAATCAGGGCTTCTCCTTGGGACTCAGAACTGATATTCCCATGATGACACAGATTCTCTGGAGAAGCACAGATTGTTTTAGGCCCCTCCTAGCTCTTAGTGTATCCACTCCTGATGCATAAGATGAAGGCAGAGCTCTTCTATCTATAGAGGGAATTAGGGGGTGGCACTATCCCCAGCCACAAACTACTTCTGGTTGGGTGAGTGGGGTGGTCATTTCCTTGTGTGAGGGGCAGCCAAGGAAGAGGGGAAGCAGCCAGAGTGGGTGGCCGATTCCGGTCTCTGACCCTTAGGGCAGTGCCTGCAGCTCCTGCCAGGCTCCCACACCTTGTCTAAGAATAGCTGCACTCTTTCCTGCTGGTCTGCAACCCTCTGGAGCTAAGAGGAAAGCATGCTAACTGTCTAGCCCCAGGCAGGCCTGTCCCTTCCGGCCATTCTCTCCCCCGCTGGGGATCAAAGGGCTGTCAGTGAGTTCAGCTCTAATTTCTGATGTTGCCACCCAATAATAGTGTTACAGTGTGTAGGCATGCTAGAATTAAGGCCATTTTTCTGAAGGATGAGAAGCTACAGGCCTTGAACCTGAGAACCAATGCTAGAAGGATGTGTACTAGAACAGAAAACAAGTCCTTCAAGGGAAGGTTTTCTTGTGAATGGAGCCAAGACAGTCTGGAAGCCTACTTACACTCCTAGCTAAAGCAGTAAATAAATGCTACCCTTGGAGAAACAACTAAATAATCAATATACTGGTTCTTAGATGAGGTATTGGTCTATTCTGGCTCCTAAGGGGACCCCAGGACCATTGTATACTCTAGTTATTGTAATTTATCACCCAAATGAGTCTTCACATTTTTTTCACAGTTAAAGAGGATTTTGCTAAATATGCAAAATAGCAAACACAAATGAGGACTATTTGGTTAAACCATGTCTTCCAGTTTTTCCAGCTACTGCCGATTGACTGGGCATTCGTGTTCCCGTCTGCGTTGATGTCTTTAAAAGTTGACTTAAGAGAGAACAGATTAAAAAGAGCACCAGAATCTGAGACACCACAGAAACCTGGAAATTATTGCCAAGGTTTCTTTCATTCCCATAGATCATATCCCGTTTGCATCAATCCAGTGAGAGAAAGTTAATTATAGATCTAGAGGACTTGAGCTGCAGCAGGGGTGGGAAAGAAAGGAGACTGTTTCTCAGGAAGTTCCTTGCTTGCTGGGAAGGAGAGTCTGGATGGAGAGATAAGCTGAGCCTACAGGATCAGTTGCTGCCTCTGACCTTCATTTTCTGAAGCTGAAACCCAGGGCTGTTGGTAAAACACAGACAGATCCCTTACACACAATTCGTGGAAAACGATCTTCGTTAGCTCCCCTCCCCCAAATCTGCAGGTCAGCGCCTGTGGATCAAGAAGCAAGAAAGAGCAGCTGCTGTGTTAAGTCATCTTCCTGGAGCTACATAAACAAGCAAGGCCGCAGTCCTGTCACTCCAGGAATGCAATCTAGCAGGAAGTCACAGGGCCAAGTGATGTGTGACAAGAGGGGAAAAGATGCTTTTTGGAGGACACTGTTACAGGACCTCTTCTCTAGAGCACTGAAGGCTTCTAGAACCTCCTTTTAGACACAAGGTAACTGTGTAGTAGCATGTCCCTAAGGTTGTGAAGTGTCCTGAGAGGCCCTGGCAAACATTCATGAACGTCGTAAGTTGGAGAATCTATTCGCCTGAATTTGGATTTTAGTTCTTCTCACTCACAAATTGATTATTGTCCAACAAGTTTCCTCATTTCTTGGGATCTCCTACAAAAGGTGATTTTAGTAGCATCTATTTCGTAAAGCAGGACCTGAAAATGTAATATATGAGCAACTCATCTGTCACCATATGGAAATGCAGATTTTGATTCCATAGCTGTAGTATATAGTGCCAAGTTCTGCATTTGAGAGGCTTTCCCCAGCACTGCTGGTGTTGCTGGCCTGAAGATCACACTTTGATCAACAAGGTCATAGAACACTGGAAATGCTTCTATTTGTTAATTTGCTTGTTTTTCAGAATGTCCTGCTCTTCTGACTTGGTCCCTCTCTTGGAAACCAGCTGTCATATAGATGCCACACAGAAAAGGCCCCATCTAGATGCTACATGCATAGCTCACAGAATAGCCCATCTCTCCATCATTGAAACCCTGAATCAGGCATTTAAACAAAGGGACCTGCATATTGTTCCACCTCCCAACTATTCACATCTTTTCAAACAGTGGACAGAGAAACCATATTTCCTGTTGGGTTCTAACCCAAACACTTCATGAATGAATACAGTGCTTCTTGTTTTAAGCCAGCAAAGGTATATGGTGTCTTATTACTCAGCAATTATTAATTCAAACAGAAGCATTTTTTTGGCTGGGGAAAATATAGACATGATATTTTTAAAAAATTACTTGTTTGCATATGTTTTCAAGGCTGATCATTTTGGTACTGAGTAACCAATTGATGTGCTCTTCCCTGGGGAAGATTTTTTCTCCCGCTCTCAGCATTCCTTAGTTGCCTGTAGTTCTTTGTATAGGGTTGAGGCCTTGAGGTCTTTCCCCCATCCATGTTGGCCTGTGTATTGGTGACATCCTTATTTAGGTCATGTTTAGTTGGTGAGACTTCATGGGTGTAACTTTGGACACTTCCAGGAGACAGACTCTCTCAGCAAACTCCATGTTCCTCTGGCTTTCACAATCTTTCTGCCCCTTCTTCCATAGTAATTCCTGAGCCTTAGTTGCAGGAGTTATATTGTAGATATGTTCATTGGAATTGGGCTCTACAATTCTGCATTTCAGTTGACTATAGTTTTCATTACTAATCTATGTCTATTTCAAAAAGAAGTTCCTTTGTTGAGGAGTGAGAACTACACTTATCTGTGAGTATAAAGGCAAATATTTATAATGTAGTTAGGGGATTAGGTAGGTTTAGTAAACTGGCATTTGCAAATTCTCCTCCAAGATCCTTGACTTCACTAGACCTAGGTAGTTTGTTAGGTTTTCAATACATTCATGATTTCCCTCTTGTTGAGAGTGTTTTATTTAGATTAGAGAGCTTTTGGTTGCCATAAAAGTATGCATGCCAGTACTACTACACCCTTAGGTTTATCATGCCATGCTGACCATTGTGATTTACAAACTTTATTAGCTGTTTATCACTGTTAGTTGTTTTTCTCCTTTGGAAGCTTGCATGGCTCCTTACAGTACCATGAAAGCTAGTCCTCAGGGAGGAGACTTTCAGATCAGATTCATCCTGGGGCTTCTGGATCTGTATATGAAGTTCATGGTATCTTTAAGGCAGGAGCTTACCTTCCATCTCTGGGGGGCAACCAAGGGCAATAACACTAGCAATAGCCTATTCTGTTTTGAGACTCTCTTGGATAACCCTAACTAACAACTCAAAAGAGGGTTTCTCATGCATCTTGTTTGGGTTTCTGTTAGGTGGTCTTTGGCTCTTTGAGAGAGCATTGTCAACTCTGATGGAAAATTTTCATTTAAACAATAAATGTGCATATTTATATACAGGCATGTATTATATGTATTCTTAGTACGACTTGTCAGATGTCCTTAATTATTTTACCATTCTCTCTCCTTTAGTATTTATCTGCTCCCCCTCCCTAATTAGAGCTCCTGTGTTTCCCAATTTCCCCTTTCAGGTCACTTGCAACCTTTTATTCCTTTCTCTATTGCTCCCTTCTCTCCCAGCAAAAACCTCCCTGGTTTCTGAAATAACTCCACATTTTATGACTCACATTTCAAGATTTTGAGCTGCAGAATTTCTCTTCACTGCTAAACCACTTCTCCAGCCCCTAGGGCTTTTAAATTTATCTATCTATCTATCTATCTATCTATCTATCTATCTCTATCCACCTATCTATCATCTATTTATTTTTATTTATTATTTTAATCTGTAAACATTTGCATTTATGAGTGATAGATTTTTCCAGGATACAGATTGAGTTTACATGTACTTTGATTGTTGAGAACTCATCACTGCTTCTCTCAAAGAGATGAACTCTCAAGACATCTAGACACAATAGTTACCCTAACAATTAAGTGTCTTAGACTTCAGATCTGTCCCAGGCTGTTTTTTCACCTGAATCTGCTGATGTAAATCTTACTATGGGCTCCTTCAACTCCATCTAGGATGCTTCATTCTGCTCTTCTGGTTGAATTTCCTGCTTCTCACCCTCTCTTTAATAGCTCGTTTTATCTGTGAGGACCATAGCCCTACCAGTTCTCTGAGAAACCCTGAACCACAGGCAATCATTTTAATAGCATATCTATTTGAAAGTGCTTTTTGTCTACTAACAGTTAACAATTCTTGCCTGGAATTCAATTATCTTATAATTCTGATATTATTGCTTTAGGATCTTCCCAGGTCCTAATGTTGCTGTATTTATCAGTCTAGAACAGTTCTAATACTGACCTTTGGATATTACACTTCTCCTCTCTCTGGATGCTTGTAGGATATTTTCATTGCTGTTTAGTGTTTTGATGTGTTTTGATGTGAGATCTTCTGTATAGCTGGGCTCTCCATAAGGCCTTTTAGGGGAATCATAGCTTGAATTACTTGTCTGAATGCTAAACTGTCTTAATTAGTTCTCACAGTTGCCTTTTCAATACTGTGTTTTCATATTTATTCTGAATATTTTTGGCAGCTTTGTCATGCTTTTAACTTCTATTATAATGTTTTTTGTCATTATTCTAGAATGCTTATTTTATTTTCTGAAAATTAGTTTTTTTCTTTTCTTTGTTTTTATTTTGGCTTTTTCCCCTTTATTTTAAAGACACAGTATCTTTCTTTAAATTTTTACTTAGTCTTCCCTAATTAAATACATACCTATCATAGCCTCCCCTCTCTCCACTCCCCTTCCCACCTCTCCTTTCTCCCAGATCCATGTTCCTTCAGAAAAGAGCAAGCCTCCTAGAGATATCAGCTGAACACAGCATGACAAGATACAATAATGCTAAGTAAAATCCATCATATCTAGGCTGGATGACTCAAGCCAGTAAGAGGGAAAGGGTCCCAAGAGCAGGCAAAGGAGTCAGAGATACCACAACTCCCATTGCTAGGAGTTCTACAAAAACCCCACCCACAGTATATATGCAGAGGACCTAGTGCAGACCCATGCAGACTCCTTGATCACCACTTTAGTCTCTTTGAGCCACTATGAGCCCATGATTTTTTGGGCTGTGTTCTCCTGAAAGACACAATATTTATCTCTCTAAGTATATGGATAAGGATAGTTCTTCAAAAACCTTTTCTTTGCCTTCCTATATGGTCTATATTTCCTTCAAGTTGCTTTTTTTTTTTACGAACTCATTTGTTTTTGTATTTATATTTCAAGACAGAAGCTTTCTTAATTCTGATGGTCCTTTGGTGTCCATATCTAATAGTTATTGTGATTCTAAAGATCTGATAGGAATCTGAAAGTCAAAGTTTGGGTGAGATTTATGTTTGGATACACGCTGCCATCAGAAGTGTTCTCTTGCACTCTCTCTCTACTTGAGTATGTGTATGTTAAGCAGGTGTGTGAAGTTCAGAGTTCAGCCTTGAGTTTAATTTCTCAAGAACCATCTTTTTTTTTTTTTAAGATCGGGTTTCTCATTAGCCTGATTGTTTAGGCAGTGAGCCCCAGGATTCGTGTTATCTCTGTCTTACTAGTACTGGGATTACAAATGTACACCACCACAATTCGTTGCTTTGTTTTGTTTTGTTCGTTTGTTTTTGACATGAATTCTGGGGATAGAACACAAGTCACTCTACTTGTGTTTCAAGCACTTCACTAAACAAACCATTTCCCCAGCTCAGCAGCTCTCTGTCTTCTTGTGCTTGTTCCAGAGGTCCCAGAACATATTCTGGAGTATTTATTTCATCCTACTACAGGCGGGACTAAAGAGGGGTTGGTAAGGCCTGGGTTAGGTTCAGCTAGGTTCAGATCAGGAACACTTCCTAAACAAGGATAGGAATGTGGCCATCCAGAGACATATGTTTTATATCCTTTAGTACCTAAACCCTTTGTTAGGGAAAAAGTCCTAAGATGAGCTGCTCCGCAGGCACAAAGAAATCCAATCAGGTCAAATCAAAACAAATTAAAATGCCCATGTTTTATTAAATGCAGCACTTTCGGGTGGCCGAGAGCATGGCAGGGGAGACAGAGAACCAGGGAGCACATTCAAAACCCGGGACCACATGTTCCTCATCTGGGCGCCCCCTTAAATACCCTGTGGCCCACTCACGCTCAGCGAAAGGTGTGGTTGGGGCGACATCCGGTTTTCTGTAAGCCTCAGGCAGCTGTTTTTTGAGGGAGATGCAAAGGCAGGTGGCTAGGAAGAAAAAATATTGTTATTATCGACCCTATGAAATAGGGCTAGCCATGGGATGAGACACAATAGCAGATGAAACCAGATTTTAGTTGGCAGGTGTGTCCTTGATGCAGAAGAGTTGGCAGGTGTCCTTGATCTAGGAGAAGCTGGTACCAATGATGAACCGAGGAGCTGGTGCAGGTGCTTTTGGCGTTGTTCTGGGAGTGCTTTGTAGGTTGGTCGTGGCTTAGGCAGCAGGAGTAACCTGTAAAGTATTCTTGAAACTGGCTGCGGTTAGTGTAGCAGTAAAACAATTAAAAGAATTGGGAACCCTGGATTTTATCAGACCTGATTCTGATGTAGCAATAGAACTTTTTGGGGCCAACTTTCAGTTCTCCCCTCTCCCATGTCATCCCATTCCCACAGGAAGAAGCCAGACTTGAGTCTATGCCCCTTTTTCTAAAGAGAGCCTAAAATGTTGGTCATAATTATCACCTCAACTTCCTGTCACCCCTGTATCCAAAGAGTCTGGAATGTAATGTTAAGTTGGGAGCATCACCCCAGCCCTTGGCATCCATCCCAGCTCTGCGTTGGTCTGGACTCCATATCCCAGCATGCCACTCCCATAGGGTATTTAAGTGAGTGCCCAGGGAAGGAACACGTGGTCCCTGGTTTTGCATGTGCTCCCCAGTTCTCTGTCTCCGCTGCCATACCCTCGGCCAACCGAGAGTGCTGCATTTAATAACACATGGGCATTTTAATTTGGTTTGATTTGACCTGGTTGGATTTCTTTGTGCCTGCGGAGCAGCTCATCTTAGGATTTTTCTTAACACCATTGGTCCCCTTGCTTCAGTTAGCAGAAGCTGCAACCCAAGAATGGAAGGATGAAGTGGGTGGTGGATTGACTGTTCCAAAGTAGCCTTTCAACCAGTCCTTTTATTTTTAACTTGTGTGTGTGTGTACGCATATACATACATATACATTATCTTTGTATATATAGTCCATATATATATATATATATTCATAACTGAATATTTTAGGGTATCTTATCTACCCACATTGCATACTAGAAGTCCCCTAATTTACCTTCTGGTCAGCACTTCAGTCATCCTGTTATGTCCAGGTGCAATTTATTCCTAAAAATGTTTTTGGTTTGTAATTTCATATCAGCTTGAACCTATAACTACTTCAAATAAAAAAAAGGGGGGGGTGTTTTTTAAATGTTTCAAGCAATTTCCCCACAGATAATTCATTCGGTAGTGTTTATGATAACCCATGGAGATTTCTGAAAGTTAAAAAGTATTTAAACCTCAGTACACTTATTTGGCAAAGTCACTGGTGAATAGTCATTATTGTGCTTGGGACATCTTGTTCAATGTCTGCTATAAGGCAGGTTGTTCTTTACTTTCTGTTTTTTCACCCCTCTCAAAATGCTTTTCACACTTCACACACTTACACATTCCTTAGGAGTGCTTTTAGGAGCTCTGCTGGACCTCTGTGGTTTGTGCATTTTTTTCAAAAGCTTCCTATTTTTGAAAAAACATTTTTGGTAAGCATTGTGAAGATGTGAGATATAACACAAGTTTAAGCAGTAGGATGGATAATGAAAGCAAGCAAGAATCCATGTTATAGTTAGAAAGAGTGAGGACCAACTGCAGATCTCCCACTTCTTGCCCAGACTTGTGTTTACTTCCTTGTTATGCCCAGATCACGGCGTCTCCTCAAAACCAACCAGGAGACCGAGTCCTGTATGTAAAAGCAAAGAGCCTTTATTCTTACACAAGTTTGCAAACTTGTTCTCTCCATGTGTTCAACGTATTGGAGTGATCGGAGAGCCCTGAGCTCAGTGTTGGGTTTTTATAGTAGCAAAGGTGGGGATGAGGGATTTTTAAGATTTAGGACCCCTGATTGGCTGACATTTGTCTAGGGGTGTCCTGGTGAAAAGCGATGGGTGTGTGCTGGCAGGTGATCCTATCTATAATGGCTTGAACATTAGGAATTTCTTTTGGATGGTCTGTCCCTGGGTGGTGCCTGGGTAGTCTCAGTTTGTGGTGTTTATTGGAACACAGGCCTCAAATGATCTTGTCATGGCTGGGTCCTATAGTCCTAAGTTTCACTGACCCCAGCAGGAAGATGTCTTACAGCAGAATTTTGGTGAGAAAAATACTTAAATTAAATAAAATGAAAATAAAACAAATGAAATGAAAATAAAACTGAGGAAATGTATGTAGGCCATTACAGGAAAAAAATGGAATTGGCAAGACTTTATTAGTAAGAGCTCTCTATATGTCTGTAGATCCATTGACTTCTAAAATAGAAGTGAAAGGTTTTCTGTTGTTAAGAAAAGACAGAAACAAAATTCAAAGAAGACAAATAATTATTTGTATTTATTTCTTATGGTTTGCACTCTGTTGATTAGACAAGAAATCCCTCTATGGAAATGACCTCATTTTACAATTCTATCTAATAAATAATGCTAGCTGCTTCCATGGAACCAGGCCCCAGGCCACAGAGCTACTTGTAAGGAAGACCCAACATGAAGACGCTATCAGTAAGCTTGCTGCATGAAGGTTTATTTTCTCCCAGTTTCCATGTCTGGGTACCACATTCTGCTACTGTGTAAATGGGTTAGCTCCCCATAGGACTCCACCTCTCCAAATTAAAGTAACCTTTCTAGACCACAGTCAGCAAGACAAAGTGACAGTCTGATTATTTATGCTGATACCCCCATGTAATATATCAAATTATATGCATATATTTATATATTTAAATATATAATTTATGTTTTAAAATAAAATATGTTAAATATAAGCATAATATTAAAATATAAGCATAAATTATCAGGTCACTGAAGGGACACTAGCTTGTGGCTCTGGCAGGCCTTGCCCTTCTCCCCAGTTCCCTCTGTCTGGCTAAAAACTGCAATATTACATTCCTGAAACTAGCCCCCTGGGTTTATTCTCTTATTTGGCCACTTCCTCCTCCTAAGACTGACTACCAAGGTCCAGATAGCAAAGGATTAAAGTCCAGCAATCAAAAGCCCTCTTTGGTTCACCTAATTAACATGCACAATCAAAATATATCACCACATCCTAGCCCATCCTAACAGACCTCCCCTGCAAGGTCATTTGCTGCTGTTTTTCTGTCTGAGTCAGAACGCAGTCACTTTAATTTTTCTTCCCCACACAATAAAGGATCTCTATGTGAAAAAAGGTGTTTGGGTGTGGTTTGTGCCTAACCTGGGGGCCAGGAGGAAGCCCTGCTGTGCAGGGTGTTCTACTGCAGTTACGGTGACACACCACTGTGTGAAGAGACACAAAACAGGAAGGCAAACTATCTTTCTATTGAAAGATATGAAACTTGAAAGTCTATCCTTAATCACTTCATCTAACCTCACATTTTCTTTTACTAAAACAATGTTTTACTTTTTCTTAGGTGAAGTCTCTTATGTCCCAAGTCCTAGCTTTTCATAATCCCAGATAATCAGCTTCTTCCCTTCTTTGCTCAGAGCCCCTGGTAACCCCAAAGACAAAAGCATGTGGCCTACACTTATGAAAGACTGTTCAATCTCCTCATATCTGGCATCTCTGAGCAGACTCTGGCCAGCTAGGCATCTAGAGGAAATCTGCTTAAAGCTTCCAGAAGTGAACTTCCTCTCATTTTCTTTAAAAGTTAAAAGAGGAAGGACCAGGAAGACAATAGCCAGCAGCAAACAAAGAAGCCTGAATACCCATGAGGAAAAAGAGTTCTCACTCTAGTTGGATATCTAGTGGGGTATCTCCAGGCAGCAGCCCTAAATGATTTCCACTCTTCTAGTCTAGTGCCCTGATAGAAATTCATTTCAACTCATATGTATATATATTTGAATTTTTTGTCTTTTATATTTATTAATTTCAATTATGCATAATGACCTCAAGTTTGTTCTGTAGCTGAGTGTGGCCCTGAACTCCTTCCTAATTATCCTCTCTCAACCTCCTGAAAGCTGGGAGAGCAAATGTGTACCACCACACCTGACTCTGTCATTTTACCAGTAATCATTTTGAAAAAAAAAAAAAACCTACTAGTTTCAAAACTATGTCTGTTTAAATTAAACAAATTAATAACATTTATACAAAGTTAACATTGAACTTAAAGTTTGATTGATTGGTTGATTGATAGGAAAGCAGCTCCTTCTCAATTGGCAATCTTGACATTTTTCTAGTTATTTTTAATGCAATTTACATTGTGGTATCAATTGCAAAAGTGCTATGCATGTAGACTCATATAAAATGGCTAAAGTGATTTTATTGATTATATTATGAAAAGTCTATTTCAATTAAAAACCTCAAATTTAATTAGCTAAATCAAAGGTAAGCTTTCAATTCCTTAGAGTTCTAAATTTGGTTCATTTAGACATAGTATGATATTACAAATGAAAATGTAAATCATACTGCCTTTTTTGGTCTTTTATTTTCAAATATCCAACAATTTTTTCTTTATAAGAAAAATCTTGTATTAGAATAAACAGGCAATAAATCTTTGTGAAGCCCTTTCATGACTCAATAGAAGAACATTGGCAAAGAAGTCATGAAACTATTAAATTCATTGTCTCCTACTTCTTTCAACAGTTCCATAACCCTCAAATGACTCATTGCTTTTGCATGTATGCAATGAATGATTTAACAACAGTATCCAGGGCACTCTTCATGGAGTCTGCTTCAACAAACAGCATAAATATTTTTAAAATGTATCATAGAGTGAAACAAAGGAGTAAAGGAAACACTAGTCTGCCTTTGAAAATTCCAATAAATCTAAATTTTGACTGAACTTAGTTGGAAAAGTGTTTGCTGGGTTAGAAATTAATTTTTAGTGTCTCTCCAAAATTCTTCTCTGACAGATGTAGAATATTTATAATAGCTGTGGCATGAATTTGATAGTGAATAAACAATGTTTTCTGTAAATTAAACATTCTTTGGATTGAAACTTATCTAAAGTACTTATTGAACAATGTGTTTTATGTCATCTGACTTATTTAAATTTAAACAAAAATACAAAACAAAACAGAAAACCAAAAGCTCATGGGGTGGGAGGGATGTTGGGAGTTTTTCAGAATTTGAATCAATGGATCTTTGTTATTGTTCAGCTTTTACATTCTTTTCTCTCTCTTTTTTGAGCATACAGGTATCTATGTGTGTGTGTGTGTGTGTGCTCATGCATTCTGGTACATGTGTAAATGTGTAGACATGCACATAGAAGCTGGAGGACTTCAGAGGTCATTCCTCAGGTGCTATGTACCTTTTTTTTTTTTTTTGCCCCAAAAGGTGAGGACCAACCCAGAGCCTTGCATGCTTGCTAATCAAATGCTTCACTACTGAACCAATTCCCCACACCCTGCTCTCTACTGTTTTATTACTTTTAGCATTCATCTTGCCTTACAAAAATGTGTATGTATTTTATATGTACATGTGTGAAACAAAGCACTTTAACATCTGGACAAAGAGACAAGCTTGATTCTTGTTAAAATTCATACATTAAAAAAAAGTTATTGAAACACTTGTTGCTCTTGTGGAGGACCTAGATTTGGTACTTTGAATACTGAGAGAAGTTTATCAAATTTACTCTGCCTTTGCTGAAAATACCTCTTAATAAACTATATTATATTATTGTTGAACAAAATACACACAATTACCTGTCTCATTTTATTCTACTTCCAGCAAATTACAGCAGTAATTCATTGTGGAATTTACAGCATATCTCTGATCCTTTTTTCTTTTTCTTTCTTTCTTTTTCACTTCTGTGGGTGTGGAATGTGTGCATTGAAAGAAAGGACAAACTTGGCTGTCTTTTCACAGATGTCATCGGTTCTGTTTTATGAGACAGGGTCTCTTGTTTCCCTGGGTCTCTCCAGGTACAGTAGGAACTAATCCGAGATCCCAGGGACCTGCCTGTCTTTACTACCTCAGAGCTGAAATTACAAGATTTGCCATCCTATTGTACTTGGCTTTTTCTTTATTTTTTTTACATGGGTTTGGGGGATTAAATTCAGATCTTCATGCCTGAAAAGATAAAGTACGCAAATTAACAATCAAGCTCTCATAGCATTATCAGCTAGAGCTGTACAGTTCTGCATCAATCGTGTACTTTGGCTTCAGATTTTAAACTGTGTCCATATTTATTTTTAAGCTAAAAAATAATTATGTTGAGATTAAAGTGATGTTTTTCCATTCTTATGATTACCAGTTAGTATTATTTGTATAGTTGTCACTGTAGCTTGTAATATCAGACTAGCATATTACAAAACAATATAATGTTATACGGTAAAGAAAGAAATAATTTAAGTCAGATGGTATGTAAGCATGAACTAAATCAATGATGTACATACAACACTAAACATAACATGTGCCCATAAACCTATACACATGCGTGAGCACACACACACACACACACCATGAACAAAACAGACCGCCATAAACCTATACACATGCGTGAGCACACACACACACACCATGAACAAAACAGACCGCCATAAACCTATACACATGCGTGAGCACACACACACACACCATGAACAAAACAGACCGCCATAAACCTATACACATGCGTGAGCACACACACACACACACACACACCATGAACAAAACAGACCGCCATAAACCTATACACATGCGTGAGCACACACACACACACACCATGAACAAAACAGACCGCCATAAACCTATACACATGCGTGAGCACACACACACACACCATGAACAAAACAGACCGCCATAAACCTATACACATGCGTGAGCACACACACACACACACACACACCATGAACAAAACAGACCGCCATAAACCTATACACATGCGTGAGCACACACACACACACACCATGAACAAAACAGACCGCCATAAACCTATACACATGCGTGAGCACACACACACACACCATGAACAAAACAGACCGCCGTATGTGACAATGTTAAGCAAGATACATGTCCTGCCAAAAGGATCAAGATCATTAGAAGAATTTATACTGCTTCAGTATCTACTCATTTTATTGTTATTGTTACGGAGACAGGTGCTCATTATGAAGTCTCATACTGGTCTTCACCTCATCATTTTCCTCCTTCAGCATCCTAAGTGCTAGAATTGCAATGTGTACCATGATGCTCAATTATTGCTTCAGTTTTTATAGTTAAGTAAGAGCATGGCACCGCAGCAGTCCTAGACATATTTCAAATACTTCAAAGCAGGGTGTGGCTGGTGACATTGTATTGGAACATGCAGTTTCTAATGGTGCATCATCTAGTTCTTATCATCTCCCAGTTCCATCCAAAATCCTGGATTAAAAAGCTTTAAATTTTTTAAATAAACATTTTTCCTTTTAAAAAACATTTTTGATATAATTTAATTACAACATTTCTCCCTTCCCTTTCTTCCCTCCAAACCTTCCCACACAACCCTCCCTGCTCTCCTTCAAATTCATGGCCTCTCTCTTTTGTTTCTTAACAAATCGTTGTTGCATAAACATAAGTATACACATATGTATAAACATGCACACACACATATATTCCTAAATATAACCTGTTTAGTCTATACAACGCTGCCTGCATGTATGTTTTCAGGGTTTACCATTTGGCACTCTACCATCAGTTGGGATGTTCTTCCCTGGGGAAGTCCACCTTTCCATTCCGAGCTTTTCACAGCTGTCTCTAGTTCTCTGTGTAGGGTTGAGGCTTCGAGGGTTTCTCTCCATCTAATTTTAAATAAATATTTTTAAACACACATGGAATAGATGTTTTAAAAATATGATTAACATATAATTGATGGTGACTCCTCTAAATAATGATGCAATAAAGTGAAATTTAAACTAAAAATTAAAATATCTTAACTTTCACAAATTTGACTTCTATACATTCCATGTTTTCTATTGCATAGTATAGTAAATAAGAGTTCCATGTAAATCATTAATCAAGCTCAGTTTCTGGATCCTGATAAGCCGCATGCTGCTTATTTTTCCCTATGACATCTGACTGCCAATGATTTTGAGCCAAAAGAGGGTGGTGGTGTTGTCTTGAGCTGTTGCTGTTGAAGATGGGGGAGAGCCAAGGGTGAGCAATAACTGAAGGCTGAGGTTAGACTTCCAAGCTGGCGGAGGTTCCTTTGCTTGTCCTTTTCCAGGGTCATGATTTCATCCCTTGGCGTCTGGGTGGAGAGTGCTCACAAATTGGAGTCATCTTTACAGATTGGTATCTTGCTATTGCCACCTTCCCTGGAATCACATGTGTGGGGAATGCTGGTTGCCATGGGCAGCTTCACTAACTGAATTGAAGAGGAACTCTAATGTAGTGGTTGATTGGAAACAAAGAGAAATTTCCTTTTTCTACACAGTTCTTTGCATTTCTTGGTCAAGGACAAGGGATGTGTGTCCTTGCTTCTCTGACTCCATGGTTTACCAAGCCTCCAGCCACTTCCACAGTCACAGCTGCTTTACCCTGACCAGATGCAACTGCTAAAGATTACCATGTAGATTAGGCAGAATCTTCTCTCCTGCCAATCAGCTCCTAAATAACTACACGGAGACTTAGTACTAATTATAAATGATTGGCCAATAGTTTAGGCATGTTACTAAGTAGCTCTTACATCTAAAATTAACCATGTTTTTATCTATATTTTGCTATATGGCTTGGTACCTTTCCTCTCATCTTGCTTCTCCCCAGACGCCACCCTTCTTCATCTCAGAGCTCTCTCTTTGTCTGAAAGTCCTGCTTAACCTCTTTCTGCCTAAGCCATTGACCATTTAGTCTTTATTAAACCAATGAGAGCAACACTTCTTCACAATGTACAAAAAAATTAGTCCCCAACAATGTAGTCAGGTATAGAGGTTCTCAAGAGACAGAGGTAGGAAAACCACAAGTTAGAGGCTAGTTTGGGTGATGCAGTGACCCTTTGTCTCAAAATATAACAAAAAAACTCACAAAACATTGTCATATGATCTAGATAACTATAATCTGAGTAAAGAAATCTCTATAGAAAGTAAAATTAAGGGATTTTTTCCCATTCAAATTTTGGTTTTATTCTTACCTTACAGCATGTAAGACTCTAGTATAAGACTATTAATCATGCCAAGATCTTTCAATGGTAAGTGAGAAGAGGGAAGTTTAAAGAGTAAAAAACAGTAGTTACCAAGAGTTAACTATCCTTAGGAATGTCATGAATCTTCAAAGTGCATTAGTTTTGATAGGTTTTGTCTATAATTTTGAGATGATGAATTTGAAGCAATAAGAAAACAAGTAATTTGCTCAGGACATAAAATTGGTCAAAGGACACTAGTATTCAAGCCACCCTTCAGGCTTTGGGATTAGTCATCTCCCCTCTCTAAAACAGATGTCATACATGTCTACACAAAACCTGTCTAGTTTTTTGCTTTCCTGCAACTCTTTTGAACAGAAATTATCTACACAGCAACCTACTCATATTTGTCTGTAAGACTGGCACAGTTGTTGAAATATGAGCGGCGGGCTGCGTCCCCAGCACCCGGCTGGCCGCATGGCTAGCTTAGCTTATGCCCCAAAATAATTACACGGAAACTGTATTCTTTTAAACACTGCTTGGCCCATTTCTAACTAGCCTCTTCTAGGCTAACTCTCGCACCTGGACTAGCCCATTTCTTATAATCTGTGTAGCCCACGAGCTGGCTTACCAGGAATGATCTTAACCTGCCTCTGCCTGGAGTGGGAGAATCATAGCGACTCCTTACTCAGCTTCTTTCTCCCAGCCTTCTGTTCTGTTTACTCCTCCCACCTATGTTTTAACCTATGATGGCCAAGCAGTTTATTTATTGCTTAACCAATGAAATCAACAGATTGATATATGACACTCCCACATCACACAGTACTTGTGCTATTTACTGGTATTGTTGAATTAAATGAAATGTTTTTTTTTCCTTTCATTTACAGTTTGAAGCTTATCCTCCTTCCTGCTCTAGAAGGGCTCACAGAAAACACAGTGAAAGACAAGATAACTAACCATGAAGTTCTGCAGCCTATATGGGCAGATGCAGTAAGAGAAGGCAATGAAGACTTGATGGATTGAAGCAGGCACATGGTGAGAAACTAACTATACACTTTTTGGGAGCCCAGACAAAAGTTTAAGATGTTGGATTGCAAACATTTCCTTTCCTGACAATCAGAAGGATAAAACCCTGTGCCGACAGCTTAAACAGGAACTGATTGCATGAGTTCTAAAAAGAAAATTGAACAATGGCATCGAAAATATCTCACTCTGGCTTTATTAGACACAGAAGAGTCATTTAGATACTGAGTTGTCATATTATTCTGAAATAAGAGCAGTTTCCCTTACATACTAACCTGCTTGTTAAATCCTTTCCACAAGACTGAAGAGACACAGCATGACACTTCCTCCAAGGCCTGAGATTATATGATGGGAGCCTGGAGAATGCAGACTAGTAATTTATGTGCTTCAGCTTTCTCAGATACCAGATGCTGAAACAATCACCAGGCACATGTTAAATATCTATAAATAATGAAGAAATTCTCTAAACAATACAGGATTTTTCTGAACTGTTTGTCTAAGTGAAAGCTACATACTTTAAATACATGATGGGTAAAAATAACCATATCATCTGAATTTTCAGACCTGAGTTTGTCATCTTGTCCAGACAGACTGACCATTTTCTGTAGTGGGAGGCTGCTTGTACGTCCTGGCTGCCCAGAACCAAAATAACTACACAGAAACTATATTATTTAAATCACTGCTTGGCCCATTTGCTCTAGCTTCATATTGGCTAACTCTTACATCCTAACTTAACCCATTTATAGTAATCTGTGTATCACTACATGGCTGTGGCTTCCTGGCTAATGTTCCATCTGGCTCCTGTGTGGCTCCATGGCTTCTCTCTGGTTCTGCCTCCTTTCTCCCAGCATTCAGCTTAGGTTTCCCTGCCTAGCTGTGTTCCCCTATAGCTTTGCTACAGGTCCAAAGCAGTTTCTTTATCAATTAACCAATCATATTCAAGCATACCTTCCCTTTTCTGTTTAAATAAAAAAGGAAGGTTTTAACCTTAACATAGTAACATTACATATAACAAAACAGTTATCAAGCAAGAATTACAGTTACAATATTTATATCTATTTTATCTTTTATCACAACTAAGGAAAACGATAACTATTAATTCTTCAACTCCATCAAAGACTCCAGAAGGAAAATATTATCTGAGTTAACTATAAGTTCATTGTAAGCAACTTCCAAAACTCTAGAATGGACAGAGACATCTCACTGCATGGACAGCCACCCAAAGTTCTTTTATACCACTGGGGCATCCATCTTCAGCCTTTAGGCTCATAGTATTCAGCAGACTTTTCCATGAAGCAGGAAATATCAAGGACAGTTCCACCCATATTAGCAGTTTTTCAGTCACTTTGTTTTGTGTTCTGCAGAATGTCTAGCAGACTCTTTTATGAATCAGGAACCCTGAAGGATGGTCTCACCTTTAGGCAAGTTCAGCAGTCATTTCTCTGTGGGTCCCATATGTCCAGTTAAGCAGTCCAGGCAAGAGCAGTTTCTCACCCAAATGCCTAGCAAACTCCATAAGGAGCCTCTTCAATACCCATCTTCCCCTTGAAGTAACTGGTGCTGCCAGGAGCAGATGTGTCTCTGTCATGAATAGTCCGAACTTCTTAAAACATTTTAAATGCTATATTCTTTAGTTTTTGAAAGGTTTGAAGAATACCTGTCTATCTGAAATACATCTCTGTACATCTAGAAAATCTAACTAACATGACTACAAGCTTGACTATTATAGATGATTACTAATCTGTATTTCTTAATTATACATTACATTTAAAATGAGCTGCACAAACGCAATATCTTAATCAAGAGCAAAACTATACAAACAAGAAAATTGACCTTAAGTTTGTATCCATAAACTAAGATCTATATCAATGAAATCTCTATAGCCTTTCCTCCTTTAAATATAAAAGAACATTTATATAGAATATTTGGGAATATGGTTGTAGTTTTGTATAAACTTCTTCTTGCTGTTTATTGAGCAAAGTAATTTTTGAGGGATGTTCAAGGCAACCTTTCAGGGGGTCTTGTTCAATCAAACCATATTAGACTGGAAGCAATCCACAGGTTCTCTTCCTCTGTGGAAACAAAGAACCTCTTTTTTTTATTTAAATTTATTTATTTATTAAGGATTTCTGCCTCCTCCCCGCCACCGCCTCCCATTTCCCTCCCCCTCCCCTGATCAAGTCCCCCTCCCTCGAGACAGGGTTTCTCTATGGCTTTGGAGCCTGTCCTGGAACTAGCTCTGTAGACCAGGCTGGTCTTGAACTCACAGAGATCCACCTGCCTCTGTCTCTTGAGTGCTAGGATTAAAGGTGTGCACCACCATCACCCGGCAAGAACCTCTTTTCCAAGGCAACATATCCTTAGACTCAAATTTTGAATTCAAGATACTTTTGAAATATATATGTTGGCATATCTTAGCAGTCCCTAGAATCAAATGTTTCTCTGTAGCCAAAAAATTCAAAGATAACATAATAATATACACAATCAAGACTCTCTGTGAATTTTCCATCTTTATGTGGCTTGTTTTTACTCTATTACTCTTTCTACAAGTTTAATGTTTATTTTATTGTCTTTACTCCTTTAATCTATGACTGCCAGTACTCTGTCTCTTTAAAGACTTTGTTTTAGCCAGGCGGTGGTGGTGCCTTTAATCCCAGCACTCGGGAGGCAGAGGCAGGCAGATCTCTGGGAGTTCGAGGCCAGCCTGGTCTACAAGAGCTAGTTCCGGGACAGGCACCAAAGCTACAGAGAAACCCTGTCTCGAAAAACCAAAAAAAAAAAAAAAAAAAACAACTTTGTTTTATTTTTAAAAAACAGTTACCACTTTTTATAACTCTATGTACTATTTTTCTTCTCTCTCCCAAGCCTACGTAAATTTACCCAACTCCATTTAGAGGTCTTTTATATCGGAATCTGTTCCATTGTGTATCTGTAATTCTTTATTGTCCAGGAGCACTTCTTAAAATGCTAAAAGCTTCTTAAAAACTTAAGTTGCATCATTGCTAGGGGAAATATGGCATTGCCTGCCTGCCCCACCCAGTCCAGCATGGCAGAGCCACTCACCACCTCTGAGAGCCATGCACATCACCCCACTTCCAGGCATACAGCTGGTCCATGTTGCCACCAAGCAAACCGTAGCACGTTGTTCACAACCCCCATGCAAATACTCAGTCTCCCAAAAGAGCCAGAGGTCACATTGGCAGTGTGGCCTAGAAAGCCAGCATTTCAAAATGGTGTGGCTTTTTTTCTGCTGCCACTGAGTCAGGAAAACATCTCTTAAAGGAGCTGTAGCACACCACTAGCAAACAGCAAGAATCTGTGTTAAACTCTGTATTTTTGTGTCTAGAATTCATTTTCAAGTCCTCTTAGGTCTTATGTGGATTTAGTCCACCATGTTGATGCCAGTTTGTAGGAGGAGAGAGCTGCTTGTTGGTTCCCATTGCCCAGAACCAAAATAATCACACAGAAACTATATTATTTAAATCATTGCTTGGCCTATTAGCTGTACCTTCTTATTGGCTAATATTTTAAATTAACCCATTTCTAGTAATCTGTGTATCACCATGTGGCCATGGCTTACCGGCTAAAGTTCTGTCTGGCTCTGGTAGGGTTACATGGCTTCTCTCTGACTCCACCTCCTTCAGCATTCACTTTAGTTTTCCCAGCCTGGCTATGTTCCCCTGTAGCTCTGCTATAGGCCCAAAGAAGTTTCTTTATTAATTAACAATCATATTCAAGCATACAGAGGGAACTCCCATATCAACTTTCAACTTCCAGTGAGACCTGAGCCCCAGGCCAGGAGAGGCAGCAGAACAGTGAATAATGGAACGTGCTGTGCATAAAAGTCTATGAAGGCAATATCATTGTTACCTCCGTTCTGCAGGTTGGAAAACTGAGGCACAGGGAAATCAGATCCTAATAGCTCTGAGTAACAAATCTTTTCTTCCTTGAGGACAATACTGGTCCTTGAAAAACCTATAACCTGTGTTCTAAGCTACTTAGTCTAAAAATGCATGTAATTATCTAGGTATGCTGTGGGACAATGGTTTTTACTCTGTAAAGATTTGTTTCTTGTACTTGTTTAATAAAATGTAAATAAAATTCCAGTAGCCAAGCAGGAAGTATAGGCAGGGCAACCAGGCAGGAAGTGGAGGTGGGGCAATGAGAACAGAAGAATTCTGGGAAGAGGAAAGAGTGAAGCTGCACTCAACACCCAGACATAGAGGACACAGATGAGAATGTCTTGCTAATGAAAGGTACCAAGTCACGTGACTAACACAGACAAGAATGATGGGTTATGATGTAAGAATTAATTAATAAGAAGCCTGAGCTAACAGGCCAACAAGCTTATGATTGTAGACCTCTGTGTGCTTTTGGGGGACTGAATGACTATGGGACCCGGTGGGACAGAAACCTCTGTCAACATAGGCTTACCTTCCAAAGGGATTCTCTATATTTCCATTGCCTGCCTTTTCTTTTTAAAGAAAATCTGTTGATGTCAAAATAAGTATTATAAAAGAGTAACTTAAATAGCAGAATGATTCCATGGAGCTAAATGAAGTTGGGTGTGGTGGCTCACATCTGAGACTCCAGCGCTTGGGAGGCTAAGTCAAGAGTTCAGAGAGTGGGTGGTCAGCCTGGAATACATAGTAAGATACTGTCACAATCCCAGACCAAACAAAACAGCCTCTCTAGACACCTGCAGTGTGGAGCTGTTCTCATAGGACTGTTCTCTCTAAGTGACTAACGGAACAGAAGCTGTTCTGAGTCAAATCATGTCAACTTGACCAGGTCTCCTTGATGATTTCACATGGTGGGGGAACCTATTTTCTTTTTTATTTTTCTAGTCAAGTGGTTTTAATAGATCTTAGTCTATACATATTTAAATATATGTGCACAAAAATAATAGGTTGTCACAGTATTTAGTTTTAAACATGAGTTTTAAAATTAATTTTACAAACATATAATGTTATTTCTAGTATGTTATAATTTGAATGCTAGGAGGAGCAAATACATTCATATACTGATGAGACTCAACTGAAAATGCTTGTAGTGACAAAGTATATTCATTTGCTTTTGGTGTATATCAATTATATCAAATAACAGGATTCATTGTGACATTTCATACATGCATACACCATATTTTGATCATCTTCATATACACACCAACTTTTAGCTCTTACCTGTCTTTTCTCTGGATATTCTTTTCTAATAATCTCTACTTTCATATCATTTCCAGCTCCAAGAAGTCTACAATGAGAAAAGAACATGTATTCCTTAGCTTTCTGAGTCAAGGTAATTCAGATGATGATTTCTAGTTCTATCTATTTCTCTGAAAATGACATAATTTTCTGCTCTTTATGGTTGAATAATATTTCATTATATATATACACATACATACACACACAGACACACACACACACACACACAATTTTTAGCCATCTAATGAAAGGGATCTAGTCTGACTCCATATCTTGACTATTGTGACTAATTTACAATTCTACCTATAGTAAATAACAGTTCTTCTTTCCCCCACACCCTCATCGGTATTTTTTTCTCTAAGAGACAACCATTCTGACAGATGAGTAGAAATTCCAGTGTGGTTTGGATTTGTGTTTCCCTGGTGGATAAAGATGCTCAACATTTTTTCAAATAATTGGCCATTTGAATGTCTTCTTTTGAGAACCATCTTCCAGTTCATTGGTCACTTACTGACAAAATTACTTTTTCCTGGTGATCATTTTTTTTCTTAGTTCTTTCATGATCCTTTATTAGAGTTACATTCCTAGACAAAGTACTTTTGTGTATGTGTTTGCATGTGCATATATTTGTGTAGATAAATGTTCATATGTGTTAGAAGCTAAAGGTCATTCCTCAAGAGTCCTCCACCTTGTTTTCTGAGGCACAGTTTTTTTCACTGGGACTTAGGACTTCATGATTTGAGCCCCAGAGATCCTCCTGTGAGAAGAATAAAGTGGGCTTGAAGCCCAGCTTCAATGGCTGCATAGTTGCTTTCAATTACCTGTAAGCACTTTGACTTATGCTTCAATTGAGAGCATTGTTCGGGTCCAGTGCCAGCCTGGACCATAAATTATTTCTCTGGACCAGAGGGGAGGTGTGGGATTAAATACACAACTCACATGACTTTATTCTCTCAGTGATCCCTCATGAAATCCTGAGTTTACATCCTGAAAATTCCACCCATGTTTATTCTTCAAACAACTTTTATACCAAAACGTAAACTGAGGGGGGAAATTTATTAGCATTTTGTTTTCTAGGTATCCAGGCAAAAATGTCTAAGGACATGTCTACACCTATCTATGCCTGCTCTGTCACGTAGGCTAAATTAACATCTCTATCCCAGGGGTCCTCCAAATTACAAAGAAGGAGCAGAACAACATTAGCATATCTTGACCCTTTGTTAGGTTTTTCGGAAAGGCTTGGTGACTGCCTTCTGTGAGGCCAGGTGCAAACTATGGCCTGAGAGTCTGGCCAACAAACAATGTAGACATATGGGCCTGTGTAATATATGGCTCTAAGGGGCACCTGGGGAGTTCAGACTTTGCTCCAGAGTCAGCAAGGCAGAACCCTGTCTCTGATTCTGTCTTCCACTACTATCCTAAGATACTAACCTGACATAACCCTTTATGCCTCCCTCACATCCCTTCACAGCTGTGATCAGTATTCCCTCCACAGAGGCGGGAACTAAAGTTCAAAAACATGAGCATCTCCCAGAAAGCACAAGAATGGCAGAGTGAAGATTTGAACCCAGGCAAAGTGACTAAAAAGTCTCATACATGAACTGATTTCTCTGATATGGAGTTATAGGTGGTTTTGTAAGGAAAATAATCTTAGCACTTTGTTATGCAACTATCACCATCATCTATTTTCAAAACTTTTCTGTTATCCTAAACAGATTGTTGTTATCCTTTTGTTCAGTGACTCCTCATTTCCCACTTCCCTCTGATGCCAATGGTTGCCTTTATTTTCTCTCTGTATGAATTTGCCTAATCTAGATATTTTACACAATGAAATCACATACCATTTGTCCTTTTCAATCTGCTTTACTCTATCTAATATAATATCAGGATTCACTTATACTGTAGCAGATTTCTGAATTTCACTCTTTGTATGAATGAATTATCTCCCAATATATGTATGTGGTATACTTTGTATATCTACTCACAAGTAAATGGACATGGGTTTTCCCTCAACTTTTTTGCTGTTATAAGTAATGCTGTAATGAGCATTGATGTAATGCTAATCCTGCTTACAATGCTTTTAGGTGTCTACCTTAGAGCAGAATTGTTGGATTGTGTAGTGTGCTTTTATTTTTTTAGATGAATCTTATCTTCAGGCTGGTCTGGAACTCCTAGGTTCAAGTGTTCCTGTTTTCTATCCTCTCAAGTAGTTGGTATGTGCTACTATACTCAGCTATGTTTAGTTGTTGTTGTTGTTTTTTTTTTTTTTTTTTTTTTTTTTTTTTTTTTTTTTTTTTAGGAGTCTCAAATTATAGAAGAATGGAAACACAAGTCTTTAAAGATGGAAAGATTCTCGGAAAGTTAGCTCTTACTTTATTGACTAAGGGGAAATAGCATCTATAAAATAGTTATCAATTTGAGGATTGGCTATATATATATATATATATATATATAGCCATTTCTAATGTGACATTCCACCTAACCGGTCCAAAGCCTTATGGAGTGTTTACAGTCTTAGTTTCACAGATAAAGGGACTGAGACCATGCCTGGTCCTCACCAGTGACATATGGCAGACTCTAACTTAAAACTCTGACCAAGGATCTTGTTGGAGGTATGTGATCATGTGGTTTTACTTGCTAAAGTTGGTTCTTAGTTTTGTATAGATTGAGTAGAGAACATTGTGCACTTGTGAAAGTTCATCATTGTTTTTTTTTAATTTATTTTCTATTTTACTGTGTGTACATATTCATTACCTGGGTTTATTATAGAGTAACATGTGTCTTCATTGTGAACAATGTAACAGGCAGGAAGTTTTGTGGGGTAAATATAGTATTTCCTTTTCCAACTCTTCCAAAATCTTTCCTTGTATGGCAACTATAATTTGATCTATATTGAATATTTTCTAATCTGGATGCTGTTAGGACTTGGAAAAGCTCATCTGATTTCTACATCTGTCCTTTTGTACTTCATGGGGGTGTTTATCCCTCATCTCTGGTCTGTTTTCTTCTTCACAGATTTAGTTTCCTAATTCAGGCTCCACCATACCTGCAGCTAGTCTTTCCAATACTCCTTCCTGTTTAAGACCTCTCACATACCATTGTTTATACACAGGCATATTCCATATGCAGCCAAGGATAACATCTCCAGGACTTCTGCTTCTCCTTTGCTTTATGGGTGTTTGGTTTTAGTTATTCATTCTACTCAATGTCCCTTCTACACAATGCATTGTGTTGTAGCTTTCTTTTTCCTTTTACATTCTAAGCAATTTAGTTGATTATTTGGGAGATGATACTGTTTCTCTTTTTGTTTGTTTGTTTGCTTTTTGGCTTTTGTGTTTTGTTCTTGGTTATGTTGAGAAATAGTATATCATATTTATTCATCTGCCCTTTTCACCTAAAGACTAAACGTGGACTGAATAGGAAGTATAGCCTTTGCATCTTGTCTCAGATGCTTTCTCTCTGGAAAAAGAAAAGGCATTTTTCTCTCTGCAGGAGTCTAGATGCTCAAGTAGGGGATTTTACTGCTGTGTACTTTTCTGGTTTCCCTAAGTGACTTGCTAGTTATTCAGTGTGGGGGGAGTAGCTAGCATTTTTAGCCATCATGAATTTTAGAAAAAACATTGAGTTTATTGTCTGACCTGAGTTTGACTTAAGTGCACTTAATACACATTATCAATTCTATTTGTAGATGAAGAACTAAGGTGGGCCGGGCGGTGGTGGCGCACGCCTTTAATCCCAGCACTCAGGAGGCAGAGGCAGGCGGATCTCTGTGAGTTCGAGACCAGCCTGGTCTACAAGAGCTAGTTCCAGGACAGGCTCCAAAACCACAGAGAAATCCTGTCTCGAAAAACCAAAAAAAAAAAAAAAATAAAAAAATAAAAAAGAACTAAGGTGTAAGAAAGTGATTTCCCTAGTTATACAAATTAAGCTACAGAGTACAAATTTTTAATTTTCATGTATGTATACATGTATGTATTGTATTGTTCCTGTTGCAATAAGATCTCATTATGTAGCCCAGACCCCCCCCCCCACCACCTCTTCGTATTTGCTGCCTTGCTCTATTCTGTCCTGCCACAGGCCAAAGCAGCTTCTTTATTAACCAATGGTAATAAACAATATTCACAGCATACAGAGGGGAATCCACATCATATACCATCATGCCCAGCAATTTATCTTATGTTTTATCAACATTAATGTAGCGTCAAACTATTTATTGCTTCTAGTAATCATATTTTGATTGAAAATATTTATAATTAAACTAATGGGAAATAAGAAGAAGCAAATACGTGGAAGGAAAAAAGTGCATTTAAGATGAGAAGACGTGGATTTCTAGAACTGTACATTTGTCTCCCAGCGCTGCATAAGAAATCACCACAGGTGTAGCAGGTTAAAAAGAACATTTACTATTTTATTTTATTTTATTCAAAGCTCTGTAGGCTAGTCAGGCTTTTAATCTGGAAGAACGTGCCTCTGTTCCTCGCTCAGAGTATTAAAGCTGAAGGCAGATGTTGACCAGGTTGGCTCTTTTCTGGAAGTGCTTAGGGATGAACTGTCTTCCAATTCATGTCAGCAGAATTCAGTTTCTTGTGATTGTAAGACTGAGATCCTCACTTCCTTGCTGGGTATCAGTGAAGGCTGCTATCAGGTCCTTTAAGCTACCCCATTATCTTGATATGTTCTCCTCCATTTTTGAGGATGGGACCTCAAGTTCTCCTGTTTTAAGCCCCGAGCTCCCTTCCTGTGACCAGAAGGAATATTTTGCTTTTAATAGAGGAATGAGTAGGCTAGGGTTATGCAAACAATATTCCTATCTTTTTGTGTTTTTTTAAGTGTGTGTGTGTGTGTGTGTACATATGTTCATGTTCATGTGGAGTCAATATTGGGTCTCTTCCTTGACTTTTCTTTACCTTAATTTTTGAGACACAGTTAAGCTGGCTGGCCAGTAAACTTCAGGGCTCTGCCTATCTCAGCACTGGGATCAAGGGGTGCCATTGTGCCTGTATGTGTGCTGAGGATCAAACCCATGTCCTCAGGTTTGTGTAGTAAGCACTTTACTAACGGAGACAGATAATCTTCCCAGCCCCTAATCTCCATATCTTAAGGCCAACAATGCCATTTAAATAACATAAGGCTAAAAAACAGAATTCATATTAAATTCTGGGAGTTATGTATCATATGAATTACATGAAGGTGAAATATCTAAGCACTCTGTTTTCCAGAAAATGATATTCAGAGGCAAACAGGTTCCGTTACACCCCACTGTCTTAGGTCACACCAAGGGCTGTGTACCATTATTGTAAGGCCTGCCTAATATCTCTCCAACACTAATTCGTGGCTTGTTCTCTGAGCATCACTGCAAGTATCCATATAGTACTAAATGAGGCTCTCGGCTGTTTAATAGTTCATTCCTGACTTTAGATCCAAGAATTCTAAATCTGTCTTTCACAGCACTCCCATCAATCCTCCATCCTCGACCTCCCAAGTGCTTAGCTTTCCCATATGCTTTCTTAGAACTTTATTTTAGGAAACATTATACTGCAGCGTTGATGGTATTCTCCCCCCCCCCCCCGCCCCCCGGTTCCAGTTCTGAGGCTCTACTTACACATCCTGACACAATGCAAAAGGTTTCATAATGACTAAAACAATTCTTAAAACATTTCACATGACACACATGTGGAAAAATCATCTGTAGTATGCATATTTTAGACAGCACCAGTTTGCTTCCTGTGTGGGTGCATGGGTGGGTGGACCTAATTTGGGGATATTTTCTGAGGCTATGTGCAAAGACTCTGGCTGGGATCTCATTCTTGGGTGTGCAATGTATTTACATCTCAGAGACCTTGGTTTAGCATGGCTATTTCATTGCTCCCCTATGAAGGTTCTAACGTCAGGTCTGGTTTTTGTATCTGCCAACAGCATTGTTTCCTTCTAACAGAGCCTTCCCAGACCATGGCTTCTGAGGTTGAGTAGGCTTGGCTATGTACTCTATCCAACCTCCTGATTCAAAGACATTTAGTCCCCAGGATGCATGTGGTGGGCGGGCATGAAAAATTCTCCTATTAGGAGCCAACTGACTAAAGAGTTCTCTTTCTTGGAAATCTGAACTGTAAGTGATAGAAAGAACCAACCAGTTGGTAGAAAGCGGGAACAGAAGACATAAAGGGGGGCATCTGGCAAGAGGGTAACTAAGCCAAATTTATTGGAAGAAGCACGATTAATGTTTGAATGTGCAAAGCTCCACATAGGCTCCTATATTAAAAGCGTTGTCTGCAGCTGATGATGCTGTTTTGGAAGAGTAGCTGGAGGTGTGCTTTCAAAGGCCATATCTGGTTCAGTTCCTGTCTCCTGCTCTGCTTCTTGCATGCCATGAGGAGAACAGCTTTCTATACCACATGCTTTCACTGCCATGATGTCTTTTCCAAGCATACACGGCCAACCAACCATGGACCAACTCATCTGAAACCTGGAGCAAAATAAAATTCACCTCATTTAAGTTGTTCTCTACAGTTCTTTCATCAAAGTTGTGCTAAGTGACTAACAAGGCTTAGAACAAGGAACTTCTGAGAGGAAGATACCAGATAACCCAGTGTTGAAAGTTGACAGGAACCCCAAATCTCCTGATCCCATTTTGCTCAGCCAGATTTCTCTTTCTGCTTGCATAATCCAGTGAGAGTCCACTCTCACTGACTGAATCTTGTGGATATTTTGAGATTCAAGTAACAGAAAACCAAACTACAAGTGGTCTAAATATTGAAAATGTTTCATCTCAGGTAGCAAGGCAGATCCTAGCAATTCAATCCTGTAGCTCAGTAATGTCACAAGACCCCCCACGTGTTTCCTAATTTTCTGTCTGAATACCTCGGTATTATGTCTGTCTATCTTTCATGATTGTAGACAGAAGGAATTTTAGGCAAAGACACTGAGAGGTAGCAAAGGAACATTACCTTTCCTGTAGCCTATTAAACAGGAAGAAAAATGCTCCATCAACTCCTCAGCATGTTTCTCCCATGACTCCTTGGGCAGCATATGCTCATGATATTTATTCCTAATCACTTGCTGGAGCTGGTGAGGAAAAATTAAGTCTCCCTGAAACCTAAGTACTCTACCCAGAAAGCACTAGCTTTCTGTCAGCTGAGACCAGGCAAGCAGTAGTATCTGTACAGCTTACCACCTTAGGCACTTGTGGTGGTTTGAATGAGAATGGTCCCCATAGGCTCACATATTTGAGTGCTTGGTCACCAGCGAGTGGAACTGTTTGAAAGGATTATAAGGATTTGGAGGTATGCCCTTGTTGGAGTGGGTGTGGCCTTGTGGGAGAAAGTATGTCCTTGGAAGTGGACTTTGATGTTTCAAAAGCCCCAGTGTTGTGCTCTCTCTCTCTCTCTCTCTCTCTCTCTCTCTCTCTCTCTCTCTTGCCTATGGATCAGGATGTTGCTATCAGCTACTGCTTCAACATCATGCATGCAGCCATGCTTCCGACATGACAAAAATGGACTAAACCTCTGCCACCTTAAGCAAGCCTCCCCCGCCCCCCCGCCCCCCCCCCCCCCCCCCCCCCGCGCTAAACGCTTTCTTCTCTAAGAGTTGCTTTTGTCATGATTTCTCTTCACAGCAACAGAACAGTGACCAAGGTGACACTGAGTATAATGTTCCCTATCAGATTACTTTTTTTTTTCAATTTAAAAGATCCAAATAACACGATGGTCATTATTAGCAAGTTGAGGTCTTTGGCAGGTATGCTTAGTCTTGGGACCTGAGTGGTTATGCAAATGCAGGATTTCATGGAACCCCCAAAGTCCTCATTACTTTCTGATATTTTACGGAATCATAAAGCTTTGTGTGGGTGCAAAGTTACCAGAAACTGAAGAGGAGACCTATCATAGTCACTGTGAAGAGACACCATGACCAAGGCAACTCTTAGGAAACATTTAACTGGGCACTTGCTTACAGTTTCAGAGGTTCAGTCCATTATCATCATGGTGGGACACATAGCAATGGAGCAGTAACTGAGAGCTATATCCTGATCCACAGGCTGCGAGAGAAATCCTTGGCCTGACGTGGGCTTTTGAAACCTCAAAACCCACTCCCAGTGACACACTTCCTTCAACAAGGCCATATCCACCCCAGAAAGGCCATACCTCCTCCATTAAGGTAAACTCCTACTCCTTCTAATTTTACCTGGTGACTAAGCATTCAAATATATAAGCCTATGGGGCCATTGTTATTCAATCCAACACAGGATCTACAATACTGCTCATACATCTTCTAGCTTTTCAGTTTATTTTTTTTCTTTCCTGGGCCTGTGAAGCAGGATGCCAGCAGCCTAGTGGATGCAGGACCTTCCTCTAGTCTACCTGAGCACTTTTCTAAAGTGCTTGTGCCTCTCAAAACTTCCTTGTGCCTCACAGAATCACTTGGAATCTCCTTTTAACGGGAACTATGGGTCTCTACTGTCAGAAAGATGCTTTCTCACAGGTTTGAGGAATTTGATCAGATCATCTCTCATGAGTGCCTAACTTTCATTTCAACTTGGATGAAGCATCTAAGAAGGTCACTACATACTTTCTACCCTCAATAAAACCTTCACTGGCAACCACTCTACTATACAGCAGGGCTGGCTGCCCAAAGACAGAGAACTCTTCTTGCCAGGAACCTAGGAGATTGCAAAATTGCCAGGAAGAGAGAAAAGAGAAAGTTTTGGGTCTCAGAGCCTAACTAGGTAAACTGCCATGGAATTCCATGCCTTTTATGTCCCTTTGCTTCGTCCACCAAGAGATAAGTAGTCTAGTTATTAGCCCTGGAGGCTACAGAGGCGGCCTTAAAGGAGGAGACTGGTTGAAAGCACCGGAAAAGGCCTAGAGTCCTAGTCACAGTGGAGGTGCATGCGGGTGAAGTGGGCAGAGCTGTGTAGAAGGTACCCTGTGGAGGAGGGATCAGTCTGTCCTGTACTTCCTCTTAGTACACATGCTCTGAAAGCAGGTACAACCATCAGAAAGTGCACTCCTACCCAGTCGCAGGTGTGCCCGCGGTTTTCTTTCACAAAGAACACCTCGGTCTGTTTCCTGATTTCCTGATTCCTCCCACAGTCCGGATCCCTGCAAGGCCTGAGGAGCCTAGCGATGACAAATGGCAAAAGGAAGTTGGTGTCTCCCTACACTAGAGGATGCAGCAGGCTGCTGGCCAGTGTCCTGGGGAAACCTGGCCATCGCTCCAGCGCTTCTTCAGAAGACACTAGGGCTACTAGTGTTCATAGTCAGTGTCAGCCTTGGCCAGACACTGGCTGTCTTGGCCCTTTGTGAACCCTGTGGGCTGTGGACCAGAGGAGCGCAGAGGAGACCTCCCTATGTCTCCTCTTGTAAAGCAAGAGCTATGACTCTTGGTTTGTGCCCAGCTCTGCACTACATACTCCATAAGTTCTGGCTCTAGTCTGCAGCACACACACAGCAAGCATCATGCAGAGAGCTCCTCCGTAAAGCTGGAGCTCCCCACCACAACATTGCCCTCTGTGCTCACGCAGGAGTTGCCACCGTGGAGTGCAAGAAGGAGGTCCCAGGCCGGGCGGTGGTGGTGCCTTTAATCCCAGCACTGGGGAGGCAGAAGCAGGTGGATCTCTGGGAGTTTGAGCCCAGCCTGGTCTACAAGAGCCAGTTCCAGGACAAGCTCCAAAGCTACAGAGAACCCCTGTCTAAAATAACCCAACCCCCCCAAAAAGGAAGGAGGCCCCAGACTTCCTCTGCACCCCTACAGTTGCACAAGGACTCAGGCACCCTAAGGCTACACTTGGTCCTGGTGCAGTCAGAAGAAAAGAAGTGTCTTTTCTCTTTAAGTGGTGGAGGGTTTGCCTGGAGGTCTACTCCTGGCAGGGGACTTGGTTCTCCTAGGAGCAGAAAGGCCTTTGGATGGATCTTTAATCTTAGTTCCGCCCGCCCTCCCGCCGTGTACCAGCTGTCCGGCCTTAAGAAATCCACTCCCCCTCTCTGTTTTCTTGACTATAACTAATTATAGCTACCATTCGAACTCTTAATTATTTTCCATGTACTTCACATATATTATTTTTATCTACACAACGATTTTGCAGGCTTGGTGTTATTGCCCACATTCTGCAGATGGAAAAGTAGGATTGTACCCAAGGAATCTGACTTGCCAAGCTTATACCACTGTTAAGTGGGGACACAAGACTTGAATATATCTCGGCCTGTAGGCATGGTACTGTCTTTCAGGAAGAACTCTGATACTATGCAGTTTTTTAAAAGGTGAAACACTGACAGTGTCATTCTTTTCTGCCTTGTCATCTGGCCAGGTCCTGAGGGGCGGGTGAATAGCATGGCCTTCCCTTGTGGAGATCAAAGTGCCAGAGGAAAGGGGATAGACTGCTGAGCAACCAGTCTCACTCACCTTCTACCACTGGAATGGAGGGTTCCCTTCTCTCCTGTCAGTTCTACAGCACATCAACCAAATCTTTGAGGAGGATGCTGCAGATCACTGTTGTGGAGTTTCCTGGCCACCACCAGATAGGCAAACATTTTTTTTCCTCACCATTTCAGAATGGGAAGAGAAGAATGGACCACAGAGGTCCATAGATGACTCTAAGGTTCTAGATTCCAATCTTATGACCATTAATAGGAGGCCAGAGGTGCCTTGATTTTTCTTTTGTGTTTCTACTCACTTTATAGACAATATGAGGAATACTGGGGAGAAGAGGGTGTCATTAAAATCCAAGTGCTGGTATTGTAAAATCAAATCTGATGGACAAATACATGCTTTGGGAAGTGCAAAGTGCCTTGGAAATATAGGTGATGGTATCATTCATACAAGTAACTGGAGGAAATAGGAATATAAAGATGAATGCCATTTTGGAAGCTTTCAGATTGGCAGACGAAACAAGCATGGTTACCCAGAGAAAGGAGAACATTCATGCACCACTAATAGGAGTGTAAGTAAGTACACCTATCATGGAGAACACATGGAATTTCCTTTTACAAATTAGAAATAGAACTACCATTGGATACAATTACCTTACTTCTGGGTAAGTATATAAATGAGATTAAGTTTGTAAATCAGACAGGCATAATATGTTTATTTATTACAGCATTTTAACAATAGCCAAGTTACAGAGTCAACCTAAATGAATAAAGAAAGTGAGGTGGATATACACAGTGAAATATTATTCAGTCATGAAAGAATCACAACCTGTAAATATTACAGCAACACGGTTGTAAATGGACCACATTCTGTTGAATAAAATTAGTAAAGCATAGAAAGTCTTCTCTTCTTGGCTTGTGGTTCTGTCTTTAAAGCTAGTGTCTGTGTCTTGCTCACAGAGAATTACTGTACTCTCTGCTTTCATTGACAAGTTCCTGTCCCTACTCTAAAGCTACATCCTCCTTCTTTTAAGGGGCCCTGTACTGGCTGGTTTGTGTGTCAACTTGACACAAGCTAGAGTCATCAGAGAGGAAGGAGCCTCAGTTGAGGAAGTGCCCCCAATGAGATCCAGCTATAAATTATTTCCTCATTTAGTGATTATTGAGGGAGCCCATGGTGGGTGGTGCCATCCCTGGGCAAGTGGTTCTGAGTTCTATAAAAGGGTGGGATGAGCAGACCAGGTAAAGCAAGCCAGTAAGCAGCACCCCTTCATGGCCTCTGAATCAGTTTCTGCACTCTAGGATCCTGCCCTGTTGAGTTCCTGTCCCGACTTCCCTCAGTGATGAACAGCAATGTTGAAGTGTAAGCATCATAAACCCCTTCCTCCCCAACCTTCTTTTTGGCCATGGTGTTTCATCACAGCAACAGAAGCCCTAACTAAGACGGGGCCTTTTAGTTACATCATGTTGGGAACATAGCATGAAGGTCCTTGTGCCCACAGATCTCCAGAAAAACCAGGAACATTAAACACACAGAATTGCTTTCCAATGGAAAAGATGAAAAACCTGTTCTTCCACCCAGAAAACTGAGAATTGGAAGTGATTAACTGCCTAATGATCTGTGTTATCTGTTGGGCCATGTCATATTAAGCTCTTATAATCAATGACCCAGATAACCAGATGCTCCCCCAAGCTCCCACAACCAGGGCCAGAGGTAGTTAACAGCCCCCAATGACCTCTATGCTATCTGTATGGCAGAGAACAGGGCAGACCCATAGACCCTTAAGCTAGTACAGGTAGACAATCTCTAGAACCCATCTTCTCGGAGGAAATGACATACTCTGTGTCAGTTTCAATATAATTATGCTTCCTTGTACAACAGGGATTGTATTACACCAGGAAACATTCTTTTCCAAATGCTCCAGGAATAAAATGCCTGTTATTAGACTCCTTGAAGTTTGATCCAGGTTGAAGACGTCAATCTGTATGGGGTCTTCATTTTTATCTCTCTGCAAGGCTCACTTTCCTGTGTGACACCTTCAGGGACCCCCTCAACATCAGACCCACATAGATACTCAAGAGTAACATTCCCATCTCAAATCTTTTAAAATTATTTATTTATTTTTTAAATTATTTATATTCCATGAGATTTTTACCCATAAATATCTTTGATTATGCCCATCCCTCTTATCCCATCTCCCAGGCTCTCTTAGCTTCATGTACTCATATTTAATTTTTTCCGTAACCCATTGAATCCAATTACAGCTTCCCATAAGTATATGGGAATAGAGTAATCAGCACAGACAGGGTAATATACGAGAGGCTGATTCTCTGAAGAAAACCGACTCTTGGTTTTCTCAGTAGCTATCAATTGCTTATAGCTATGAGCTAGGGGTGGGACCTCAAGCCAAAGATTTTTATTGCAATCACAGGTACAAAGTTCCTTCAGCCTGATAAGGTAGCATAGTCACAGGTACCAGGGACTAGGACTTGGACTTCTTTAGATTCACACAGGTGTGTGTGTGTGTGTGTGTGTGTGTGGCATTTACAACATCAGCAAAATCTAGGAATTCAAATAAACATTTAAAAAGAAATATATCTGGGTAAGGTAGCACAGATTTATAATTCCAACAATTGGTAAACAGAGACAGGGGATTGCAAGTTTGTGGTCAGACTGGGAGAGAGAGAGAGAAAGAGAGGGAGGAAGGAGGAAGGGAGGAATGGACAGGTGGAAGGAGGGATGAACGGAGGGAGGGAAATAGAAAACAATAACAAAACACAATAACAACTAAAACCAAAAACAAGAAGAAAGACTATATATAATGGTGAACTCTTCCACCAATATAAACAGACTTCCTGCTATTAGGGAAGAAGCTATGGGGAACATCACACTTAGGTCACATGAGAGGAAGAAGAATGACTCTAATGGGGAAGTTATAATCCTCTAAGTGTGTCTCGGGGACTGGCTACACTGTAGCCTTTAGAAGTGATCAGGGGCTACACTGTAGCCTTTAGAAGTGATCAGGGGTTACACTGTAGCCTTTAAAAGTGATCAGCGGCTACACTGTAGCCCTTAGAAGTGATCAGCAGCTACATTGTAGCCCTTAAAAGTGATCAGTGACTAACAATTGTTCACACCTCTTCAGCTGTTCTAATCTACAGTCCTCTGGCTTCAGAGACTTCAAAACCTTTGTCAAAAAAAATCATTAAACTGCATTTTGTAGAGAAGTTTCAGATTCACAACAAACTGAGCAGAAAGTACAGAAAGTTTCCATATACACTGGGCCCACACCCACACCCTCCTCCACGAAAAACATTTCGAAAGCAGAGTCCTTGGCTTTTTTTTTTCTTCCAAAATTAATACCAAGATAAAAATTCAAATGTAGCTGCTCTGGCTGAAGTGGCATTTGCAGACTCCCAGCCTCTGTCAGACCCTAGTGTTTGCTTTGAAACATCTGTTTTTAAAAGTTCCTTCCATGAGTGAAATATGGAGAATAACATAGGTTAGAAAGTACTCTCTGGACTACAGAAGTAAGAAGAATATGTTGGAAATTATTCTTCAGGCTGCAGAAGCAATAAACAATAATGTTCTGCCAAGAACTGGAAGAGAACAGGCTTCCATTCTGAGACTTGGTTTCCCATCTCTGCCACAAACAGGCTCCTCCATGCTATGAATCAGTTTATATTTAGCTACAAGAGTGAAAGGGCTAAAAAGCTACAACTGAAATGTGCACCCGCACCTCACAGTGGATCTGATCCACTCATAAATTTAAGGGATTTCTTGCCATGGACTCCTTAGATGCTGAGAACAAACCAATTAGTTGTTTTGGGGAATAAGAGGGCAAGAGAAACAGGAATAAATGGTGAGCTCCCCTGGAATGCAGTGCTGGAAGAGCTTCCAGGAGAGATACCGTGAAGGCCCGTAACATTATCCAAAAGAAACGGTGTTTCAGCCAATAAAGATACAGAGAAATCCTGTCCTTGGGTGGGGAGAGAGTTAGATCATTGTAGAGGTTGGGTCGGCTGGGATCCTGGAGTTGAATGATCAGAACCAGGCGATGGAGAAGAGCCAAAATAATTTGTGTGTGAGGTGTTTTTTGTTTGTTTTTGTTTTTTTAAGTAAGCAGGGAATAATTGGCATTTAAGAGAAAGACCCTGGCTCCATTAGTGCCAAGAGGCTAAGCCCATTGTACACCAATCAGAGTTCCAGTAAAGGAAAGAAAAGGAAATTTATCTAAAGCATTAGGAAGAGGAATAGATAAAGGGGTCAGTGACCTCAAAACCCTCTTCAGGATACTGACAGGAGCCTTAGGTTTAAATAGAAGAGGTATTAGAGTAAGAGTGAATTGATACTCTTTGCTAAGCAGTCATAAAGATGTAACCCAGTTGATCATTGTTGTCTCCTGCCTCACCTCTCAAGGGCTGGAAGTACAGCTCATTGCCCCCACACTTGACTCATCATCTCAGTTCTGGTTGAAAGCTGATCTGAAGAAATTGTTAGGGCTGACATCACTTGAGGGAAACAATGTCAGTCCTGCAATGTCAGTCAACTGGGGGATGGAATTTTCTGTTCTAAAAGGATTTGATTTTTTTTTTCTTGGAATCCAAAGTGACTGTAGTTTGAACAACAACTTTCTTCATGCCTTTATTCTCAAAAGAGGATGAGAAAAATTAGGTACACAGACTCCTTGAATGATCAGCATGCCTAAGCTAGATCCTGCAGGAGATGGAGACAAAGTGAAGTGAAGACGGAAATGCCGGGCTTTTCATTCTGCTTTCAGCTAACTTCTGGGCCCTGTAGAAGAGGTGAGCATTTTTGGCAAAAGCATCTTCTAAGTGCCTATCATAGGAGTATATGTTGCCAACAGACCTTGACACATATTTGTAGACTTTCTCTAAGAACCAAGGCAGCCACTTGGGGTCTGATTTACTCTTCCCTGCCTTCTCCTGAGGATCCCTGAGGCTCTTGCCTTGCTGTGACTGTAAGGTATAATATTTACAGCCTCTGGATTGGTGGGATTCTGAGAACAGAGGATTGAGGCGTTTGCTCACGCAGAATGGAAGACCAAGGAGTGGGTCTATAAAGGGCTTTGGGTTCCATGAGCTGAGGTTCCAGACTGAGGTTGAGGGCCTCTGGGAAGGAGAGCTGAGAGTTGAAACGGGGTCGAGAGCCAGGGTGGAGTGATTTGAGGGCCTAGATGGCGGTTGAGGCCTGGTAATGGGGCAGCTGAGGGCAGGGATGGACGTGCTGAGGGCCTGGACTGGGACTGAAATCAACAACCCACTTTGAGGGCCAAATTGGCTTAGAGCAGCCCGTAGGGTGTACTCCCAACCCTCACGCCTTAGTTTCAGCTCTTGGCTTCTTATCGAGCCTCTGGGCCCCAGATGAGGGATTCTTGGCTTGAAAGCCCGCAGCCTACCCTGGGACTTCAGCGTCACTTCTTTGGAGAGCAGTTGCTGGCAGCACAAGCCTGTGCCGGGGACGGGGGACGGAGGGGGGGGGGGGGGGTTAGCATACGCTTGTGCGCAAGCGCAGACTGCAGCGCTCAGCCTGGTGGGCACTGCAGCTCGCGCGCACTCTCTGGTGGATGCTCAGAGCCATGGCTTGTGGCGGGAGTCCACAGATCGGCTTCAGGCGCCCAGCCAAACGCGGTGATTTTCCAGGTCCACACAAGCCAGAAAGAGAGGATTATGGAGAAACTAGACGGAAGTGCCAGGCAAACCGCCCTGTTCTGCATTGTTTGGTTGTCAGGTGAGAGCAGTAACGGGAACCATTCCTCACCCCTCACAGCTTGGACAAACCCTGACACTTGATAGGCCCAGTGCCAATAGCTTCTCATTTTGGAGGGCATATATTTGGGACAATATAGCCAGACCGAGGCTAGAGCTGGCCCGCACGCTCCTCCCCGGCAGTGTCATCTATGCTCACTCTCACCAAAGGCATAAACAACGTGAGGAGAGACACTGCCCGAAGAGGCCAGACATCTGCAAAACTGGAGGGGTGGCCCAGGGCCTGCCCATGCTTAGCAGAAAGGTCTCCCCAAACATATGAAAGGCTGAGCTAGTAAATGTGAACCCACAAAGTAATTACAAGTCGAGTTCATTTTCCTTCCTTAGCTGGTGCAGCTGAGGGCTCCTATCTCCAGAGTCTGAGCTGTTCTTGCTTGATCTTCGTGGGTCCCACCCTATTCCCTCGGAAGTGGTCACTGTGAAATGTGCTTCCTCCAGCCTGGGATTTGAAGATTAGTCATCAACGTTATTGTAGTAGGAGGCCACTTGTTCGTTTCCTGCCACTCAGCCCCGAAATAATCACACAGATACTGTATTAATTAAATCATTGCTTGACCCATTAGCTCTAGCTTCTTATTTGCTATCTCTTTTGTGTTGTTGACCATGTCCTTTGCTTTACAGAAGCTTTTCAGTTTCAGGAGGTCCCATTTATTAATTGTTTCTCTCAGTGTCTGTGTTGTTGGGATTATATTTAGGAAGTGGTCTCCTGTGTCAATGCGTTCAAGTGTATTTCCCACTTTCTCTTCTATAAGGTTCAGTGTGGCTGGCTTTATGTTGAGGTCGTTGATCCCTTTGGATTTAAGTTTTGTGCATGGTGATAGATATGGGTCTATTTTCATTCTTTTACATGTTGATATCCAGTTATGCCAGCACCACTTGTTAAATATGCTTTCTTTTTTCCATTTTATAGAGAAATGACCTCTTTAGGGCCATCCATTTTCATGTTTTTCTGGTTCAGATTATACTCCATTGATGGCTGTCAACCAGTCCTCCAGGAGGACCTTTTTTGTATAAATTTGGGACAAATAGTGAGCAACTTCAAAAGTGACAATATACTGGAAGTGGTCTCATCACTTTTACAGAAATCATGCGTTCCATTCAGAGATACCCCTTTTACCCCAGTCCTGGGAGTGGCCACAGGTGCTGTGTTTTTGCCATTAACTGCATCACAGGTACTGTGGGTGTGTAAGGCTCCTGGCATGCCCTCAGTATGATGACAGAATATCTCATGTTCCTCAAGAAGTATCTAAGGAGATGACCTCATTGGTGAGCTGGCACAAGGTTCTTGTTGCACTTTGAAATCCAGATAGAAGGAACTGGCCTGATCACTCAGAAAGCTTGTGATACAGCTGGAATCAGAACCCAGGTTTCCTGATATCCACTGCCTTCTTTTATTTTACTGAGTTTTAGAGGTTTTGATGTCTCCTGGTTGTATGTTTCACTCAGATATCATATCTCACTAAGTGCTAGGTTTAAGGCAACAGATGTGAAGTCATATATTGCATAGTGAAGCTTCAGACACCAATGAACAGTGGTCGTCCTCCAAGATTATGTTAAACTGAAACATTTGTATTACTTTACTATAGGACATTAAAGCCATTTAAATATCATAATGCAGTATATCACCCACACATTTGTTAAAATGGAGTAAACAGATCTAACTCCTCATATATATAAAAGTATAGTGCATATAAGTTCAGTGCACGATACTTGATAGTAAAATACTATTTTACTGATTTATGTATTTTTACTACTTTTAGAGTGCATTCTTTTTGTTTTTAAGTTTACAGTTAAAGAGTACACCAGGTTTACCAGCAGCGGTTTCATGTATCACGTGTTCACTGGTCTCATATCAAAGGCAGCATTATATGATGATGTGAGTACATTCCGTCGTATTTGCCTGGTGACAAAATGCATTTGCCATGGTGTGTCCCTGCCATGAAACAGTTTATGACAGTACACAGGGAGGATCTAACTACGAAAGCTTGTCACTTAGTTGAATAGAGAAAGCCTGCCTCCTAGCATCTTTATGTGTACTTCTGTTGTTCTTTATGCCCATTGTTTCCTCTCCCAGCCTCTTTTAAAGAGGAGGCTGATAGAAATCTAATCCTGAAATGATGCAAATCTGTCACCAAAAGACATCTTAAATCCAGCTGACGCTACTGACTTGTACATTGTCCAGTGGCCTTGGGGAGGTGGTGGACAGCCCAGCAATGGCCTGTAATAAGGGGAGACAACTCAGCACCCACCCTCCTGTGAATAATAGAACAAAAGCTGCCAGTACCTGCCTGCAGGATCAAAGCACACAGACAAACACTGTGTCTCTCAGTTAAATAGATCGGCAAAAGGCATTGGAGCAGCGAAGCCATGGAACTTTCTGGGAGGGAAGTCTGGACAGTAAACAAACATGCTAGAGAGAAGATTTCTGTACCCTGCCAGATGCTTCCCAGTGGCTCTTTCTTGTGGTCTTTCTCTGGAATTGAAGGACTCGTCCATCTGTCCTTATATACCATCTATCTCAAAGTCCAGAGAGATGGAGCAGACAAAGCCAGAAGTGATGGGGGAAAGGATGCTGAACTGGGTGATAGGAGACTTAAGATCTTAAGTCTTAAGGCACCCCAAGAGTTTCCTAGGCCTTAGTTTTCCCATTTGTAAAGAAAGGGAGGAATATTGTCTCAAGCCCGTTTCTCTGGGAAGAGGAAGATTAAATCAGTGGCTTTCAGGCCCCTGTCTGATTACTGACTGACAATGGCAGGGTGGGCATTTCTGTTCTTGGTCTCAGTATGAAGATGCTCATTTCCTGGGAAATTTGGAGATGGCAGAACAGCCAACTTATTTACTCTTTCTTCCATCCTGATTACACTTGCTAGTAGACAAATCAGCAACAACCTCAGAGCAATTCTAAGAGCAAATATATTATTAGGATTTTTAAATCTGAAAACAGTTTCTAAAATACTAACGTCTGGAGGTTGATTCACTGTTTATGAGTGCTTGTTTCTCTTGCATAGGAACTGGGTTCAATTTCCAGCACCCATATGGCATTTCACAATTGTCTAGCTCCAGTCCCAGGGTATTAGATGCCCTTTTCTGGTGGCTACGGGCACCAACAATACACTTAATGCACGTAGATACAAACACATGCAGGCAAAACAATCATACTCACAAAAAATTTTTAAAAATTAAAGATTTTAGGTCTGTGCCTCTGGTGGTATGTGTGTGAGTATTTTGCCTGAATATTTTATGTGCACCATGTGATTGCTTGCTCACAGAATTCAGAAAATGGTAACAGGTTCCCTGGAACTGCAGCTGCAAATGCTTGTGAGCCTCCACATGAGTGCTGGGAACAGATCCAGGTCCTTGTAGATACAGTTAGTACTGCTAATCCCCGAACAATCTCTCCAGCCCATGCTATCTTTTCAAATGCTTAGTGGAAGCATTTCAAAACCTTTGGTGAGTTACGTGTACTGCTAATTTTTCAATTGAGATTTTTGTTGTTTATGTGAATTGTGGTAGTTCTTTCTGTATTTTGTGTCGCATATATGAATAGCAAATATTTTATCCTGGTCTGTGGCTTGCCTTTTCTTTGATCTTATTTATTTACTTAGACAATGTCTCACTGTATAGCCCGGATGGCCTTGGATTTGTCATAAAGACCAAGCTGGCTTCAAACTCACAGAGATCAACCTGCCTCTTCCTCCTGACTGCTGGAATTAAAGGCATTCACCATCACATCAGCCTGATTTTCCTTCTTTTTAGGGTAATGTCTTTCAAAGACTAGAAGTCTTAAACCTTTGATAAAGTCTGTTGACTGATAGTTTATCTTATAGTTGTTTTCTTTAATTGCCCTGCCCCCCAAAACATTGCCTATCCTGAAGTCACTAATATTTTTCCTATATTTTCTTACAGTTTTAGTTTTATGTATAGATGGATGAGACATTTTCAATGTCCTCAGTGTGACGTTAGAATTCTGCTAACTTCATACTTTTTTTTCCTGTAGGGATATCCAATTGCATTATTAACCTGCTGGAAAAACAGCCATTTGTACCTTATCAAAAATAAATTGAGGGCTAGGCTTGATGGCACACACCTTTAATTCCAGCAGAGGCAGGTAGACCTCAGGGCATTTGAGGCCAGCTGGGCCTGCATAGTGAGTTCCAGGCCAGCCAATGCTGCATCATAATAAGACCCTATCTCAAAAAAAAAAAATAAAATTTCAAAAATTGGTAATATATCCCTACAGTTCCACTCCTTGGCTCACTGCTATGTTCCATAGATCTAACTTTGTGCTTGCTGCAAACTGTTTCAATTATAGTAGCTGTTTATTAAGTCTTGAATTTAGATGATAGGAGCCTTGATCTAATCTTACTTAACATTTGATATTGTTCTGTAATTGTTTGCCTTGCTTTATTTAAGAATAATTGCATGAAAATATTTCTAACCTGACGTGAACTTATCACAGCCCTGCCTCCAATTTTGTTCTTCTCATTATTGTGACTTGATGGGGAATATTATTTTAAGGTATGCTACTTTTGTTTATGTTGCATTTATTTAACTCCATGAAGCTGTGATTTCTTGTCTGTCTAAAACACCTGATGGTCCAGGAGCAATGACAGGCAGGGCTGACAGACAGAGAGTATAAATAGAAAGAGAACTGAGGAAGAAGAGGAGCAAGGGAACTAACAAGGAGAAGAGAAAGGACATCAGGGGCCAGCTACCCAGATAGCCATGGATTAAGAATGAAAGTAAGATATATAGAAGTAAGAAAAGGAAAAAGTCCAGAGGCAAAAGGTAGACAGGATAATTTAAATTAAGAAAAGCTGGCAAGAAACAAGCCAAGACCAGGAATTCATAACCAAGAATAAGCCTCCGTGTGTGATTTATTTGGGAGCTGGGCGGTGGGCCCCTCAAAAAAGACTAAAGAGCCAAATGAGTAAAATGCCACACAGTAGTGGCTAGTCTACATTGCTTCCATGTCAATACAGAATTTATAAGTTTGTTAATCACCTAAAGAAAGTTTATTGGAATTTTAACTAGTCTTTGAACTTGAAGATCAGTTTGGAGATCTTTTTGGTTTTTGTTTTGTTTTTGTTTTTGTTTTACAAGACAGAGTTTCTCTGTGTATCTCTGGCTGTCCTGGAACTCACTCTGTAGACCAGGCTGGTCTCAAACTCACAGAAATCCACCTGCCTCTGGCTCCCTGAGTGCTGGGATTACAGGCGTATACCACCTCTACCCAGCTCAGTATGAAGATCTTAACTAAATTGGGTAGTTTATGCCTGAATAAAGTGTATGTCATCACTTATGTAGATAATCCTTTAGATTTCTCAGTGTCATTACATAATGTTCAGTTTGAAGCCTTTCATGTTAAATTTATTCCTCAGCATTTTATATGTTTTGTTGTTATTACAATCCTTTTATAACATATCTGCTTTTAATTTCTTTTTCTTGCTTTACTATAGAGACTAGAACCTCCGTAGTATTTTAAATAAAAATTTAAATAAAAATTTAAAATAAGTAGGTGTGGCCTAGTCAAAGGATATGTGTCACTGGGAGTAGACTTGGAAGTTTCAAAAAATCATTGCCACTTGATGTGCTCTTGCTCTCTCTCTCCTCTCCCCTCTCCCCCTTCCCCATCTCTCTTTCTCTCTTTCCCTCTCTGTCTCTCCCTCTCTTTCTTCTCCTCTTCCCCTCCTTCCCTCTCTCTCTCTCTCCTCCTTCTCCTCCCCTCTCTCTCCCCAACCCCCTTTCTCCCTCTCCCTCTCCCTCTCTCTCCCCTTCTCTCTCCTCCTCTCTCCCCTCTCTCTCTCTCCTCCTCCCCTGTCTCTCCCCCTTCTCCTCGCTCTCTCTCCCCAACCTCCTTTCCCTCTTCTCTCCCCCTCTCCTCCTCTCTCTCCTCACCTTCTTCCCCTGTCTCTCTCTCCCTCCCCCTCTCTTTCTCTCTATCTCATGGTTGCTGTCTCAACATGTAACCTCCCAGCTACTGCTTCAGCACTATGCTGCTGCTCCCATGCTCCTCACCATGACAGTCATGGACTTTCCCTCTGAAGCTGTAATCAAGCCCCAGTTAAATGGACAGAACAGATAATAAACAACACATTTAACTCTCCATGGTCTGCACCTCATCAGCCACAGCTGTGGATTTCTTCAGTCTTCTCCTAGCAGAAGGTGGGGCCTGAATATATGATAATGAAAAACTGGCTGAGCAGAACTTAATAGGCTGCAGTTTCCAGAAGCCCTGCTGACTTAGGTTTCTCCCTCCCCCATCCTATTTATGTTTTCAGCAGTCCATTCTTTGTCTCTCTTTCCAAGTACACAAGCACTCCTATATCGTCAGACCTCAGAGACTTGAAAATCTTGGGAAAGGGTCCGAGAAACTTTACAAATACACATGCCACTGCACATGGGGGTGACGCTAGAGAAGGGCGCCAGGCGTGATGGTGCACACCTGCAGTCTCAACAATTCATAACTTACCCAGGCTGTGGTGGTGCATCGCTTAAAGTCCACAGTTGCATACTGTCTTTTAACATAGATGCTGCCTCAAAAAATTATCATAGATGATGTGGTGATATCTTTACTTTCAGTGTTTACCCCTAGGATGAAGGGCAGGCCTACACCCCATGGTTCCTAAGGGACCTGCTGTTTGGGATTATAATTCTATTTTATGAATTCCAGATCCAGTCATAGAATTCTATCAAGTGTGCGTGGACTCAGGTCTATAAAATAATCATACAAATGACCAGTAATACAAGGAGCACTTTCTATGTGGCATTCACTGTTTAAAGTGCTTTACTATAGATACCTCACATAGCTAATAAGGACAGCAGTGAGATTTGGATCCAGGTGCCAAAAGAAAGAATATGATATATACATTTTAAGCTTGAAATTGTAACATACTCCATTTACTTGAACTCCCTATACTGTTGGCAAAAGTAGAAAGTTTGAAGGTCTGAGAATAAGGAACATACTAGGAGACAAAAAATAAATGACCATTTGGGCCTTTCTGTCCATTCTGCCTTTAAGCCTGGCCTTCTGGCCACACTGGGAGGTGTCGAGGACGAGGCTATCTAGGGGATAATTACTCACCAGTGTGCCCAATTCCCTCTCCTCCTTTTTCTTTTCTTTGGTTATTCTAATTATTTGAGAAATTACAGAATAATCCATCACCAAGTCCTCCAGAACAAATTGAACGTCAGGTTTATAAAACAACCTAATAAAGCAGATGTTATTACCCACTAGTAAACCTCTTCTGCATCTCCTACTCCACCCCATAATACTTCAGTGTCTCAGAAAGCTGACAGAGTATCCATTTACAGGCAGATTAATCCTGAACACTATAAATGTGGGAAGAAAATTACATTTCCTTGTCTTCATAATTGATAAGAAGGACTCATTAATCTACAGAGTCCAGAGGAAGGGCCCATCTGTTTGTCCAGACCTTCGTGGGGGGTCTGGGAAACAGGGAACCTGCCCATCTGTCTGGCTGTGTGTTCACAAGTCTGTTGGTCAGATACCCCATTCTAGGGACTGAAACTGGGTACTTGCACCCTCAGACAGCAGCCCACTCTGCCCATGAGCTGAGGGGGATCAAGCTCCACATTCAGAAATCCAGGCCTGCGGTTGAGACTGCCACTTCCTACTTGCTTTTGCCTTGCAGGATCTCTGAGATTTGGGAAGTCTGCACACACATCTCTGATGTAATTCTATAAGTTGGTCTTTGTGTCTACTCACTAACCTTTGAGAGGGTCCCAGAAGGAATGTGCTCAAAAAGATTCTGATTTAATTCCCTCACTGCTTTCTACTGTTGCTTTTCAACATTTAAAATTTTTACATATGTCTCCCCCTTCCATGCTAGACGCACCTGTGAAGTATTATGTCTCCTGGAGGCCTGTCAGGGCTGTCAAGAAATACTTCACTGACCAAATTCTTTCTTCAGAGACATGGTGTGGAGTAGGGGTTTCTGAGAAAATTCTAGTTCAGAATGAAGGATCCCCCAAACAGACATGAAGCTGATCAGGACACATAAACATTGCCCCCACCCCATCCTATCCCCACCCCACTCTACCCCCACCCCACCCTGATGTGGTTGGTAAGCTCTGGTCATCAGGCTCGAGAAGACTTGAAGAAGAGATGGAGCAATTATGGTAGGTGGGTGGGCAAATTTACCCAGCGTGGAAGAGAGGCTCAGGGCCAGTCTTGGCAGATGCCCCTCCTGGTTGAGATGGGAAATAAGAGAAAGGAGAAAGGGAAGAGTTTGTCATTTCTGCCTCTGGCCTTGGAGTCTGTTTCCTTAGCAGCTGTGGTCCTGTTTCCTCCAGAGCTGAGTGGGAATAATGGCCTCAAGGCAAGTGGGGCACATTCCTGGTGTGATTATCTAGCAGGGTGCTTATGCTCTGAATCAGCAGCAGAATGTACTCTCTGGTAGATTGTGTCTTACAGTGCAGCTCTGCCACCCTGGGCCTCAAGAAGCTTCTCTGGAAATCTTAAAATTTGCATAAAAATGGGGTATTGTGGGCTGAACTGAACTCCCTAGGTTATTTTTCACCACTGGGACTCCTTAAATGTGTCACAAAGGTTCTAGTCTATACCTGGTCCTTAGGCTGTTCATACAATTACTGTCCCTTCCTGGAGTTTGAGCTGAAATGGGACTTCCTCAGCATGTTCATAAGAGCTCCGAGATATCAGGGCTGCTCTTTGGCTTCTGTAACTAAGGAACTGTGGAAGATGATGAATTATGTTAAATGATGCTTTCTTCTGTCTTGTTGGTATATTTTGCTTAACCCCCTTTCTCTGACAGATTTTTCTCTCACTTCTTTGCTTCTTTAAAAATCTCATTCTTTATATTATAAACTAAGCATTAACTGTGGTCTTAATACAATCGTGGTGATATTATAAATACTCATTTTGGTTTTGTGCTTTCCTTTATTAAATAAATGATTAACTTCTACATATATATTTAAATTGACAATTATAATTTTAAAGGAGAAAAAGGATTAGCAACTCTGACCCTGGGGTCCTTCAAGCTTAAACGTAATATCATTCATTTCATTGACTGGTTCTAATAAAAATTATTAAAACATGAATTATAAAGTAATGATATGTAAATTATCTAGAGAAACCAACAAAGCACTTAATTTCAGTCCTTAAATGTGGCAATTAATGTTGGATGTACATCTATGGTTTGAAGGGTTAGTCTTAATAGGTATAAGTTTGAGTGTAAAAAAGAATTTTAATGCATTCTCAGCTGAGTCTCAAACTACTTTAACCAATTAACTTGTTTCTGTCTGAATCAGGGTTTTGTACTCTTTTACTAGAAAAGCGGAGTGTTTAGTCTGTCTCTTCATCTTCCCAAAGTTGTAAAACATGATGAGCCTTCCACACATTGTCCAAAGACTGGGAGCTGTTTGTTACCTTTTTATTTATTATTGTTATTATTTGCTTTAACTTACAAAGTTCTATTTGTCATTATTAGAAGATACAGGAGAAGCAGAAAGTGCTGTTTTTGACCTTGAGCAGACAAGGCAGAGTGAGACTATGTACCGCTCCTGCAGATGTCATTAAGACTGAGACAAATAAAAGCCAACAAACCAAAATTAAAAAAAAAAATTAAAGAGTGTGATACAACAGGATAGAGTACTAGGGAATGAAGAACCTGTCTGTGTGTGGGTTACTGTTGACAGAAGTTTCTGTCCCTCATGGTCCCATAGCCATTAAGTCTCAAAAAGACACACAGAGATCTACATTAATTATAAACTTGTTGGCCTAGTAGCTCAGGCTTCTTATTAACTCTTATATCTTACATCTTAACCCATAATTCTTGTCTGTGTTAGCCATGTGGCTTGGTACCTTTATCAGCGAGGCATTCTCATCTTGTTTTCTCTGTGTCTGGGTGACGACTGCAGGTTTCTTCCTCTTATCCTCAATTATAGCCCTGTACCCAGACTGCCTCTCCTATATTCTGTCCCTTGCATTCCTGTTGTTGTGGTTTGTTAAAAATGCATTCTGCAGTCTCCCATGTTTGAACACCTGAATTACATTTATCATTCAAAACAATATTGATGCTGTTATCTGGCAGAGTATTCAGTATGTGAGGTTACAATATAAAAACAGTTAAAACATACAAGTCAGTCAAGGGGACTAATAAAGAAGCCCAGTAGTTGTAAAGCTTCTATACTTAACTGGAATATTAAAGTATACATACATTGTAATCTCTAGAGCAGAGAGATCTGGCTAAAATGACAATGTTAATTTAAACAGAATATAGAAAGTATTTAAATCTTCCAAAAGAAGACTGGAAAGGGTCCATAGAGGAGCTGAGATGAAGGAGATGAGTAGAAATCAGAAAGTAGAGAGGTAGTATCACATCTAACCAAGAATAATTCATTAACAATTGTCCTCCTAAACCTGTATTTAGTGGGGATTGAGTGGGGGAGAAAATAAGACCTTGGATTGGATACCAGCTCAGTTAGTAAAAGTTCCAGAACAGAACCCACATTAAAAAAAAAAAATCTAAGCAAGGTAGAGCATCTTTGTAATGCCACAGCTGGAGAGGCAGAGACAAGTCAATCCTTTGGTTTGCTGGCCAGACAACTTACTCTATTTGTCAAGTCTGAGGTCAATTAGAAACCCCATCTCAAAAAGGCAAAATGAAACAAAAATAAGGTAAGGAGGACAAACGAGAAGACAGCGAAATTATTTCCCTGCATAGAATGAGTTAAAATAAGGATATAATAGTAAGGATAAGGAAAGAAGCTTCTCTGGCTATACTTTTTTATTTAGTTTATATTTTTGATCCTTATAAATACTTTACAAAAAGTAAAATACCAAACAAGGTTGAGTGCTGTTTTGTTTAGAGCCAGGTGTCAACTTGACACGGCCGTGGATCATCTGAAAGGAAAACTTTGATTTAAGAATCGCTAGATCAGAGTGGTCTGTGGGCAATGGGAATTTCTTGATTTTTAACTGATGTAGGAAGACCTTTCCCGCTGTGATTGTTACCATTTCTGGGCTAGCGGTCCTAGGCTATATAAGAAAACTAGCTAAGACAGAGCCAGTGAAAAATCCAGCCAGCAGCATTTGCCTGTTAAGCTTTGAGTCCCTGTTCTCTTGATGATGAACTTTAACCTGTAAGCTGAAAATAAACTCCTTCCTTGCCTAAGTTGCTTTTGTTAAGAGACTTATCACAGCAATGGAGATAAAACTAGAATAAGAATAATATGTAACACAATTATGCCTGTATTTAACCTTTTGTTCACTAATTAATATACTTTGAAGACCTATGAACATGAAGCAAAATATTTATAAAGTTACCCATTTATAATTTATTTATAATGTTATTTGTGATATAATACTAGGAACAGTCTGCAATTTGTGTAAGCATAGCAGATTGGCAGAATAAATCACTGTTTTATCCACATAGGTGATAATATTTCTGTAAAATGGTCAGATTTTCAGAATATATTTTTGAGTAGAAGTCATAACATGTTACGTTATTATAAGAAAGATAATCAATGAAATATCCATAATGGTAGCGCTAATATTTTGTCATAAGTGATACTCTAATAGATAACTTTATAACTTTTTAAATTTCTTGCTACAAAATGCTCTTCAAAGTGCTTGGAATTTTGCCAATCTTGCAGTTGCAAATGCGTTGTCAAAGATTTCCCAGCCTTTCCTTTATTCTATTTCTCTTTTTATACATTTAAGAACTCTTTGCCATTTTTCCTTTTGTTGTCCCTTACTTTGTATGAACTGTTTACACAGTAGGTGAATTAGTCATTTATATTATGGTATGCACTGCAATTATTTTCCCAGCATATAGTGTCTTTTTAAAAAACTTTGGTTATAGTGCTTTTAGCCAAGAATAGTCAGATTTTAGATGTAGTTATATTAATTAAGATCTATTATTGATTTTGGACTGTGAGTCCTAATCAGAATCTTTCCCAATCATGATGTCAAGATTCTCTAATACTGTTATGATTTCCTTTATACACCAAAATCTCTGATCTATTTGTGATTTACTCAGAGGTAGAATGTAGGGTTTGAGCCCCGGTTTATCCTTTTTGCATTTTTTGGTTTCATTGGAAAATTCAAATATTCTTATATTAAAAGTTTTATTTTCTGTTTTTATTATTGGGTTATCATCTCTAATTTAATACCTACACTTAACGTTTCTTTACCTTAGTTGTCTAAAGTTTGCAGTTTGGGGTTGTAAATATTCTTTAACTTTTTTCTTAACCTTTTTTGATCCTTTCTTTTTTAGAAACTAATAAACTTTACTAATACAGTCATTTTTCATTATATTTATCTTGAGGCACTTTTCTAGATTTATTGCTTTTTATTGGCATATGTCTAAGAGTTATCTAAATGAGATTTTATGTGTCAAACCTTTTGAGACCTCACATGCCTCCAAACATCTTTGTGGCATTTAATAGTCATTCCTCATGGCTTCTCTGAATATAAATAGTAGTTTGGCTGGATATGAAATTCTGGATTCAACATCTTTCAATGTTCTGAAGCTACTTTTCCATGATTTCCTATATCTAATACACTGCTGAGACATTTAGTAAATTATGAGTTTTCCCCTTTGGACAATGTTTTTTTTTCCATCTGAAAACTTTCAAAAATGTTTTCTGTACCTCTCTGTATATTTTTTAGTCTTACTAAACTATGTTTGTTTTAGTTCTTCTTGCCACTTATGAAGGTCTTTTGATATGAGATCTTTTGTGTTTCACACTCCTTATTCAATATTCCCTGCCTTTCATTTTTTTCACTTTATCTTATTAGACTCTTATTCTTTGGAAATTAGTGTTAGTACTTACATATAATATAAGACATCTTTTCTATCTTTTATCTACTTATTTTCTGTTCCCTTCCAAGGAAGTTCTTTTAGTTTTATTTAAAATTCAGTTCATTTTTTCCAATTACCCATGTTTCAAGAAAGGCAACTGCTCAGTTTTTCTTCTTTTAAAGTAGTTTTATTCTTTTGGGTCACATTATCTTGACCTGCAAACTTCCCTTGAAGGTGTCAGCTATTGTATGGAGAATGAGTACAGTCTGGAATCCTAGCTTGTTGTTTCCTGGTGAGTTTAAACAAGAGGAAAGAATGGACTCTAAAGCAGAGCATGTTAAAGTGACTTGGTTTCAGATAGCCCCTCTAGCTTCTCTAAGAATCTGCCCCCCACTCCTGACTGAGGGCTACTGCTTCCTAGTGACTACATCCTTGCTATGGAGTCCTCTGCCTGGAGTCTTCATCCGAGAGACTTGTCAGTGGACATTTATGGTAGATTCATCAGCTTTGTGATTTGATGGGTATAGCAAGAGGACTGAATGACTGAGTTGGTACACAGGGGAACTAGAAAACCACAGTTGGTCCCATTAAAGATAAGAACATCAATGTGGTGGCTCAGTAGGTGAAGGGACTTGCTGTCAAGTCTGATGGTTTGGTCTGTGGTGTCCACATAGTGGAAGGAGAGAATAAACTCCTGCAGATTGTTCTCTGACCTCCATATGAGCACCACGATACACCCCCAACTCCACATGAATAAATTCAATATAAAGTAAAGGTTAAAATATTTGTGAAGTTTTAAGAATTCTTCAATAGTGTCTGAATTCTATAGTTTGAGCTATGATGCTGCTTGCTCATCTCAAACTGTACATATGTGTGTGTACATGTGTGCATTAGTGCTTTAGTGTGTATGTGCAAGTGTATGTATGTATATGTATTTGTATGCATGTGTGTGACAGTGAGTGCATATGTGTACATTTGTGTGTGCATGCAAAATGACTAAGGTAACCCATACTGTCCTAACATTATTTTGTCTCTGCCTGATCACTTCTCAACTTTCTACCCCCAACAGCCACATGCACCTTGGTGAGTCTTCTGAAAGTGTTCATGACATTTATCATGACTCAAACATATTATGTAGTGTCTGGAAGATACCACTGATCCTTTCCAAAAAAAAATGCAGATATTACTAGGCTACTCTAAATCCCTCACTAATGTAGCCTATTCTGTTTCTAGTGCCTTTTATCTCCCTGAAATTTCTCATAGTTTTATCTTTAGATCCTCAGATCCTTGACCTTT